>NW_024039153.1:60000-390000 GCF_016077235.1 Cyprinodon tularosa | reverse complement strand
TTCAGAACTCCCTCATCTATACGGCTCTGGCTGCAGCTAAGAAAAAAAGAGAAGAGGCGGGATTTCCTGGAAAGTAGCCAATCACATGCAGTTTACTTTGCGACAAAAGTTGACATGAGTGAACAGAAACGGGTCCCAATGTGACAGGCAAGTTTATGTGCATGTGTTATAAATAAAACAGATTATATTGGTATTTGTTACACAAATGTACATTTTGCAGATTTCTGAGTTCATACCTGTCATTGTAGAGCCAGGCGAGAAACCCCGTGCTGTTCCAGTACTTATCCGGAGCCCCTCCGTCTCCGTCAGACCACAGCACCTCTGGTTTGTACTTGGCAACGAGCTCGTAAAGCTCCGGGAGCGTTTTAGTGTTGGGAAAGGTGGTGGTAGTGAAGAGGTTGGCGGCATCCTGCTCAAAGAGCGGGTTGAACCACTCAAACAGAGAATGATACAGCCCCAAACGAATACCACCGTGGGCACGCACGGCACTCGCCACTTCATCCACCAGGTCTCGCTTTGGTCCCACATCTACAGCGTTCCAGTTCCAGGAGCTTTTTGAGCCCCAAAGTGTAAAACCTGTGAGAACACCGAGACAAGAGCACAGTTCATGACATTACAGACAGAAACGCCGCCATCAAAGCTCTTCGCTCGTTTACCTTCATGGTGTTTTGTGGTCAAGACGATGTACTTTGCCCCTGATGCGGCAAAGATGTCTGTCCACTCTTTGGCATCAAAGAACTCAGCAGTAAACTGTGGTGCAAAATTTTGGTACTTGAAGTCTGGAGGATAGTTTTTCTGCATGAAATCGACATATGCCTTCAGCTTTTGTTTCTGCCAGTAGCACCTGGAAAACAAACCAGAACCCAAACAAACATGGAAGATAAGATAGCTTTAAAATTAAAGAGTGACATTTCAGACACGGTTATGGAGCAAAAATCCACATAAACTCAACCCCCGATGATAATGCTGCCATAGAGCAGGTTTTCAGTGCTCTATTGTAACTGAAATGTATTTTCTGCCGTTTGCCGTCATCTCAAACTGAGTTCTATGGCTGTTTTTCAGCAATGATTCGAAAAATCAAGTTATTATCATTGCTGAGAGACGAAGACTTACAGTCAGCTTTCTCAAAATCAGCTGGGCATGAAGCTGTTTTACTCTATTTGATGTTATGTGTTGGCATGTCTTGTTTTTCATTCTGGAAAGAAGAGAGCAAAGTTTTCTGCAGAAAACAGGAAGGCTAAATGCACCAGTACAGGCATAGTTGCTGTGTTTTAATGTTTTAAATATAAACCATATTCTTAATATTAAAAAAATAAAATAAAATGTATTTTTTATTGAAACACAAGGGAATGTGTGTTCCTAAGTTTATATAAGCAGCACTTAAGTGCTTTTAGAAGTAGATTGTTTTTCTCTTACGTTAATCTAAAAATTGAACCAAAAAATTTTTTTGGATTTTAAAACTAAGGTGCTCAACAATTTGCATTCATGTATATTAAAGGGAAACACTGTTTTTTTCTACATTGTTCCCTTGATTTTACGTTATTCCATCATGTTCTACTCACCCATATGAGTTTAGTGTCATTTGGAGCCGTTCTGAAGATATTCCGTTAGGTTATATCCAAGTAACGTCTTCCTATGGGCGACGAGTTGAAGGGACAAACTAAACTGTTCACAATTTATAAATAAAACGGCATTTCCCTTTAATTCCAGAGTGATTAATTGTAGATTAATTCACTGCAAGGAGCTTTGATAGACATTTTTTCCTTGCATGGAATATTCTGCTAACTTCTGGATATTCTTATTATAACTGCATAGAGAGTTACAACAGAATTTCTCCAATCTAATTTTTTTTAAACATAATTAGCATATAAAATGCAGAGTGTGGCAAAGATAATTAAATAATGACCCTTTGACAAAAAAGGGCAGCAAAATTTGTCTTTTCTAAATAAGACAGACCTTTACGTAACTAATTTGATCCAAAGTTTATATCTAACTTGTTTACTCATACTTTAGATGAAAAGCAGGGTGAAAATGATTTTTTGAATCTGCTAATTAAAACTTTTCAGGGTTCATATTCTTCATCACCTGCATTGCAGACACAGTCAGTAGAATGCCAGAGACAGAGCGTGTCATATGATAAGGCCTCATGTGATTGGCTCAGGAAGCAGGATATCAGGACGAAACCAAACTGCAGAAGTGAATGAAGTTGAACTTCTCCTCAGCTATGTTTATCAAACTTTCTTTTGGTGCATTATTTTTTCCACTCATGCTTATAAACTAGTGAATTATATCTTAATTAATATGATCAAAATCAAAAATGAAGAGTTGGAGGTTTTGATTGTTGGTGCAACACAGGAAGGGAGTCACTGTGACACATGAGGCTCATTTTATTACAATCAGCACTTTTCTTCGACTTTGTTTGGAAAGATTGTGTTCCCAAAAGACAGTTTTTCTGAAATGTATGTTTTGCAATTAAATATTCAA
Source organism: Cyprinodon tularosa (assembly GCF_016077235.1). Lineage (NCBI taxonomy): Eukaryota > Metazoa > Chordata > Actinopteri > Cyprinodontiformes > Cyprinodontidae > Cyprinodon > Cyprinodon tularosa. The sequence goes on along the minus strand of NW_024039153.1, from coordinate 387,516 downwards.
TAAATAATTTCAGTTTTAGCAAATGGAATAAAAGAGAGATAGCTGAATTCAAAGATTCCCTTTAATCCGTCAAAAACTTTATCAAAAATGGAGTATTCTGACTTCAAACAAAGCGGTTTTGGCTCACCATGTTGCATCAAATAAAACTCATTCCAGCGTTCCAAAGTGTAGCTTATAGCTAATTTAAGAAATGATCAATCGACTACCTGCGAAGTAGATGTTAGTGTTTTCAGGTATGTGGTACAAACTGCTACCACCAGGATGATAGAAGCGAACATATTTTACTGGTTTCACCATTTTAAGTTAATTTAGGGAGTTAATAAACAGTCTCAGGGGGGTGATCATAGCGCTCTGCATCAGCAGCGCTGTCTGTCTCCCTCCCAACTCCCAGTTCAGCTTCTCTGACTGGTTGATGTGGCGCGTCGAGCGGCATACATTAATTTTTTCCAACTCCAGCAGCTGCTTCTTGTGAAGCGCGTCCCACACCTCAGACGCGCTGCAGGACCTTTCGATGTGGCTTGATGTATGTCAACCATTGGCTTTGCATGTAAACCAGCTGCTTCTGCTGCTTTAATCGCATGCAGAGTGAACGTAACGATAAAACATAAAAAGGATAAAACGGAACAAAAAGGACGATATAGAACTGTTACAGGGAAGACGATAGTTTGATAAAGTTTCAAATTTTTGCAAAAATGGATTTTCTGCCCAGTGGTTATATTAAATATTTTGTATTTTAAGCTATGAAAGGAGTCTTAAATCTAGGCATGTTAAAGGCAGTTTTATACTCATAAACCAGGTCGTCTGCGTGTGTGTCGCAGTGAACGCAAAGGTGGCCCCGCCCCTACCGCAGACACTCTGCAGCATCTCACTAAAATCGTAGGTGACCGCAGACAGGAGGCCTCTGATTGGTCAAATCTACATCCGCTCTACTCTTTGCATATTTCCTATTTGGTTCCTTACCAGCTTGTGTTGTTTGTATGCCCGCCATTGTGGAAAACGACTTGTGAAGATGGAGCAGCTAGAAGAGCGAGGTGAGCGAGAACGCTGGGACACTTTTTCCACCTGGATCCCCGCTTTTTTCGCCCTCATGTCCCTCCGTTGTCAGACAAACTTGCCCCCACCTTCTCACCGCCTCGGCCTTTAATAGACCTACAGCTACTTCACGATTGTCAGTGTTGCATTGTGGTGTGGAATAGCATAACGCAGACCACGCTTCAATATTGGGCATAAATCAAAGATATCTGCGACAAGCTCTCTGCGACACACTGCTGTGGGGAGTATATCCAACCCTTAAGTCTCGGTACGTTAATGGTCAATTTATGCTTCTGATGCATAGCCTCTGCAACCGTCAAATCTGTCTCTGCGACCACGCTACAGAGGCTCTGTAACCAACATTGCGTACCTCAAAAAAATCGCTAACCAGACGTCGGACAGTCGCACACCCGCGCAGACCTCAAGCGGAAGTGCGCAGACAAGCAGCTGTGATTGGTCCTTGGTATGCAATTCCGGCTGTCTGTGTGATCGTCCTTCTCGAATCTTGTGCCGGGGCGCGCCATTTTAAAAAAATGAGGAGTAATAACAACAATGGATAACCACGACGAAAGGTTGATCGAGGAGGTTCGGAAATACAAACACTATTACGATGCCTCAGACATGTTGTTTTGGAAGATAAACACTCCCGCAGGCGCCTCCGAATAAGTTTTCATGACCATCCGCTGAAGTTCTTGTGAGTTCTCCAATAGGCTCCCCCCTGCGCTTTGTTGGGAAACTGCTCTGCGTCTCTAGAAATTCCAGACCGACAGTGCAGAAGCATAGCAGCAAAACTGGTTCCCAATCAGACCCAAGCAGCATTTGATGTGTGCGGCTGCAGAAGTCTAATCTGCCCTAAAGGCTTCCAGGTGACAGCTCCGCGGGGCATGGCCCCCACACCCTGAGGGCTTCCTCTACGCCCATGCTGACAGATCAGTTCAGCCTTTTAACACAAGCAGGACTTCCTGACTCTATAAAGTTAAACAAGTTAAAAGAAGAGCTCACCAGAACCACTCGCTGCCGAAGCTTGGCACAGAAAACACCCCCCAGTGAATGAAGATCCCGAACTTGGCCTGGTCGAACCAGTCCGGCAGCGGTCTGGAATCGATGGACTCCCAGGTCGGTTCGTATCTGGCTCCGCAGAAGCCGAGGAGCGGAATCCAAACCAGCAGGGAGAGTAGAGTTAAAGCTCCCATTTTAAAGCGAAGTCTGGCAAAAATGATCCGGTCCGGCAGCTTTGATAGCTATAAATACCAGTATGAAGCAGGGAAATCACGGGATTTATCACATGATGCTCTGGGTAGTTCAAAACACACGAACAGGTAAAATAAAAGAAAGGCTTCTTCCTTTACCGCTGGGGTGCGTTCGATTCACATGAAAGAACATACCGGTACAGTGACACCTAGCGATGGCGATGGATAGCGCCATAGATAGAGCCATGACACCGCCCTCCCGGGAAGGACGGGTCTGATTGTGATGCATCAAAATTGTGCGCATGCGCAGATTGCATTAATCCCGGAAGCTGTGAATGTTTTGGTTTTTCAGAGCTGCAGCATTGCTAAGGGGGAAAAACAGAGGCACGCATGCATGGCTACATTGACTGCCACTGTCACATCTCTGCGGGGGATTTTGACAAGGTAGGGGGGAAAGAATAAATGCGTTTTTTTTTCTTTACAGCCTTTAAAAAAACTAAACGAAGTTTTAACTTGTTTCTTCTCATCAGGACGTGGAAGAAGTTATTGAGAATTCAAAGAAGGTGAGATTTCTCTGCAGGTTTAAGATGTTTCCACTGTTTTTTAATGCGTGCAGCCAAAAAATTTTGGTAAAAATTGGAGGTTTTTATGTAAACGTTAAACTCAAATACGTGCATAACTGTGCATAAAGTCAACACAGCTGTATATTGGTTATTTACTCTCCAGGTGTTCAATATTTATATTGTTAAAACCCTTTACAATACAGTATTTTATTGGTTTATTTTTTAACTCTTCACTATTATGTTATTCTTATACACTTTTCTGAGGTCCATATTTATTAGACCATTTCTTCTATAATCTTGTTTCTGCTGTAAACACCAGAATTTCCCCATGAAAATAAAGGGTTTTTTATTCTATTCTATTCTAACACTGAAAGGATTAGATGTTAGCTTTCTTCTTACCAATATTTTAATAAGAGTGTAACTATGTCCCCCATGGTTGAATTGTATATTTGAAGATCCTACAGAGCTGCATTGAGATTTAAGATATATATGTATCGGTATGTAAATGGATTTTATGTAGGGGTATCAGGGTAGAGGGGCCTGACTAAATATCCACACCATTACATTAAGAACTTTTTATCCTTTTCCTTTCACTTTTATCTTTTCTGTTAATTTATTACATATAATCCAGATTTATTATATGGCTGTATTTGAAAAGAGACAATGTAAGAGAAAACGTCTCGACACGGGTAGATAAAATAAAGAATTAATTCATTTATTTTTATTTCTTAGGCCGGCCTGCTGGCGCTTTTGGCTGTGGCTGAGCATGCTGGAGAATTTACCAAAATCATTGAACTATCAGAGAGGTACAAAAAATAATAAACATCATAATAACTTGAATGTTTAAATGTTTTTGGTTGTCGCTAATGGCAGCTTCTGCTTTTTGTTTTCCTTAGATTTCCTGGTTTTATTTTCCCCTGCTTAGGAGTTCATCCTGTCCAAGAAGTTCCTCCAGAGCAACAAAGGAGTGTTTCTCTTCAGGTACAGAGCATTGGCTCAACATCTGAATTAGATAGATCTTTAAAGACTTTACAGGTCACTAAAGAATGCTCTTTATTTTATACAGGACCTGGATGCAGCTCTACCAGTCATAGAACAATACAAAGACCAGCTTGTCGCAGTTGGAGAGGTGACAGTTCACGCTTCACCTACATGAGGAGGCGTTTGGTTTTTCAGGATGTTTAAGTCGGCTTCCGGTTTCTGGAGTCTGTTTCAGCTTTTGGAGACAAACTTCTCAGGATAGATCAGCAGTCCATCACTTACACAGAGAGAAATAAGTCAAAAAAAAGAACCTGGACAAGAACCTAAAGGAAAACATGCAAATATTCTATATTGAGTTCAAACCGCTGTTCAGGGCTAACTGTCAAAACTCTAACAGCTATCTATACTCAGACATGGCTTTTAGCTTCATTTCTGGGATGATGTCTCCAGCTGTGGAACCAGATGGGACTCAGGAAAGAAGTAGATTTACAGGATTACTATACTTAAGTAAGGTTTATGAGAATTTATACTTTTAATTTTTTTATGATTAGATTAGATGAGCTTTATTGATCTCACGGCGAAGAAATTCATTGGTCACATATTGGCATAGTAATTAAAGAATGTGCAAACAAGGAAGAAAAGGTGCATTAAGAATAAATAAGCAAGCACTGTATATACAGTATATCAAGATAAGAATAAGAATTAAGGTGCAAGTGTACATGTATCACACACAATGAAAAAAAAAATAAAAAATACAAGGGAGTAACACAGATTTGAGGTGACATATGCACAAGCAGGATGGCTTATATACAGGTGGATTGACTTTATATTAAAGTGTAGTAGGTAAGGAACAACGGTGAGGTAGTGGTATGACTATTCTATTCACATATATTGCACAGTCAAGAAATAAAAAACTATAATATAGTTGCACAGTGGTTGTTACAGGAGTTATTGCGGTATTTGTTTATTTTTTTGGGGAAGGAAAACACGTCACTACATTTCTATAATGGTTTTCTTTAATGGTTGCTTCTATTTGCCGTGTTTGTTCATGTCTGTTGCGTCTATTTTGTGTTTTTGTGGTGCTGTGGAGGGACTATAGGTGCAGAAAGGCAGCCATGCTGCCCCCACTAATCGTGACTAAGGAGTAAAACATTTTTAAAGTTTTTTTTTTCTATTCTTCATTTAAATACAACGTAGAGAAAAACTTCCCAGATTTTCAACTATTTTGAACACTTTACCGTTTTTGAAAGCACCTAATCCAGAACTTCAACTTAAAGGAATAGTACACCCAAAACATGATTAGCCTTCATTTTCTACTCACCCCCATGCTGAACAACACTCTGGAGTACTTTTTTGATATCTCAAATGCATCTGGAGATCTGGGAGGCTTCTTGCTGTCTGCTGACATTCAAATAATGGAGGTCTATGGTGCCCGAGACAGAAAGGTCCATAAAAGTCAACAAAAAACGTGTCAATATTCCTCCATACTGCTCGTCCAATGTATTCCAAGGGTCCTGAGTGGGTAGCGTCCAGAATTTACTCGAAACGAAGTCATTTAGAATGTTTTTAGAGCATAAACAGTAGTGTATAGGATTTCCTAAAAGCACGTTCACGAGTCTACGGAAACCGCGGCAGACCAAACCAGATGAAAGTGCGCATTCAGCTCGGCAAAGAACTCATGCTCTTCCTCAACACTGAAGTCCTCAGACATTTTTCTTTCGTTGTTTCTTTCTTTGCACAGGTAAACAGCACATTTCTTCTTCTACGCTTGCATTATCGGCAGAGTGCGCACTTTCATCTGGTTTGGTCTGCCGCGGTTTCCGTAGACTCGTGAACTCGCTTTCAGGAAATCCTATACACTACTGTTTATGCTCTAAAAACATTCTAAATGACTTTGTTTCGAGTAAATTATGGACGCTACCCACTCAGGACACTTTGAATACATTGGACGAGCAGTATGGAGGAATATTGACACGTTTTTTGTGGACTTTTATGGACCTTTCTGCCTCGGGCGCCATAGACCTCCATTATTTGAATGTCAGCAGACAGCAAGAAGCCTCCCAGATCTCCAGATGCATTTGAGATATCAAAAAAGTACTCCAGAGTGTTGTTCAGCATTGGGGTGAGTAGAAAATGAAGGCTAATCATGTTTTGGGTGTACTATTCCTTTAAGTAATAATTTGAGTAATATACTAACTTTTATTGTAACATTTGATGCGCTGGGATCTGTAATTTGTCTCAAAAAGTGAAAACAGTACTTTCACCACAACTGCTCTTTGTCTAAAAATGCTAAAGAAATTATTTCATCAATTATTTTAGTTTTATTTTTTTTGTAGGACAATTGCATTGGATTTCAACAACATAGTGACATAAGTTATATTTTTTAGTCCAATCCTACATAATTCTCCACAAATACATCCTAATTTTTAAAGGTTTTGTGTTGTTTTGTGATTTAAAAATCTATAAACGAGGTAAATTGTGGCTATTTGATCAGATTTCCTGTAAATTCTTTATTGAAACTTATATGCTGCTTTTTTTAATATACTTTTTATATTTTTTTTTTCGGGTTCTGAATGAATTAGATTCAGTTAAACTAAAGGGAAAGTTTGCTCTTTTAATATAATCTAAAGGCAACAGACTCCTGGATTAGACCTACAGAATAAAAATCATTCCAAAGCAATAAATAAAATATTAAATCAGACATAGAAATAACAGGGCTCTGAATTATCACTCATTGTATTTGGGAGGCTGGAGCATCAGAATACCTGATTGATTTTGCCTTTTTTCTTTCTGTTGTTGCAGGTGGGCTTGGATTTTACTCCCAGGTTTGTCAGCAGTGAGTCTGATAAGGAGAATCAAAAACAGGTTCTTATACTTCAAGCGAAGGTTGCCAAGGAGCTAGATCTCCCTCTGTGAGTTTCTCCTATGTGAAGATGTTTAGCTTTAAAGATATTTCTGATTTTTTTTTTAAATGTCCTGCTGATTGATGAGTGGCGGGTCATCTAATCTTGGGAAGGTAGAGTAGCAGCAGGGGAAAGTATTGCACTAATGCATCTGCATTATAAATTTGAGCTCCATCATGGAGAACTGATGAAGATGGAGGACGATGATCTAAAGCTGAGCTTGTATCTGTCTTCAGCCTCATTGAGTCTGAACCAGATGCTCGTCTTGAAACGGACATGTTTCAGAACAGCTCAGTCAGACTGGATGGACTCTGAAATGATCTATTGCATTCCAAGATGGCAGCTTAAAACAAAAACACCCAGAACAAAATCTTTTATGATTTTAAGAGTCTTTCTGGTTTGGCTACAGAATTCTGTTAGATATAGGTCTAGACGTTAACTGGACCATTCTAATGCTACGTTCACACCGGACGCAGCAAGAGCAGCAAAATCGCGTCTGCTGCTTCATTTTTGCTGCTTGTACCAGTTTAGTTCTGACGAGCGGCTGAAGCAGCTTTGCTGCTCTGGCTGCGCGGTGCAAAAGTGTGTCTGACACACGTTGGGCGGAGCTTCACTATCCTTTCTCTGCCTTGCAGCTATATTTGCTGTGATCAGTGGGAATAAAGTAGTTTTAATATGTTTTTAAGTGGGAAAATCCACCTGAAAACGTAATAAGTGCAGTCAGTTCATCCAGATTATCATCCTGCCTTCCAATATTATTTCTGTCGGAGCCGCTCAGACCCCCACATACCAGCGGTGCGCCGACAGTAGGAATCCCTTCATCAGCAGCCTCTGGCCGGGTCGCCTCCTCGCGGTTCACCGCGGCGGCTGGTAGGTGTTTTTCATCTAAATAATCTAAACTGCAGGCAGCAGAATAATAAAAGCGAACATATTCTGCCGGCAGATTTCTGCATTTTAAGTTAATTTATGCGTCAATAAACTGTTTCAGAGGAGCGATCACAGCGCTCTGTATCATCAGCGATGTGTCTGTCTCGCTGCCAGCTCCCAGATCAGCTTCTCTGATTGGTTGATGCGGCGCGTCGAGCAGCAAAAGTTCAATTTTTCCATCTCGAGCAGCAGCGCGTTTGCGGCGCGATAGATGCTTAAATGCGCCCGACGCGCTGCGCCTGCTGCTCAAAATGCACTGCGGGACATTTTGCTGCGCCTTGATGTCCATCAACCATTGACTTTGCATGTAAACTCGCTGCTTCTGCCGCGCCTGCTGCGTCCGGTGTGAACGCAGCATAACACATGGATGAAGTCTGAGCTCATCCTCTCTATTGTGGCTCTGGGTGAATGTTTAACTGTAACTCAAGGTTGACTTCCAACATCATAAATGCAATACATGAATGTTCAAAATAGAACTCACTGGGATGTTTTTTACTGCATTTTGCACCATATCTATTTATTTATTTCTGAACTGCTCTGAACCTTCTGCATCATTTCCTTTTTTGCACCATGTCTCTCCCACACTGTGTACTTTTGATCACTGCTGCACTTTATGAATGGAAATGTTCTTTTTCACGTCTAAGCTGCTCATTCACTGTTTGTAAGCTGTATAAACGAAATTTAGTTTCGTATACACAGGGTAAATAAAGTTTTGTCTAAGTCTGTTGGAAATTGAACTTCTGCTTCAGGATTAAATTCCCCTGAATTTCAAATTTGTATTAAAAAAAAAGGTTTCTGCAGTTTCTTTTTTTTTAAATGCTGTACTTAGGTTGGTTGTATTCATGTTTCTAGTAGTAATGGAGCAATTTCAACTCATTCTTCAGCTTAGATATTTTATTTTTTTAATCTGTGTGTTTTAATTGTTAGAAATGTCCATTCAAGGTCTGCAGGACGACCCACCATCCACCTCCTGAAGGAGCAAGGTGAGTAGATACAGGAACTTTGGAATGTATTTGCAGAAATCCTTTGTATTGATGATTCAGCTGCAGTTCTTCTACTTGGACACCAGGTGTCGAAAAAGCCCTTCTTCATGCTTTTGATGGAAAACCTTCTGTTGCAATGGAGGGAGTGAAAGCTGGATACTTCTTCTCTATCCCTCCATCCATAATACGGAGTGAGCAGGTATAGATGGACACGTGATGCGCTCATATTTTACGCCATCTTTAACTCATTTCTGTTTGCACTTTTGCCTCTGGTTGGTTTCAACCAAGAAGCAGAAACTTGTTAAACAGCTGCCGCTGGAACACATCTGTTTGGAAACTGATTCTCCAGCTCTTGGCCCAGAAAAACAGGTAAAATCTTATCTAATTGCTGTGAGAGAAATAAACATTGAGCAGGAACTGGTTTCAGACATGTCTATAATGTAACGGGCTCAAGGGTTTTCCTTACAGGTGTTGCTTTGTGTATCATAGCATATTTCTTAACCTTTCTGTTTAATTTTAAACAGGTAAGAAACGAGCCCAGAAACATCAGTGTTTCTGCGGAGTACATCAGTAAGATCAAAGGCGTGTCCTTGGAGAAGGTAATGGAGGTGACGACCCAGAATGCCCTGCGACTCTTCCCGAAGCTGAGGTCTGTCATCCGACCCTAACAGCCGAATGAACAAATCATCCCAATGGGGGGAAAAAAAATCTGATTTTATGTAAAAAAAATAAAAATAAAGGCCAAGAAAACTTCAGATTTGATGTAATTTCAGTGTTTATAATAAAACATGATTAAGCTTGTGTTGCTATGGCTCCATGTGTCTTTACCTGATCTACCAGGCGGCCCAGGACCTTTACTTTATAAATCTGTGTTTTCTTGTTTCTGTGGGTCAGGTGTCCTCAACCTTTCTAATCCAAAGAGCTTTTTTAGACCCAGCCCAGCTTAAAAAAATGGTTTAGAGCAGCAAATTCATGGCTTTTAAATAAAACACAACCTATTACTTTTTAAATATCTGCAATAGGAGATCTGCTGCCATTTTAAACAGCAAACAGTTTAGCTGCATTTTTAGTTATTAAAATAAGGACAAAACATGAAAACTTCATAATTCAATTCATTTTATATATATATATATATATATATATATATATATATATATATATATATATATATATATATATATATATATCTCAAGGAGCTTTACAGAGACATTCAAGGAAGCATTGATTTGGATTTTATTCTGTAGGATATTTTTTTATGTATAAAAAAAAAGTGCATAGTTTACAAACTAATGACAAGAGATGCAGATCTAAAACACATTCTTGATTGTTTAATGTTATTCTATCGTCAGAATTCAAATGTTTGTTTAAAAGAATGCTAAAGCTTGTAACATTTATATTTGTTAATATACTATATAAAAAACCATTAGTCGGCTCTTTATAGTTTTCAGTCACTATCAAGAGGGTCCAAAGAGCTACTTGCGGCATGTTGCAGACCCCTGCGTTGGGGGACATAACTATGATGTAACTAAAACATTTTCCTTTAACTACTGCACAAATACAAGAAACCAATCAGATCCTTTTAATATTTGATTTAAGGAGTGGCCACAAAAATTAAAGCTCTCATGTTCTACTTTTAGAGGAACAGAGTTAAAAACTGCAGAAAATCTTGCCACCATGTACATAAAAAAGAACGCTGAGATAAAATATCCAAAGCTCATCGATAATAAAAAGATTAGAATTAATTTAAACAGAGGATGAATTAATGGTCCCTTAGAATCTGATCATTTTATTCAACTTTTAAGAGTGCTTATAGTTTAGTGTTTTTTTTTTGTATGAATTAAAATTTCTTTTTATAGCCAAAAAAATTACTCTAGTTCAAAAAAAATAAAAAGCTTTCCTGTTTTTACTTGGTGTCAGATTTCATTTTTAACAACTTTGAGCTGCTCTTGTATATTTGACCTAAAAACAAAACTGCAGGTGGACCAGTTTGACACGACACAGATTAGAAACACGAAGCCATGCAGCTAAAATGCAACAATATGTTAGAAATGCATTGGGCAGGTAGCACTCTGTATGACCTTAAAATATGTGTGCATAAATCCTTTATATGTGACTTGACCTGCAAGCCTTGTGCACTATGTTTGATTATATCCTTCTATTGTCTGAACTCGCTTCTTAGCAGTGTGGATGGAACACCATTCAGTCAGCCATATTGGATCAGTGTTCTGATGCTATAAGCTTAGTGTAATTCAAATTTCTCACTTTAAACATTCATTGCATTCTGTGTCATTTATTCCTAAATGTTTTGTTTAAACTGCAACTTTCTGGGGAAACTGGGTTGAAGATACAGCAAATCAGTATATTGACCTGCTGATGTCCAGTGTGATTGTCGGTGTGTTTGTGTTTACATTCAGGGAGTTTGATGAGATTGGGCTCAGTCGGCGCCGACGTGCAATCTGACGAGGCTGCTGCATGTGGTAGACTAGCCCACCCTAATGGACTTTATTCAGGCCTTCCTTTCAAAGCTGATCCTCAAATTTGCTGAACTCACTAAAATCTTGCTGATGTATGTGACTAAATAACATCAAAGTAAAAACTTGCACCTCGCTGATAATAAACTATTAAAAGGGGGCTTTGAATTTATTTGTCTGAAAGATGCTGAACAAATAAACTGATCTTCCCTCCTTCAAACAGGAAGCTTATCAAAACAGACTGTAAACAGGACTGTTTGCATCAATTCAGTTCAGAGATTAACAGCTGATATCCACTGTAGGTTTGATTTACTCTTTATATGAGAAGTTTTGAGGGGGTTTCATGTTCCAACAGGTCAAAGAAAAAAAAAAAAAGTCACCAAACTTGGTTTTTAAATGCATAAAGCAGGTAGAAAGTTGTTGAATTGGTTCGGTGCCAGAAGACCAACCTACCTTTGTATAAACTCAAACATCCAGAAAGCATGGCAAACATCTTGTTAGCATGCATTCTCTGCAGAGGGTTGGGACCAAGAAAGAAATGCTGACACGTGCACAACCCCCAAATTTCTGCTGTAGACGTGAAGACGCTTTGTGCAGATAGGTTCTTTAGTCAGATGAGACAAGGAAGGAGTTATTTATTGACTATGACAAGAGCTTTGATTGCGGGAGTCAAGCAGAGGCTTTCAAACCAAAGGACATCAACTGTGAGGTATGGTGGTGGTAGCATTATGCTGTGGAGTTGGTCCAAGGGTCGAATCAGCTACAGTTTCTTCCTGTCAGTGTACATCATCACCATGAATGAGAAAATGATTTAGTATTGCACTGCAAAAACTGACCTTAACAAGTAAAGAATTCTTAAAATAAGTGCATTTGGCCTAAAATTGAACAGACAAATAAGATGATATGAGAAATAAACTAGTATGTTTGCTCTTAGAATAAAATAATTACATTGTATGCACCTGAAATAAAATATAAGATATTTGTTTTTTCCTACTATAAACATAAGTCATCTAATTTCATCAGCAAATTGTCTTACCACTTTGAATTAAGGAATCAGCCCCAGCCTGTGGTTCTAGAGAGGGGCCAACAGGTCAGTGATCACACTGTTTATATTTGATCACTGCAAAGCTGTATTAAACAAAATTTCTGAGTATTCATGTATGTTAGTGCTCATGTATTGAGGTCAAAATTCTAGAAGAAAATTCTGATGATGACATGATCTGGAACAGGCATAGTGACTGATAGGTCCCTTGGACCCATTTCCTTATTTTCTCTACAGTTCTGTTTTAATTACGATTTAGAACTTAGAGATCGGCCTGTTTTTAGTGTAGTCCTGTTTCTAACTGAATGTGCTCTTGTGACAAAGTGGGTGAGAACACCATTTGTCTCAGTTTATACATTTGTTATTTTGTTTGCTTGATTTAACCATCTCTTTATTCTGTAGTTTGCATTCATTTACTATCCCGGGTTTGTTTATGTTTGCATTTTTACAGATAATTTAGTAAACATCTTGGTTTAAATCAGGTGATAACTTTTCAAGGTTTTGTTTGATTATGTAACTTTTGTTTTATTTTGGTGAATTTACCTTACCTGTCTTCCAGGAGGAAGTGTGACCTCACTTCCTGCAATTAGAGACTCCTGTGTAGAGCTGTGGTCACAGGAAGATACCAGAGGAAGAGGGGGGGGATGAAAATCCTTTTACATTTTGTTAACTATTTAAAATCCTTGCCAATGTTACATTTAGATGTAAATATTTGTATGGTGTTTATTCCGTACATTTTGCTTAAAATTATAGTATGTAACAACAGCTAGGTAGAGAGTAAATGGAGCAGCCACATTTGTTAATGGAAGAGTCCATTGGAGGCCATTTTGTGTTTCAGACCAAACGGGTATAAGACAGAGCTGTTTGAGGTTCAGAAGAGAGAGGAACCAGGTCAGTGTAGCTGGGTGCACTTGACATTAATTATGGTTGATTTAAGTTCAGTTAATGTTCTGTTGAGCCATGTTAAACCTGAGTTATTTTTTTGGGGAAATTTCTTTTGTAAATACTTATTTTTTTTTGCACCCTTGTTTTGCAATGTAAATAAACCACCTGCTACATTGGACATCTGCCTACTGCCTTCTTCAGCCACTTGGCCAGGCTATCTCACAGCTCTATTCATCCTCTGACATGGGAGCTGGCTCCAAGCTCGTCTGCCTGGCTGTGTGTTTCCTGTACATGGCCGCCTGTGGAGCTGGTTGATGGTTGCCCTTTTTGTACAGGTGCTGGTCATAAAATTAGAATATCATGAAAAAGTAGATTGATTTCAGTAATTCCATTTAAAAAGTGAAACTTGTATATTATATTCATACATTACATACAAACTCATATATTTCAGATGTTTATTTTGTTTAATTTTGATGATTACAAATGACAACAAATGAAAATCTCAAATTCATCATATCAGAAAATTAGAATATTGTGAAAAGGTTCAAAATTGATGGCCCCTGGTGCCCCACTCTAATCAGCTAATTAACTCAAACCACCTGCAAAAGCCTTTAAATGGTCTTTCAGTCTAGTTCTATAGGCTACACAATCATGGGGAAGACTGCTGACTTGACAGTTGTCCAAAAGACGACCATCGACACCTTGCACAAGGAGCGCAAGACACAAAAGGTCATCGCTAAACAGGCTGGCTGTTCACAGAGCTCAGTGTCCAAGCACATTAATAGAGAGGCGAAGGGAAGGAAAAGATGTGGTCGAAAAAAGTGTACAAGCAAGAGAGATAACCGCACCCTGGAGAGGATTGTGAAACAAAACCCATTCAAAAATGTGGGGGAGATTCACAAAGAGTGGACTGCAGCTGGAGTGAGTGCTTCAAGAACCACCACACACAGACGTATGAAAGACATGGGTTTCTGCTGTCGCATTCCTTGTGTCAAGCCACTCTTGAACCACAGACAGCGTCAGAAGCGTCTTGCCTGGGCTAAAGAGAAACAGGACTGGACTGCTGGTGAGTGGTCCAAAGTCATGTTCTCTGATTAAAGTAAATTTTGCATTTCCTTTGGAAATCAAGGTCCCAGAGTCTGGAGGAAAAGAAGAGAGGCACTTCATCCACGTTGCTTGAAGTCCAGTGTAAAGTTTCCACAGTCAGTGATGGTTTGGGGTGCCATGTCATCTGCTGGTGTTGGTCCATTGTGTTTTCTGAGGTCCAGGGTCAACGCAGCCACATACCAGGAAGTTTTAGAGAACTTCATGCTTCCTGCAGCTGACCAACTTTTTGGAGATGCAGATTTCATTTTCCAACAGGACTTGGCACCTGCACACAGTTCCAAAGCTACCAGTACCTGGTTGAAGGACCATGGTATCCCTGTTCTTAATTGGCCAGCAAACTCTCCTGACCTTAACCCCATAGAAAATCTATGGGGTATTGTGAAGAAGAAGATGCAATACACCAGACCCAACAATTCAGAAGAGCTAAAAGCCACTATTAGAGCAACCTGGGCTATCATAACACCTGAGCAGTGCCACAGACTGATCGACTCCATGCCACGCCGCATTGCTGCAGTAATACAGGCCAAAGGAGGCCCAACTAAATACTGAGTGCTGTACATGCTCATACTTTTCATGTTCATACTTTTCAGTTGGCCAACATTTCTATAAATCCTTTGTTTTTATTGGTCTTCAGTAATATTCTAATTTTCTGATATGATGAATTTGAGATTTTCATTTGTTGTCATTTGTAATCATCAAAATTAAACAAAATAAACATCTGAAATATATGAGTTTGTATGTAATGTATGAATATAATATACAAGTTTCACTTTTTAAATGGAATTACTGAAATCAATCTACTTTTTCATGATATTCTAATTTTATGACCAGCACCTGTATCTCTGCTTTTCTTCTGTATGTCTGCTTCTGTCTCCTTGAACCCCAGTCGGCCTCAGCAGATGGCCGCTCACACTGTGCCTGGTTCTGCTGGAGGTTTCCTCCTGTTAAAGTTTTTCCTCTCCACTGTTGCTACAAGCATGCTTAGTGTAAGGGATTGCCTTTGAGTCAATGAGTCGATGCAATCAACTGGTTTTCCTTAGATAGAAAACTTTGAGTCAATTTGACTGGATGAGCTGGTTGAACTGTAAAGTGCCTTGAGATGACATTTGTTGTGAATTGGAGCTATATAGATAAACTGAATTAAAATTGAATTGAACTTAAGGTGATAGCTTCAGTCATTCTGAGATAGAATCAGTTTTCCTCTGCTAAATGTTATTTTGAACCAAATTTAAAAAAAATACTTCAATCTGTTATTGCTGAATTTTAGTTTTACTTTAGTTCTAATACTGATTTGATTAAAACTGATAATCATTATTTTAAAATAATCAAAAATATTTAATATTGCTGAATAATAAATGTACTTTAACCTTAAAGTTATTTAATTACATTTAATAAATGATGTGAAATTTTCAATCATTCATTGCAGAGCCAAAAGTGGCTCTGATGTTCTGTGGCTCTCCCTTGTTTTTGTTCCATGCTTTTCTGTTCCTCCAATCAAACACATGGCCCCACTCTGGCCCCCTTTTAAATATGGTCTACAACCTCCCTAGAGCCCAAATATGAAGGTGTAATAGTCAGAATTCTGAGAAAAAAGTAAGAATTCTGAGATTATAGTCAGAATTCTGAGAGAAAAAATCTGAATTCTGAGATTATAGACAGAATTCTGAAAAAAAAAAATCTGAATTCTGAGAAAAAAGTAAGAATTCTGAGATTAGTCAGAATTCAGAGGAAAAAAAACTGAATTCTGAGAAAAAAGTAAGAATTCTGAGATTATAGTCAGAATTCAGAGGAAAAAAAATCTGAATTCTGAGATTAAACTCAGAATTCTCAGGATGAAAATCTGAATTCTGAGATTAAAGTCAGAATTCTGAGAAAAAAGTAAGAATCCTGAGATTATATTCAGAATTCAGAGGGAAAAAAAAGTCAGAATTCTGAGAAAAAAGTAAGAATTCTGAGATTATATTCAGAATTCAGAGGAAAAAAAAGTCAGAATTCTGAGAAAAAAGTAAGAATTCTGAGATTATATTCAGAATTCAGAGGAAAAAAAGTCAGAATTCTGAGAAAAAAGTAAGAATTCTGAGATAGTCAGAATTTTGATTTTTTTTTTTTTTCCCATACCAAACTGGAATAATATTAACTTTTTTATTTCTTCAGTAGCCCTAATCCTCTTCCGTAATATTCTGCTTTCATGTGCAAGTGAGAAGAGAAAAACGTGACTCCAGCGATCACGTGACACTTTGAAAAAAGAAATGGGCGGGAAGCCCGCGGACGCCTGGTGCGTGCAGCAGCTCGGGGTCCGCCCCGCGCGGACACGTCAGCGGGTACACGCGGGCACACGCATCCAGAGAACAACTGTCAGTGAATGCGGGCTGGTTGATAGTCGCTCCGCTCCCAAACTTTGACCCTTTGTCTGGTTTTTGTTGAATCGGTTTTTATGTCCCGCTGCAGAGTGTCTCCCTCCGCGCTGTCTCACAGGAGTCTCTCTTTCCTCCGTCAGGAATTGTCAGGTCAAACCGAGGTAGATAGACGGACAGATAGACAGAGGGGCAGCAGTTGCACAATGCTGGCTGCTCTGCATGCTCTCTGAGCTCAGACGACGTGTTTAGATCAGCTTCTAGTGGTGAGTGGAAGTTCTTTTGTTTTCTTCTTTCTGTTAAATTGACTGTAAAATCCCACTTTCTCCTCCTCCTTTGTCTCTGATTTGTTTTCACAGCTTACCCTGAACCATGTTGTTTTTCTTTCTTCCTGTAGTCCGTTTCTGTTTACATTGTTTAGCTCCAGCCTGGTATTAATCCTGGCTGCATAAACACGTGGATGGGTTTGTTTGTGTTGTGTGCAGCTCTACAGGGTAACATCATGACAGGGGACATAGTGGTGCTGAGGGGTCTGAGCTGGATAAAACAGGCAGCCAGCAGAGCCCCAGCAAGCAGCCTGAGCAGCCCCAACAACCACAGACTGGTAAGCATCCACCATCAGCAGTCATTCACCCCATGATGCAGTGTCCTGGACATGCTGCACAGATTGTAGTGATCATGGAGCCTGATGATTCAGTGGGACTATAGAAAGGTTATCACATTAAAAGCACATTTAGCTTTATAGCCTACGAGATAAATGTTTCCTGAACAAAAGGCTTTTAATCAGTGAGATAACACTGCTACCAGAAAGAAATGTGCCAAAAAGAACAAACATAACCTGGAATCATCAAGTTTCACTTGATCGACTCAGGACAGCAATCAGCAAGTCAAATGTAAAAAACAATGTTTACCGCTGCATGGTTAAATCTATGAAGGCATCATTTAACAGGAGGTTTTTTTTTCAATAGAAATAATCTGCAGCTCAGACATTAAATATAATAGAAATGTTTTTCTTCCTGATGTAAACAACTGTTATGAATTGTTTTCAATCAGGTTATATGATTATGTTTTACATACAGCTGCATGTAAAGCTGCAGAGACGATGCTCAGCTTAATTGATGTTGAAAAGCTGCCATTGTCCTGGATTCTTTGCAGCAGCTTTTGTAGTCGGCCACTCGGCGGACCTGATGCACCGGGGCCCCTTTGATTTAGCTGCGCCTTTTCTGGGCAGCAGAAACTCTTCTTGATTTTCACTCTGTGGATTCCTGTTTTAGGCTTGGACGCCATAACATGCACGTATTAGTTCAGAGAGGTTTGGGGGGAAAACATCCCTCTGGATGTTTCTTCCATCTGGGTTTACCTTTGGCATCTGATAAAATGGCAGGATTTTAAAGTATTACATATTCCTGCAAATCTGTAGATATTTACCAATGAAAGATTCTTGCATACTATGAAAATATTACATATAGGTATAAATTTGATTTGACATACTAAATATTTGAACAAAAAACTATGTTAATGTTTCACTATTAGATACAAACGGAAGCTGAGGGCGGTCATAATCAACTTTTTTTTTTCTTTTGCCTTCTCAAGATAATAAGCTTTAACCATTAATTGTTTTCTCGAGATAACAAGATAATTATCTCGTTATCACAAGAAAACAGTTATTGATTTCTTGAGATAACGAGATGATTAACCTGTATGAGTAATTCCCAGTCCATCCGTGCCTGCTGTGCCCCTAGTGTGCAGTTGTGGTATTGCACAAATAAGCAGTTTTTTACTTTCCTTTTTCTTTTCACTCATTGTCAGTTTGTGGTGGATGAATGGATTGCCTGGAATACAGTAGAAACAAATCTGACTGCTTTTTAATTCTAATCTTTAATCTGGACTCCTTTTAGGGGTTAATGCATTTTATACCTGTTAAGGCGTAACACCGAGGCTGATCAGAAAACGCCATTCGCTAGGCCCTGAGGCATAGGTTTAATTGCATATGAATCAGAAGAAAAAGCAAATCATCAAACCAACAACGTCGTCTTGTTACCTAAAAGTTAAACACGGGATTATTTACAGAATTACAGACAGGCTGCTATGACTTATACTTATGAATCCTCTCCCGCTGTGGTGGGATCGAATGATGTAATCAGTTTTAAAACACGCCAATCATCTCGTTATCACGAGAAAAAAGGCTTCATTATCTTTAGATGATGAGAAAATTAACTTGTTTTCTCGAGAAAATTATTGTGAAAAAGTAAAATCGTAGGGATAGGAGCGCTCTCGCCTTACGTAAACTGTAAAAGCAGCTTCTAAATATTTGTGAATTTTCAATTTCATTTTTTTTAATAAATGGCAGCTGGGGGAATCAGGACTAAAATCTTGAAGTGTTTTTTTTTTTTTTTTTTTCTATTCCATACATGTTCTGTAAAATGTTCCTTTTTGATACCTTTTTCATTTTATGTAGTATTTATGAAATATTTGCCACTATAAAGCAAAGAGAGCCCAGAGTATGACGGTACCTCCTCCGTGTTTTACTGTAAAAAGCAACATGCTCTAATGTTTGAAACACAAACAAACTGATGCTCTGGATTCCTAAACGGCTACATTTTACCTTCACTTGCTGGACAGGTCACCAGTTCATCAAAAGACTAACATGCAGCCACTTAAACACGCACACAGCCCTACATGTAAAGACAAATTAGAATATCCATTTAATCTGACACGTGCCTGGAGAAAACCCACACATGTAGAACGTTTCCACCCCGACTGAGAGTTTAACCCTGCAAAGCAACAACTGCTGCTCTGCACTTAAGTTATTGTTATATTCATCTCTTCTTTGAGGCTTTTCCTCCTTTGTTCCTATTTTTCAGTCTGTTCTCCTCAGGCTTTGCAGAACCAACATTTTTGCTGTTCGCTCTGCAATTATTTCTTTTTTCTCCTGACTCTCCCTTTGCTCGTTATTTGATCCTAATGTTATGCTGACCTTGAGTATAAATGCCAGTTTCCTGGCAACACCAGAGAAATGATTTAACTGCTTTAAACTGATGTTGATTTGTATCGTGTCTAAAAAGATATATAATATATAATTTAAAAAAATTAAAATAAAGATATATAATATAAAAGTACGGGATGCTCAGTGACGCAGTGGGTAGCACTGCTGCCTTGCAGCAAGAAGGTTTTGGGTTCGATTCCCGGCTCGAGCCTCTCTGCATGCAGTTTGCATGTTCTCCCTGAGCATGCATGGGTTCTCTCCGGGTACCCCGGCTTCCTCCCAGTCCAAAAACATGACTGTTATGTTAATATGCTTCTCTAAACTCGCCTTAGGTGTGAGTGTGAATGGTTGTTTGTCTCTGTGTTGCCCTGTGATGGACTGGCGACCTGTCCAGGATGGACCCCGCCTCTCACCCATAGACAGCTGGAGATAGACACCAGCAGGGATAAGCATGACAGAAAATGGATAGGAGGACTATTAAAGCTATAATTATGCTCTCTATGACATTGTTTTTGGTTGAAACCAAGATTTAATCAAAAATATAGAGTATATATAGAATAAGCACCTTCTTAGGTGCTCAATGAAGAGAGTTATTTTCCTGTTTTAATCCTCATACAGTGAAACAAGTTTAGCAAGTTGATTTTAGCAGTTAAATATGCAGGCTACCTGCTCTGGTAATCAGCCTGCGGTCAGATGCCTTAAAACAGTGTTTAGGGCAGGGGTGGGCAAACTTTTTGACTTGCGGGCCAGAATGGGTTCTAAAATTTGACAAAAGGGCCAGGCCAGGAGCATTTGGACAAGCAATGTCATTAATTAAACCTGGGGATTGAAATGTAAAAAAAACCAGACAATTTTCACGACCATAAGGCGCACCGTACTAAAAGGCGCAGTCTCAGTTATGTGTCCCGTTTATGCATTTAACACACACATAAGGCGCACCGGACTATAGGGTTTTCTTATATACAGGTACATGTCCTCTACTACGTTTGAATACCTCTACTGCATATTTAAAAATAGAGCGGGAGCAAAACTGAGTATGATTGTGCTTTATTCATTTATTTATTACAAAGTATTAATCAAACCTGGGAGCTGGCCGTGAGACAGACACATCGCTGATGACACAGCGCTGTGATCACTCCTAAATTAACTTAAAATTTTGAAACCTGCCGACGGAATATGTTCGCTTTTATTACCAGTATCCTGGTGCCTGCAGTTTAAATTATTTAGATGAAAAACACCTGCCAGCCGCCGCGGTGAACCCGGAGGCTGCCCAGCCTAGAGGCTGCTGTTGAAGGGATTTCTACTGTCGGTGCACCGCTGGTATGTGGGGGTCTGAGCGCCTCCGACAGAAATAGATAATCTGGATGAACTGACTGCAATTATTACGTTTTCAGGTGGACTTTCTCACTTAAAAACATATTAAAACTACTTTATTCCCACTGATCACAGCAAATATAGCTGCAAGATTTAGATTATTTAGATGAAAAAACACCTGCCAGCCACCGCGGTGAAGAGGAGGAGACCCGCCCAGAGGCTGCTGTTGAATTAAGTTTTCAGGTAGAAAAATAGAGCGGGAGCAAAACTGAGTATGTTTGTGCTTTATTCATGTATTTATTACAAAGTATTAATCAAACCCATCAAAGTCATCATCCTGTTTCTGAATTAAACAGCTGCGCTAAATCAGACATGCCAATTTCCCCTTCTTCGCTGTCAGAGTTACTTTCCGTGCCGGGCGGCTCCTCAGAAATAATGCCGGCTTTTGCGAAAGCTTGAACAACAGAGCCAGCAGACACGTTAGTCCATCTACAATCCATCCGCAAACGGTGGCGTAACTTGCCCGGCGCTGCCTTCCACTTTTCGTGAAACTGTGCTCTCAGTCTGTCATCCATCGCTCCCACGCCGCTCACAGCCTTACTTTGAACGGCCGCTTCACACCGATGTCGAGCGGTTGAAGTTTCTTTGTCAGACCCCCGAGATAACGGCGAGCACAGCGTTCATTCAGTCACAGATTAACAGCGTTGGTGATGTGTGGAAAAAACCACCTGGTCTCCTCACATACACCTGCCTCAGCCACGCTTTCATCATCTCCTCATCCATCCAGCCCTTTCATTTGCCGTAATATCATTTGTCATCAGAGCGCTGTGTCTGTCTCGCTGTCAGCTCCCAGATCAGCTTCTCTGATTGGTTGATGCGGCACTTCCAGCAGCAAAACTTCAATTTTTCCATCTCGAGCAGCAGCAGCGTTGGCGGCGCGCTCCCGACGCGCTGCGCCTGCTGCTCAAAACGCGCTGCGGGACCTTCTGCTGCGCCTATACGCGCGTCAACCATTGACTTTGCATGTAAACTCGCTGCTTCTGCTGCACCTGCTGGGTCCGGTTCACACCAATGTCGAGCGGTTGAACAGGGAGCACAGCGTTAATTTGTTTCACCATGTTTTTCACATCAGCTGTGAGATGGGCACGCATGGAGTCACAGATTACCCGAGATGGTGATGAGTGGAAAAACCACCTGGTCTCCTTACATTCACCTCCCTCAGCCACGCTTTCATCATCTCCTCAATGAGGAGATGAGGAGTTCTGCATGGTGCATGGTGGTCTCAAAAGTCACAGTTACAACACACATAGGGCGCACCGCACATTTTGAGGAAAAAAAAAAAGACGTTTATGTGCGCCTTACAGTCGTGAAAATAGGGTAATTTGGACAAGTTCGGCGGGCCGGATTAAAAAGCCTAACGGGCCGTAGTTTGCCCATGTCTGGTTTAGGGCAATAATGCCGCAGCAGAACTGCACTGAACCAGTTTTTTCCAATCCAGTACCTGGGCTGATCGTATCGGCCCATACCGAATAACGATCGGATTCAGTTATTCAAGAAATGAACCATATATCTTTACATGTGAGTGAAGCCTTTAAAGATAATTTTTAGGCTCTAGTGGCCTTTATTCTTTATTATTTTTGAAAGTAGGCAGAAAGGAAACGGGAGCAGAGGACTAAAACCTCTGAACTTTAGCCTTCACATAAAAGCTGTATTTCAAAAAAAGAAGCTAAATTAACATGTATACAAATATACTTTATATTGTTAATTTACAAATAAGCAGCAAAAAGAAAGAAATGACAGTTGCGTGACGAATGCACTGGATTGGATCTCTGATATCCGGATCGGTGCGTCTCTAGTTCCAACGCCATGAGCAGTTTTATTTTTTTAGGACACAAATAATTTTCCAAACGGATCCCTTGTTTTCTGCAAGCTTACCAGCAGTGCACAGCAGCAACTGGAGCAGCACACATCTACCCTCAGCTTGTGATATATTAGTATTAGTATAAGCCTAGTATAGTATATTAGTATAAGATTATGTTTAACATTTTTTAATGTTTTGGATAGAAACAGCCATTTATGTTGTTTAGTCTAACTTTAGGCACAATGGGTGCTTTCAAAGCAGCAGTTAACGACAACTTCCTGCGTTGTTTTTTTCTCTCTAACGGGTTAAATTCCTGAGTTAATGTATCCCTGAATGCAGTCATGTGCTACAGCTTCCTCAGCTGCTAAAATAAACCTTTTTTTTTTCATTTAACAGACTTTCAACAAAGGGATGGAAAGCAGCATCCAAAGAGCCACAGCGATGCATTACCACAGATATTCCGCCGCAGGCAGCTACTTCAGCGCCGGCTTAGCTGGGAGGGTGAATAACGGTGACAGGACGTGTAGCGGGAGATCCGGCGCCAAACACACCAGGTTCCACAGGAACTGGTCAGGCCAGCTGTACGCCGGACACACGCGCCTGTTTCACCAGGAAAACTCCACGGTGGGACGGCTGACGGCGGAGGATATCGAAAAAGCAAGAAGCGCAAAGAAAATTGAAGCGAAGCAATATAAACAAGTGGTACTGCGTCTTTAGAGAGAAGATAAACACAATAAAGATAAAAATCGTAGGATTAGTAATACAGGAATTAAATAAATGTTCTTTGCTTGATCCAGTTATGTTTTCTGTTTTTAACTAGCTGAGTGAAAATGCTCGGGAGAGGAAAGTGCCCGTCACACGGATAGGAAGGCTGGTTAACTTTGGAAGTAAGTGCTTCAAGTGTTTTTATTTTATTTTCATTTTGAGGCTTATTTCTCATATTCCTGCTTTTATAACTCTTTTAGCTGAGGTGCTGTCAAATCGTGTTTAAAAAGCATCGCTATGAAAACTGGGTTTTATTGATCCGATATTAATATAAAAGATTTAAATCTGACTTTTTCTTTCAAACATATTTAGCAGCCTTCATTAGTGATAAAACAAACACAAACATACAAACCTGGCTTTGCTGAGATTGTTGATGTTTAATCAGATTTCCAACATTTTGCAAGATTTTTAAATTAATTTTTGTATTTGATAACAAAGCTAAAAGCTTAACCCATTTAGGCCTAAAACGCCTGGAAAAAACACCTTAAAAACCTATGGCCGATTTTAAAAAATACCCCTAAAACCTGAAGTTTTTCTGTAAATTCAGCAACTGTGTCAACGCCTAGTAAATTATTGATATCTCAGCTTCTGTAGCAGATAGAACTCAAAATATATTTTATCTTTGAAATTCTTCCAAAAAAAAAAAGTGAAAAGCAGTAATAAAAAAAATAAAAAATTCAACCTTTATTTTTTCCATATGTGATCATGTCTTCATTGAGAATGTGCAATATAAAACGTTTTTAAAATAAAGAACAAACATTACATAAATAACTATCTGATGATTACTTATTAACAGTATTATTATGCATAATAATGCATATGTCTGTGTTATAAATTGCATACAACTTACCTCCAGATGGCCACAAATCTGTCCCGGGACATATTTTGGGGGAACTGCGTCCTGAAGAGAGGTTTACTCTGTCGCCAATAATCTCTTTGTACTGGCAACACAAGAAGTCCTATGCCCATACACAGCCCAATAAATGTCTTCATCTCCGTCACAGTCACGGGTGACCACTTTGCCATCTTTGCTCTTGTTGGAGTTTGGTTTGTTTGGTCACTGTACCTATTCGTCTCGATAACAAGATGCATCCAAAGTTCTTCATTAAAAATATGCTCAAATGCCTGCAGCGGTGTGGTGTCTGCAGGCAAATCAACTTTCACTCCAGGTGTGCGGTTGAAAACACTCCGTGCATTGCGGTGGTAGTTCGATTGGTTCAGCGCGTTCAAAGTCATCATTTTCATCTATACCGTCATCAAAGCCGACACACTCCTCAAAATCACTGCCTTCCGACATCTCTTCTCTGTCAAACTCCTCCATGTTTGCTTGAAAAAAACTTCTTTCTTCTTGCTTGACTTATATGCTCTCCCGGCGTCAATGGTAGAATTACGCAACAGCGCCCCCGGCTTGAATGGTAGAAATGCGGTAATGCTTTCCCGGCCTAAATGGGTTAAGAAACGGAATCAAGCAACTTTTTCCCACTGCAGTCGTCTTTGGATCGATTTTCCAGAAGTCTCCTCTGCAGTTTATGTATTATAAGGAGTGTGGGAACAAATCTAAAGCTGCCGAAATCAGTAACGACAAAGGTTCAACATGTCATTTAAAGTCTCAATCAAATTTAAGTGTTAAAAAATATTTTTATACCATATTTTTGAATAGATTTAGAGAGGTTTCTTTCTCTATGTGCCCTGTTTTTTTCTTAAGTGGATTTCTGCCTCTATTTGCTCTATGATGCATGTGTGTGTCAGCAATATGAGCGTATTTACACTTCAGCTGGAGCCCAAGGTGCAGGATTAGGGATGCACGATATTGGGATTTTGGCCGATATCCGATATGCCGATATTTTAAAACTCATGTAGCCGATAACCGATATCGATACCGATGTTAAAGCTGGACAAAAATAAGTAGTCATTGAAAATAGCAGTTCTGTTATCCATTTCTGACACTTTGAAAAATAATATACTCAAATATATTTTCATATGCTGATATCAAATTCATTTTTAAAAACGCGGTATCGATCTATTTTACTTTCAAAATCTCGTGAAATTTCATCGTTCTGTTACAAACTCTCGTGATATTTTGCAAATTCTTGTGAGATTTTGTTAGTAAAATAGATCGATACCGCGTCAATATATCAACATATAAAAATATGGCAACATTTTGTGAATTTTCGGGGGATTTCGTAGCATAACGATGACATATAGCAATATTTCATTAGTAAAAGAGATTGATATGGTGTTTTTAAATGGCAATATATCAGCATATGAAGATATTGGGATATTTTAATGTATCAATATTTTTCCCTCGTCTTTAGAAGTTTTTAAGTCTGTAAAAAAGAAGTTTTTGAGGAAGAAGAAGTAGTTTTTTTAGACTTTAGAAACTCAGAAGCTGATCAAATATCGGGTTAAATATCGGTGGGGGGGCCGATGTCCGATATTCAGTTTTAAGGCCGATACCGATAGGGGGCCGATTATATCGTGCATCCCTATGCAGGATAGCAAACAATCCTGCAGGAACCTCTAAACCTTTCTTTCAAAGCAACCTCCTTAACTGAAGGTGGCTTATTGTTAGCCTCGTGAGACCATCCTGATCTCGCGAGCTTTCAAGGTTTCACTCGCTAATCAGTCTGGAGACTCTCCGTTGAAGAAAATTTGGAGCCGTTCACCAAACGAACGTCCAATCAGCGTTGGCTTTGAGGCGGGTTGAGGTGTGACGCAACGAGAAGTGCGACAGTTCAGTCTAAAGAACATGGCGGCTTCAGCCGAAGAAACTAGCGTTAGCGTGGCTATCGAGCAAGTTTTATCGGAATTACAGAGTATTTCTTCACTGAAAGAAGAGCAAAACACTGCTCTGGAGGCTTTTCTCAGAGGAAAAGATGTTTTTGCTCTTCTCCCGACTGGTTTCGGCAAGAGTTTGATCTATCAATTGGCTCCTCTTCGTCGTCGCTCTGTTAGTACGTCATATGCTTCGTTGATCTGATTGGTTTATTTGGCCCGTCTATCACCAACATAGGCCAATCAGCTAACCAGTATTTACCAGTATATTCTACGGAAGGTTTCCGAATGGATATGTGGAGCAAATCCATCGGGCGGAGTCAGGTTAGCTTTTTGTCACTTCAGCTGGAAAATTAAATTTAAACATTCATATTTTTTTCATCACCACTTTGTTTATCTTTAAAGGTTGAGCTTAAAGTCTGAGATTTTAATTAGGTGCAGATGTAAAGGCTGTACGATGTCACATACATAGAAAAGTTCTAAAATAAAAGCCAGCTTAAGTTGAGAAAGTTGCTTATTTTATAAAATAAGTTAAATGTAAGCGGATACCATTTTGCATGTCAAGTTAACTTATTCTGTTTATTTGGTAAAAATAAATAAATACGAGTTATTTAAATGAAATGTTAGTAAAGACATCCTGAAAAGTTCTGGATGGAGAGGCCGTGTCGCTACCCGATCCGTACCGGTAGCACGATCCGTACCATCAGCTCATTTGCGCCCGCGCGAACAGAATAACTTCCGGGTCGCCAAAAAATAATGTAATTACGGTATTGAAAAAACTTTATTTATATCCTTAAATAATTAAAGAATACTAAACTACATCGTAAAGATAGTATTGAAGAATTTTCTGGAAGAAATGGATGCTTTTTAAATTCAATCCATTGTATTGCTTGACGTCATTTTTTCTGGAATAAAAATCAAAATTTTCGGGAAATGTTCCCTTATCAATGAAAAACTGCAGGTCACGAAAGGTAGCAAATTAATCCATTGTGGGATCAGTACTGCTGGAGTGCATAGTTAAGTACAGAGTAAATAAAATATTTAAACAAATTTAAATATATACGCTGTGTCACGTATATTTGCTTTTTTATGTATTTCTGTTTTTTTATTTTTAGAAAATGCAATATTGACGAAAATACAAAGATATACAAAAAGAAACCCATGCCTCTAAAAAAATACAAAAGAATAAAAAAGTAAGAAAACGGAAATATTTCCACCGGAAGTTATTCTGTTTGCGCACGCGCAAATGAGCTAATGGTACGGATCGTGCTTCCGGTACGGATCGGGTAATGACAGGCCGTACTTGCAGAGACTCAGTGGAGGTGGAGTTTGTGTTCAGTCTGAAGGTCGGTTCCAGTAACCGGCTGACTCCTTGGTGCATTTCCACTTACTTTTTCCTACACTGACGCATTGCTAATGTAGCTCACAGGGAGGTGGAAACACATTACTGGCCTGCCCCTATCACCGGTGTCTTTTAGCCGCAGTTGTTCCAAAGAATGTGCCATTTAGCCGGTGTAAGATCAGCCGGCAGCTGCAGGGTGCAGAGAATGAGACCCTGAGCCGGCAGGCGGAGAATCTTAATAAAAAACCGTTTCTGCTCCGGCTCACTGCGTTTGGCTCAGATCCACGCCTCACTTTCAAAGCAAAGGATGTTTGTTTTATTTTTTAAACCTGCAAATTATTCAAAGGTTGTTGTAATTTGATAACAAAACATTCCATTTATACTTTTTAAGTTAAATGATCCAAAAACATCCTTTTTTTGTTGGTTTTTAAAATCAAGATCATCATAATAATCCTTACTGACTCTGACATTTCATTAGCTGACAACTGTTTCTGCAAAAAAAAAAAAAAAAACTAGTTTGGGTAAGTAGGTTGTGCAAACGAGTTTAGCAGGGCTGGCACTTCCTCCACAGCCGCAAAGGCTCATGGGAGATGAACAAGTTGGTCTGCAGCACACGACTAAGGCTTGGTTTGAGTAATACTATAAAAGAATGAAAAAGAAAGAAAAAAAACATCCACTTTAGAGGCACTGGAAACCACAGCATTTTTATTTCCGTGCTTTTTGTGTGGCAGACGTGAACTTTTCTTTTAGAACAGGTTATGGGGGATCATGATCTTAGTCAGCAGTTTTCCACATGTGCTGACTTGTTCCCTCACTAGAAGGAAAGTTCAGAGTATCAGATGCTGAGGAAAAGTTTCCTGGACGTGTCAGGAATCCAGCTGATTTTAAAACAAGTTGCCAGAATGTGTATCAGTTTTTTCCTCCACATTCAGCCTCAGTTAACTCCACCCAGTGTTGGAAAGTCTCTGAGTTACTCTTAGTAATGAGATCCCATCTTCTGCAGCACATGGCTGTCGTCAACTCCCTTTTTTCTTGCTGCGGTCATCAAAAGCCAACTCAAACCTTAGAATTTCCAGGCTGCTGATCTATTCTCAGTGAGCCTCACCTTTAATTATTCTTCTGTCATTTTCTCTCTGCAGGTCTGGCAGTTGGCCTCGGGATTGGAGCCATTGCAGATATGGCTAAGAAGAGTCTGAAACTCAAACAGCAAGGTAGCAGGAAGTGAAGGGCTGTGTGTTTATGTACGTCTGCTGCTGATGTCAGAGAAGATTTCATCCAGTATCTGAGTCGTCAAGAACCTTGTTTGAGTTTGGTTATCACTGAGCAGCACCAGTTTAGATAAGGGGCTAAGACTTGGACGGAGCGATGGACTTTAGTCTGTGTAGAAAGTAAGACGTGTTTAGAAATGCTGCTCATGCATTTGCTGCCGTTTTATCAGATATTTTTATTTTTTCGGTGTTTTAAGGTGGGAGTTCATATAATAGCTGGACCCAAACAAGCACATAAGGATGAACTGGGGAAAAAATTATTTAATTCAGTTTATTTCTATAGCGCCAATTCACAACACAAGTCATCTCAAGGCACTTTCCAGTTCAACCAGATCATCCAGTCAGATTGATTCAAAGTTTTTAATTTAAGGAAAACCAGTTGATTGCATCGACTCATTGACTCAAATACAATCCCTCACACTAAGCATGCTTGTAGCGACAGTGGAGAGGAAAAACTCCCTTTGAACAGGAAGAAACCTCCAGCAGAACCAGGCTCAGTGTGAGCGGCCATCTGCTGAGGCCCACTGGGGTTCAAGGAAACAGAAGCAGACATAGAAAAAGCAACAAGATGTGGAGGATTTTCTTAATTTATTAAGAAATAAAACAATTCTAAAAAGTTTTTTTTTTTTTTACCGTCCCTAAATCCCAAACTCTACAGTTTTTGCTAAACCATTGAATGAAGAACAACCGGAATGTGAAAAAAATCTTAATTTTTCTCACCAGCTTTTAGCATTTTTTCTCTGTTGTTGAGCTACACATTGAAAATGCCTCTTTGCCATCACCCTAATCTTTAGTTCCCTCCACAAATTCACTCATAGGAATCAAGTATGAGTCATTGATAGGCCGCTCCAAGATGTAATTACTTCCTTTCAGACGAAACGTGTTTATGGTGTTGAAAGACTGGAAAGAACTATTGCTGGGTGTTTAATCTATAAAATCAATTAATAAAGGTTTTTTTAATGAAGATTACATTTTCGTAAAGTCAGGATTTTTTGTAGGAATTCACCTCTTGGGCTTCCGTACCACAGACTGACATCAGATAATCAGTTTTTGTTGTTAGATGTGCACTAGTATACGGTAATTTTACTCACTGTGTGAAAACACCAGCTGGACACAGTTTGTCTTATTTTCATTGTTTGCTGTGAAACGTGATTATTTTACAAGCCTCAATTTTATTTGGCTTTAAATTAAGGTAAACTCCTAGAGGAGATACATGAAAACGGAGCTAGTTTTTCAAAACAGTGTGTCTGTCATTTTTATAATGAAAATTAAGTGAGAAAAAAATTTGCTCTATCAGATTTAGTAGGAAAAAAACTTTTGGATATTAGATTTTTAAGCCAGCCTTAGAAAGAATCTGGCAAATAAAAATCTGTCAGATTACCTAAGAAAGTGACCATTGAGAGCAGCTTAATAAACATAAAAGCACATAAAAGTCCTTCACTTGACTTTGGCAGTAATGAATGTCCATGTTGTTTAATGCATCATCAGGTCCAGCTGCAATGATCAGTCAAACTAACTAATACTTTCTGATACCTTAGTTTTTTGGATCTGATTTCTATGTTTATATTTATTTTCCAAAGGTAACAAAAAGGCCGTCCTGGATTCCAACCCCTTCCTCTCTGAAGCGAACGCTGAAAGAATCGTTCGGACGCTTTGCAAAGTTCGCGGAGCAGCTTTAAAACTCGGCCAAATGCTCAGCATTCAAGGTGGGACTAAAAAAAAACTTTTACCTAAATACATTTTCTATAAAACTCACAAAATGCATATTGAATTGTGTTTAAATAAAGCTTCACTCAGTCTGTCGCAGACTCATTTTCTCTAACCAACATGCAGGATTCCTTCATCAGTGCTGAAAATAACCCTCAGGCTGAGCAGACAGAGTGCCATTCCGCTCAAGCTGTTAGCTATTGTAGGCAGCAGTTTAAACCGAGTCTCAGGTCTGCGGGCTTGACGCGGCACGCTTGCATTACTGTGTTTTTTTTTGCCGCCGTGCTGCTGTCAAGTGTCTGTCATGTGAGCTCACTGAGTGAAGCGTTTGTTTTCTTTAACATAAATCCCCTGTTTTCTGTAAGACAACTCCTGCTCTGCTAAACCCACATTCAGCAACTCGTGTTCTGAAAGGGATTCCTGAATCCGCCATTTTGTTATGTTCAGGTTATAGCCTGTAGAACCAACACAGAGCCGTTTACGTTGTGACTTTCAGCGGTAATTTATCTTGTAAAAAAAGTATATGAATGTTAAACTTCTTTTGTTTTTTAGTATATTTCTGCTTCTGTAGTTTCTCTAAACTTTCTTTAATTGAAAATTAAATTAAAGTCCTACA
Source organism: Cyprinodon tularosa (assembly GCF_016077235.1). NCBI lineage: Eukaryota > Metazoa > Chordata > Actinopteri > Cyprinodontiformes > Cyprinodontidae > Cyprinodon > Cyprinodon tularosa. Next base: position 356,444 of record NW_024039153.1, on the reverse strand, counting down.
GCATTTTGTAGGGTGGCTGTGTCGACTTGTTTGTGGATTTGTTCTCCATGTAACCAGCTGAAGTAATGAGGCTATAAACCACATCAGGTGAGCCGACACGACCTTAACACGCTCTGTTTCAGCTCAAAGACTTACGACAGGTTCCACAGAATACTATATTTTTTATAGGCTTTCTGCTTCTTTGCTTACCCCATTTTTTAATCATTTACTCATAAAGCCCCTGTCACAAATTGACGATTTAGCCTGCAAAAATGCTGGCATATGCTTAACTTTCTATGTATTTTTTCATTTTTGGGCATATACACAGTGTTCGTAACGACAGCCTAAGTTCTGCATAACGCACAGCAGCGTAATGCCCATAAAATGACGCGCATGCATCAGAGGTGCCATAACTGCATTCAAAGATTTCTTTGATTGGGGGGTTAACCTAGCTGCTGTTTACTGCCTGCCAAAAAAAAAATAATAAGCGAATGGACAGAAAGAAAGGTTTGCAGCAGATTCAGCATCATGTTTGCTAGGAAGTTTGTTGGGCGTAAACGCATGGAGGATCCATCACCCTCACCTTCTGGCTCACCCTATGATGGTGATGAAGTCTGGAGGAGAACTGACGGTTTCCTCCTGTGAACCCCCTTTATACCAAAACGCTGCCAATACGCCATTATACAGTAGCTGGAAGTTAATAACACGTTCAGCGCTCGTCTGGAACACGGCAGATACCTTGATATGTTTTCTAGAGAAGTTACACAGAAGTTATGCACAAGTTACTCAGGTTTTGGATAAGCTAGACGCCACGACTAATGAGGAACTTACACTTAACGGTATTTTATACAAAAATAAGTAAAATATGGTGGAGTTTTAATTGGGAATATGGAGTGAGAGTCTCACTCCCAATGGGTGAGAGTTGACAGCCCTGCATTTGAATCCATACAGAAGCTTTATATAGCTAAAGCTAAAAGCTATTATGTTTTTGTTAGCTTGGACAAAAGTTTTTTTTTTCCTGCTGTAAACAATAAATGTTTAATAAATATTAAATTCTGTTGTAAAATTAATTTCAGATAGAAGTATGCTTTTTTTTTTTTTTTAAACATAAAATAAGCTAAATACAGCAGTAGCTTTAGCTTTTAGCCACAAAGGGCTAAGGCAACACGTAACTAATAGCTGCTATGTTGCTGTTTGCTAAAACCAGAGACGTTTTTCTACTGTTTACATTAAATTCTTATTTAATGTGATATTTCTGTGTAAAACTGAATGTGGGTAGAAATATGTGATTTTAAATTGATGGACAATTGCTAATAGGTTAAAAATTTGACTTAGAAAGCTAAATACAGCACTATCTACCTTTAGCTTTTAGCCACTAAAGGCTCAAGTATTTTTTTTCACTAATTAATGTTTCTGTTAGCTTTACTTAAATTTAGGTTCTTGTTTTTTAACGAGACAAATAAAATGTGTATATATCACATGGTTGTATTTTTATAAGGTATATACACTCACCGGCCACTTTATTAGGTACACCATGCTAGTAACGGGTTGGACCCCCTTTTGCCTTCAGAACTGCCTCAATTCTTGGTGGCATAGATTCAACAAGGTGCTGGAAGCATTCCTCAGGGAGTTTGGTCCATATTGACATGATGGCATCACACAGTTGCTGCAGATTTGTCGGCTGCACATCCATGATGCGAATCTCCCGTTCCACCACATCCCAAAGATGCTCTATTGGATTGAGATCTGGTGACTGTGGAGGCCATTTGAGTACAGTGAACTCATTGTCATGTTCAAGAAACCAGTCTGAGATGATTCCAGCTTTATGACATGGCGCATTATCCTGCTGAAAGTAGCCATCAGAAGTTGGGTACATTGTGGTCATAAAGGGATGGACATGGTTAGCAACAATACTCAGGTAGGCTGTGGCGTTGCAACGATGCTCAATTGGTACCAAGGGGCCCAAAGAGTGCCAAGAAAATATTCCCCACACCATGACACCACCACCACCAGCCTGAACCGTTGATACAAGGCAGGATGGATCCATGCTTTCATGTTGTAGACGCCAAATTCTGACCCTACCATCCGAATGTCGCAGCAGAAATCGAGACTCATCAGACCAGGCAACGTTTTTCCAATGTTCTATTGTCCAATTTCGATGAGCTTGTGCAAATTGTAGCCTCAGTTTCCTGTTCTTAGCTGAAAGGAGTGGCACCCGGTGTGGTGTTCTGCTGCTGTAGCCCATCTGCCTCAAAGTTCATCATACTGTGCGTTCAGAGATGCTCTTCTGCCCACCTTGGTTGTAACGGGTGGTTATTTGAGTCACTGTTGCCCTTCTATCAGCTCCAACCAGTCTGGCCATTCTCCTCTGACCTCTGGCATCAACAAGGCATTTCCGCCCACAGAACTGCCGCTCACTGGATGTTTTTTCTTTTTCGGACCATTCTCTGTAAACCCTAGAGATGGTTGTGCGTGAAAATCCCAGTAGATCAGCAGTTTCTGAAATACTCAGACCAGCCCTTCTGGCACCAACAATCATGCCACGTTCAAAGTCACTCAGATCACCTTTCTTCCCCATACTGATGCTCGGTTTGAACTGCAGGAGATTGTCTTGACCATGTCTACATGCCTAAATGCACTGAGTTGCCGCCATGTGATTGGCTGCTTAGAAATTAAGTGTTAACGAGCAGTTGGACAGGTGTACCTAATAAAGTGGCCGGTGAGTGTAGATGACTGAGTTTAGTCTTTTTGGAAACACTCGGTACCAAAAACAAAATGACAAGAACACACGGTTAGAAAACGGTTTATATAAACCTATTATCTTCATGATTATCAAGGTTACATTTAGCTGTTTTCTGGTTTTCTCCTTCAGATGATGCTTTTCTCAACCCTCAGCTGGCTAAGATCTTCGAGCGTGTCCGACAGAGTGCAGACTTCATGCCCACCAAACAGATGATGGTACATTTATCTTAAATAACAGTACATGGAAATGATTTGGCTACCAGTCGTTTCTACAGATTTTTGTTCCATCCTTATGTACCTCCAGAAAACAATCACCAATGATCTGGGCCCAAACTGGAGAGACAGTCTTGAGTACTTTGAAGAGAAGCCGTTTGCAGCCGCCTCCATCGGTCAGGTGCACTTTGGGAGACTGAAGGACGGCAGAGAGGTGGCCATGAAGATTCAGGTGAGCCTGGTGGCTGCACATGTATAAAGCGTTACATTTTGATATAACTCTGCAAACTGATGCCCAAATGTTCCACCAGTACCCTGGAATTGCAAAGAGTATCAAGAGTGACGTGAATAACATCATGACTGCTCTGAGCTTGAGCAACGCTCTGCCTGATGGTAACATTGTTGAAGGGTTTTTATCATCTGTATGCTAACGGCTCCTATTGTGTGAAGTCATTCCCGGCTGATAACGCCTGTGTGTGTCTGTGTGGGTTCTTTTCACAGGGTTGTTTCCTGAGCATCTCATTGAGGTCATGAGTCGAGAGCTGGCTTGGGAGTGCGATTACATAAGGGAGGCAAACTGTGCCAGAAAATTTCAGTAAGTCCTTAATTTTTATGCTTATGGTCCAGTTGTCAATCAATTTTAAATCATTTTATTTACAGCAAAAGCATTTATATATTTGCATAAGATCAGGATCTTGTTATCTCAGGATGATAAGATATTTTTATTATCCTCACCAAAATAAAACTTAAAGTAATAAAACTATTATAAAGGTGAAGCAAGCTCAATAAAGTATCTTGATTCTGAACGAATAAAGTTTTAAATTGAAAAAGCCTCCAGGATAGGAAGCGAAACGTCTTAAAACCCAGAAACAAAGTCCAGTGGTTTTTTTTTTTTTTACTTTTTTTGGAATGACTATGAACCTGGATGACTGAGAATCTTCACCTGCAAAACCACAAATTGTCCTTTTGAAAGTCCAACCAATAGACCTGAGTGAAGTTGCCTTCTTCAAATCAGACAAAATTGGTGTCAAATGTTTGTGCTGGTTTGTGCAGCAAAATTTTCGTTTGTGCCGCTATCATTTTAAAGATATATAGAATTATTTCTAGAGGTCATCAAAGGTCAACCAGCCCCCCCACCTTATTTAAATCAGATGAAATAGGTGTCAATTAACTCAGCTCCTTTTCTGCAGCAAAAAATTTCATTTGTGCTGCTTTGGATTTGAAGATTTGAAGAAAGTGTGGGGGGGGGTTGACCTTTGATGACCTCTAGAAACATCTCTTTATATCTTTAAAATGATAGCGGCACAAACGAAAATTTTTGCTGCACAAACATAGCACAAACGTTTGACACTAATTTTGTGTAATTTGAAGAAGGTGGGGGGGCCAACTTCAATCAGGTAACCAATAGTTGTGGGCAGACACAAATGTCTGAGTTAGAGCTGAAGCAATTCATTGGGTTAATCTTGATTTATCAATTATTTAAAAAAATGATAATTAATTTGGTAATCGAATCTCTAGAGCAGAGGTCACAGATTAGCGAACCAGGGTCCGGATCCGGACCCACTTGCTGGCTAATCCGGACCCAACCAGATTAAAAGCATTTATAAATTATCGCATGTTGTCCGACGAGTGTCTAACTGCACTTGCTCCTCTTCTCCTGTTCATACGGTAAAGCCCTGTGGAGCGTCCGGCTCCAGGCTGCACGTGATCCAAATGAGCCAATGAGCTGTCAGTCTGGGTTGCTGCTGCTGCTACTTTTAGACACAGCAGGCAAACCTGTGGCAAGTCGGGCGATGGGAAAGAAGGAGAAGACCATGAGAAAAAGAGAGCAGAGAAAGTGTGGACTGCTGGAAGAACTGCGGTGAACTGGTGAAAGAAAAGTGAAATGGCGTGCTCAAAGATGACCCTGCACATTTAGAGGATGTTTGGCTCAACCTGCTGCTGTGAAGCAGGATTCTCCACCATGAACAGAATCAACAATAAATCTGGATCCAGGCTCAAAATGAGCACCTTGATATGTGCTTGAGAATGGCTTAGTCTCCATTCAATATTTTTTATTTTATTTAAAAAGTCAATGTATAACATGGATGCATTAAAACCTCATTTTATTTCAGTGTTAAATTCTGTTTAAAGTAATGGATTATAACTAAAAATGTCTCCGGACCTTTACTGGTTGGTGATTTTCTTTATTCGGACACTGCTGGTTTTTAATTGGTTACCTCTGCTCTACATTAAAGGAACACAGACTCTAAATCTTCCAAATGCTATTTGCTGGAAGAAAAAATGGTAATTAAGATTAAGAAAACATCAACTTTTTACCTCTAAGGTTAAAAGTTTTCATTTTATAGATAAACCTACTCATATGTACATGTATTGTATATTTTGGCTGTTTACAATTAATTTAAAGTTTACAATAAATGTTTTTTTTTTATTTCAAACAGTTTTATCCATTTAGAAATTTTAACCTACTAAAATAATTCATTTTTAGATTAAATGAACAACATAATTGGTAAATTATAGATTAATCAGTCACTAAAATAATTTAAATCTGCAGCTCTAGTCTGGGTTTTTTCACTAGGCTTTATTGCACAAATGCAGTTTGTGCTCAAGTTTCAGACCAGAGAACCTGCTTAGCGTCAGTGGATGAGTGTTAACACTGAGGCATTTAGCTCTGAATAGAAGGAAACCTCCCTGGAGAGTTTGTGCAGATTACAGCAGAGCTTTCAGTTGAACCAGTGCTGGACTGTGATTCGATTGTTTCACAGTAAAACAGCACTTCAGATGAGTGTCGTCCACAAACAGTCCTTCAGTGACACCAATATAATCCTTTAAAATCTAAAGCATTCATGATTATTCGCCAAATCTTCAGGATATCTAATGTGCTTATCTATGTGGCAGGCAGCTGCTGAAGGATCACCCCTTCTTCTATGTGCCCGACGTTATCGACGAGCTCAGCAATGAGCGTGTCCTCACCACAACGCTGGTGTCTGGTTTCCCTCTGGACAAGGCTACGGACCTTTCTCAGGAGCTCAGGAACGAGGTATGCTGAACTCTGCACGGTCCAACCCTGCAACGCGCCATCATTAGAGTCCTCAGGGTTCGTACGGGTGCTGGAAATCCTTGAAAATGCTTGCATTTTGACGTTGTGTTTTCAAGGTTTGAAAAGTGCTTATATTTTGGATGAAATGCTTGAAAATGCTTGAAATTGTAGCTATTTGTTTCGCAACAAATACCTATCTAACTGAATCGTGTGTTTATTAAGGCCCCGTCCACACGAAGTCAAAACGAACACGAAACGCTGATATTTTCCAGAACGTTTGTCGTAAAGAAGGAGACGTAAAATAAATGTGACCGACCACACGAATGCATGAAAACGCGGAAAAATCTATGCCGGGCCTGTAAGTGGCGCTGTGGTGCCAAAGCAAAAATAGGCGACGAAATGTGGGCATGCGCACTAATATTTATACATGGTTGCCCTGCGGGTCCATTTTCGTGGTTCAGTCAAATTCAGGTGCTGAACTATGTGGTCGATATTGCTCTGTTCTTCCTGGAGATATTCCAGAAGAAGAAGATTCTGTTGTAAGCCCGACAGCAGGGTGAGTAGCATTAGCAGCAACCATTCAACACAGTACGGCGCCATTGTTGTTGTGATACTGTGTCGCGCATGCGTGTTTAGAGGCGACGCTATGACGCATGCGTGTAAGAAAAAAAATGCGGTTAGAGCTTAAAGATGGAAACGCGAAAACGGCGTTTCAAAATCTTCCCACTCTGAAGGCTTAATAAAAAAAGATCGTTTACAGACCCCCGAAACGCCGGCTTCGTATGGATGAGAGGCTGGTTTGGTGAAAACTTTGTGCGTTTAGGCCAGGGTTTGGCTTCGTGTGGACGGGGTCTAAGTGGATAAATAAAATGTTGGAGCCTGAAAATGAAACCTGCTCACTTATGTGTGACTGCGATCGGCCAGTCTATTTCCATGTGTGACTCCGCCCCCATGAAACCACTACTGCACCATGCCGGGAGGTTGTCGTTTCAATGAACGTTGGCTGGAAGATGAAAAATACAAATTATGGATTAAACGGGGACAAACCCCACCAGTTGCCTCTTGTAAAGTGTGCAAAAAAGATGTGCAGCTTTTCACAATGGGCGAGTCTGCGCTGTCGAGTCACATGAAGGGTAAGTCATAGGCCGTTTCTCAATTCACGGGAACACGAGTACGTACTCGCGTTCTCTTCAAGTCCGTTCTTGGCGAGAACGCAGGAAGATCCGACTTGATCTGATGTCTGAGTCTGCTCTGATGCATGCTCGATAAAGAGGGCGGGGCGAGAACAACATCCGGGGATTTGATGCGTTCTCGATCTGGCGTTCTCGAGAATTGGAACGGTACTCGGGCTGAGGCTGATGACGTGTCACGAGTACACGAGCACACGAGAACGCTCAAGAACGCATATTGAGAAACGGCCATAGACTTTTTAAGTAAGCCAACTGAAGTAGCCTAGTACACGTTAACGTTAGCGCCTATTTGTTTACGCCAGTAACTGCTAGCTAGGAATTCACAGGCTAAGTTACTGAGTGACTGAGAGTACGGTGTGATAATGTAATGTTAGTATTGCAGTGTTTCCCGCAGCACTATCTTGGCGCCAAACTCACGCTACCGCCTCGCCAACGTTACAAAAAAAAAAAAAAACGAAGTTTTAATTCATTGCCAGGCCCAGACCTTAAAACAGCATTGATAACTCTACGGCTGAGAATACTGAGTTGCGACACCCTCTGGTTGGTTATAGTACTACGCCATGGCAGAGTCATTTTCTTTGATCATCTGAGTAATAATTTTGACTATGTATTGGTATGTAATTTACGGTGGTGTAAGGTACTGGAAAAAGTTTTAAAATGGATCTTGAAAGTGCTTGAAAAGTGCTTGATTTTGACTTTGGAAAAGGTGTACGAACCCTGAGTCCTGTTGAAGTGTGAAAGCTGCAATGCTTCCTTAATCATTAAACCAAATTGCCTCATTGCCTTGAAGGTCAGTTTGAATGTTTAGTCACTATATAACCACAAGTTAGCATTTATTTTTGTTTCTGTTAGAGTTTTACATGAAGTATTTAGAATAAGAGTAAGCTAAATATCTGCTACATTCCCACAGTTCATTTTGAAATCACCTGTGACATCTGCACTCTGAATCCATAACTTTAGTTTCTGCCTCTGTCCTTTACCTCTGCCTGTCTTTAAATATCTCCAAGTTCTAATAATAAATCTTGCTCTAAATGCTGTATGAAGCTCCGGTTTTCTGGCTACTTGTGCATCAGAGATCAGCTCATTTAGGATTTTTTTTAGATAAAAATATGTTAAAAAAGCTACAGTGGTCATATTAGGCTGCGTATTTGCAGGTATTATACCTGAACTCATCAAAGAGGACAATCAGACAATACATTTATTAACACTAATAATAATGAGGTTATAAGCCATGAGCAAACTAGTGCTTTTACTAACCTGCTCAGGAGTGACTTTAACTCCAGATCTGGAGAAGAAGGAGAACCTTTTTGGTGGAAAGGTTCAACCTGAAAATATTGTTCTCCATTTCTTGGTTTTTAGGTTAGAAGGGCAGATGTATCTGTTTACAGAAAAGCTGCATTTACCGTAATTTTTGCACTATAAGCCGCACCTGAATATAAGCAGCAGAAGCTAAATTGCATGATTTGTAGATATACAAGCCGCACCGGACTATAAGCCGCAGGTTTTTTATGTTTAATTACCATACGGTTCGTGCACAGAGAGGATTGTCGGGAAAGAGGCAACTTTTTTGGGAAGCTCTTATTTATTAACATTTCAACACAATTGAATTGAGACAATTCTTCCTGCTGGCGTCTCCAATGTCTCACCATTGACTCCTTGATTCCAAGGTTACGTGCTGCGGTTCCATTTCCTTCGTTTACTGCCAAATTGACTGCCTTTAACTTAAAAGCTGCATCATATGCATTTCAATGTTTGTTTTCCATAATGAGGGTGTCACACAAACTGTCTTGCGCTCTGAATGTCCGTCTTTCTCGGAGTCTGCTTCCAGAGGACCTCCACATTGCTATGCGACGTCTACATGGTGGATCGTAAAATCTATAGATGTAGGTACCATATTACCTTAGTGGCCGTTAGCTGTAAAAGTCCATAGATAAGCCGCATTGTTATATAAGCCACAAGGTTGAAAAATGGAGAAGTTGCGGCTTATAGCCCGAAAATTATGGTAAACTTGGTTTAAACATTTAGTAGCTAATTAGGTGGTGGTAATTAGGTAAATCTGTGGGCAGCTTGTTGCATCTCTATTCCATTGAAGGATTTTTTATGACATGTAATGGTATCTATTTGATCTCATATTGACTGTTTGTTTCCACTCAGATCTGTGAGCAGATTCTGATTCTGTGCCTCAGGGAGCTGTTTGAATTCAGATTCATGCAGACCGATCCCAACTGGTCCAACTTCTTCTATGATCCTCAAATTCATAAGGTTGGTTAAACCCGACTGGCACTGGAGGAGAAACACTCGCGACGTCTCTGTGTCACCGGGATGATTGGCTGTCTGCTTGTGGTGTTTTCAGGTCGCGCTGCTGGACTTCGGAGCGTCGCGTGGATTTGACAAGAAATTCACAGACACATACATTGAGGTAAGTAGCTGTGGGCATATAAAGTTTTCTTCTTTACATCAGGACTTTTTCTGAACACTTTTTAAAATTCTAATCAGAAGAAATTTATTGAATAAGTGGGTAAACGGTTAAAATGATTTACTGCAAAACAAAAATATACAGGTGCTGGTCATAAAATTAGAATATCATGAAAAAGTAGATTGATTTCAGTAATTCCATTTAAAAAGTGAAACTTGTATATTATATTCATACATTACATACAAACTCATATATTTCAGATGTTTATTTTGTTTAATTTTGATGATTACAAATGACAACAAATGAAAATCTCAAATTCATCATATCAGAAAATTAGAATATTGTGAAAAGGTTCAAAATTGATGGCCCCTGGTGCCACACTCTAATCAGCTAATTAACTCAAACCACCTGCAAAAGCCTTTAAATGGTCTTTCAGTCTAGTTCTATAGGCTACACAATCATGGGGAAGACTGCTGACTTGACAGTTGTCCAAAAGACGACCATCGACACCTTGCACAAGGAGGGCAAGACACAAAAGGTCATCGCTAAAGAGGCTGGCTGTTCACAGAGCTCAGTGTCCAAGCACATTAATAGAGAGGCGAAGGGAAGGAAAAGATGTGGTCGAAAAAAGTGTACAAGCAAGAGAGATAACCGCACCCTGGAGAGGATTGTGAAACAAAACCCATTCAAAAATGTGGGGGAGATTCACAAAGAGTGGACTGCAGCTGGAGTGAGTGCTTCAAGAACCACCACACACAGACGTATGAAAGACATGGGTTTCTGCTGTCGCATTCCTTGTGTCAAGCCACTCTTGAACCACAGACAGCGTCAGAAGCGTCTTGCCTGAGCTAAAGAGAAACAGGACTGGACTGCTGGTGAGTGGTCCAAAGTCATGTTCTCTGATGAAAGTAAATTTTGCATTTCCTTTGGAAATCAAGGTCCCAGAGTCTGGAGGAAAAGAAGAGAGGCACTTCATCCACGTTGCTTGAAGTCCAGTGTAAAGTTTCCACAGTCAGTGATGGTTTGGGGTGCCATGTCATCTGCTGGTGTTGGTCCATTGTGTTTTCTGAGGTCCAGGGTCAACGCAGCCACATACCAGGAAGTTTTAGAGCACTTCATGCTTCCTGCAGCTGACCAACTTTTTGGAGATGCAGATTTCATTTTCCAACAGGACTTGGCACCTGCACACAGTGCCAAAGCTACCAGTACCTGGTTGAAGGACCATGGTATCCCTGTTCTTAATTGGCCAGCAAACTCTCCTGACCTTAACCCCATAGAAAATCTATGGGGTATTGTGAAGAAGAAGATGCAATACACCAGACCCAACAATTCAGAAGAGCTAAAAGCCACTATTAGAGCAACCTGGGCTATCATAACACCTGAGCAGTGCCACAGACTGATCGACTCCATGCCACGCCGCATTGCTGCAGTAATACAGGCCAAAGGAGGCCCAACTAAATACTGAGTGCTGTACATGCTCATACTTTTCATGTTCATACTTTTCAGTTGGCCAACATTTCTATAAATCCTTTGTTTTTATTGGTCTTCAGTAATATTCTAATTTTCTGATATGATGAATTTGAGATTTTCATTTGTTGTCATTTGTAATCATCAAAATTAAACAAAATAAACATCTGAAATATATGAGTTTGTATGTAATGTATGAATATAATATACAAGTTTCACTTTTTAAATGGAATTACTGAAATCAATCTACTTTTTCATGATATTCTAATTTTATGACCAGCACCTGTAGTTACTTCCAGAAGAGAAAGCACAGCAGCCTGAAATAACCTCTCACTCCTGTACAAAATGTGCTTTGGTAAGATTTATGTTGTTGTATTCATTGAATTTGACAATAATCAACCTGATCTGCAACTGTAAAAAGTGAAGTGTGGATTAGTTTGTTTAAAAACTGCCTGATAAATAACCTATTCTCGACGCTTCTGCATGTTTGTCTCCTTGTCTCAACATTTTTATTTGGGATTAAATGTTCGATACGCATTACTCTGCTGGGGTGATAAAGAGAGCCTCAGGAATCACACTTTCTTCTTGCTTTAATTGGTGAATCATGTGGACAGCAGACTCCATTGTTTGGGTCTGAATCCTCAGGAACAAGCTGCACTGTTTGGAAAGTGAAACAGGAACAACCATGTGTCTGTTAGAGTTGAATGGTTTTCTCAGATGATGGGGGCACCAACACTAACACTTAGGGATGCACGATATTGGGATTTTGGCCGATATCCGATATGCCAATATTTTAAAACTCATGTAGCCGATAACCGATATCGATACCGATGTTAAAGCTGGACAAAAATAAGTAGTCATTGAAAATAGCAGTTTTGTTATCCATTTCTGACACTTTGAAAAATAATATACTCAAATATATTTTCATAGGCTGATAGGGCTGGGCGATATGGAAAAAAAACTATATCACGATATGGATTATTTTATATCACGATAACGATATATATCACGATATACCACAACTGATGTTGCATTTTATGTTTTCATAGTTCGTCAGATGGACAGGGTTGAAAAAAATCTTTCATTGCCTATTTTTTACCCATCATCTCCCCAAACCAAGAACACCAGTTATGCAATTTGCGGCCATGACAGTGAACAGTATAGAATCTTGGCTATTGCGCTGCAGTAATTAATCATTTAATATTCGTTTGTTATTGACATTTTATAAAATTCCAAGGCCAGGTTTTTCTCTTGTCTTTCACTTACCTTGTTTTCTATCTGGGATCGAGTGTACGGACGAGGTCCCGAAAGCTGTCTTTCTCGACTATGTAAACGGGGGCCATGCCTTTACAGATATAGCGTGAAATAGCACCTGTGATCTGCTTGTGTCGCTGAGACGTCTTCTCATATTGTGATCCTTGGGCGAATGCTTCCTTAAGCTTCGGCTGTGAGAATTTCTTTCCAGTGCTTCCTGTATTTTCATCCCTTGTTTGTTTTGATCGGAGTGGTTGTAGTTTCCCGTGTTCTTGTTCATGATTTTTTTTCAGGTGGTAAGAGAGGCCGGAAGTATTTGCATCAGCCGCTGGAACGGCTTTGCTGCACAGTTTACATATCGGCTGCGTTTGTTCTTTATCAGATGGCTGAAATCCGAAATATAACCAAACAACCGAGCTGCCTCCCCTTTTGGGCAAAAGTGGTGTTTGTTGTGTCTGTGACCTGGCAACCGTTTCGGACTCTGTAACCGCTGCTGTGGTAACATCTTCTTGGGTGTCCATCATTCATTTTTTTTCAAGCCAGAAAGAAATTTCGCGGGCTCTCTCTGTCAGTAATGTCGCAAACGTATGGTGCAAAGCCGCGTGACGTAAAGCGGTGTAGTGTCGCAAAACCACGTTCTCTACACATTATCTTTTTATTATCTTTTTTTTTTCGTTATATACACTTAGAGTTTGCATAGCAAAAACGCAAAATGTTATATTAACAAATTATATTAAAATGTATATTAGCTGTAATAATAATAATTTAGGTTACGATAGACATGTTTCTCTCGTCCTCACGATATATATCGCCATATCGCCCAGCTCTATATGCTGATATCAAATTGATTTTTAAAAACGCGGTATCGATCTATTTTACTTTCAGAATCTCGTGAAATTTCATCGTTCTGTTACAAACTCTCGTGATATTTTGCAAATTTTTGTGAGATTTTGTTCGTAAAATAGATCGATACCGCGTCAATATATCAACATATAAAATTATGGCAAAATTTCATGAATTTTCGGGGGATTTCGTAGCATAGCGATGACATATAGCAATATTTCATTAGTAAAAGAGATTGATATGGTGTTTTTAAATGGCAATATATCAGCATATGAAGATATTGGGATATTTTAATGTATCAATATTTTTTCCCTCGTCTTTAGAAGTTTTTAAGTCTGTAAAAAAGAAGTTTTTGAGGAAGAAGAAGAAGTATTTTTTTATTTTTATTTTTTTAGACTTTAGAAACTCAGAAGCTGATCGAATATCGGGTTAAATATCGGTGGGGTGGCCGATGTCCGATATTCAGTTTTAAGGCCGATACCGATAGGGGGCCGATTATATCGTGCATCCCTACTAACACTGCAGCTCCTCCTTCAACCCAACTAAAAAAAACTGCTCTGTGGATACTTTTTAATTTAATTTAATTCGGACAAACAAGTTATTATATACAAAAAAATATTCCTTTAGTTTCTGTTCTCTGGTATAATGCTGCATTTTATCTGTTTTTTTTTGTTTTTGTTTTTTTGGGGGGGGGGGGGGTAAAGACTTAGTTATTTGCATAATATATTTTCTTTATCGCCTGCAACCTTTTGTATCTTTAATAGACAGGAAAGAGTTATTCAGTTTATAAATGGCAGCAATTTACATCGGTTCAATATTTCAAGCTAAGTTATTAAAAAAAAAAACTATATGTTATGTTCAATGACCAGATAAATTACTTTAAAGTACAGAATTGCTTGATTAAATGTCTAAATCATTTCTTAGAAATTAACTTCATGTTTTGTATTTTTTTTTATTGTCCTGCTAATGAACTCATTCATGACTAACAGCTGATTGGTCAGATCCTGTACTGCTGTGCAAGTCAGCCAATCAGATGTCAGTCAGTTTGAGCTTCAAGATAGGACTGAAGCACATGGAATATAAAATAATAAATACTTCAACAATTATTTGTGACTTTTAACCTTTTGCCAATTGTTTAAATAGACAAATGATACATTTTTGTAAAATGAGCGTTTAATCTCTGCATTCTGTGCTTAATTTCAGGCATATTTCTCCTTTATGATTCATAACCAATACATAAAAATGATTTTGAATAGATCAGTCATTCAAATAGCCACTACTAGATGCAGTTCCAAGGCTGTAAAATAAAAAACAAACAGGTTTAGGTCCAGCTAATTGAGTCACATTTATTACAAATCTGTGTTTAGTCAAAGCGTTTATTTTCTTTCAAACAACCAGGTTTATATTTGTGTTTATTCTGTGTTTTCCTGACACCAGATCATTAAATCGGCTGCAGATCAGAACCGAGAAGGAGTGTTGCTCAAATCCAGAGAGATGAAGTTCCTCACAGGATATGAGACAAAGGTAAGAGCCTTTTTTGAGCTGCAGGAGGCTATAAATGGATTGTTCGGACTATGTATCTACCATAGGTGGTTTGTTGTGGGGTATTCAGTCATAAAAAGGAAACTTTTTTTTTTTTTTTTTTTTGCTCAACTGAACTTCCTGCTGTCTGAATTTTTGGAAATATTAGCTTTAATTTTCGAGCTTGCATTTTATTTTAACATTTTAGATTCCTGATTTTTAATGCAACAGTCTGGCCATTGTAATTATAATAATTAGTGATATACTATAAAAAAAATCCGATAACAGATTTGTTCCAACCCCAGGCATCCTGCCCTCCTGGTTGTGGTGATGTAGCCCCGTGGTTTGTTTTTTGGTGATCTATCACTCTGACAGGGAGTTTGCTCCTTCATCTGGTTCTAATTACTTCCAGTCATTTTAATATAATTGTTAACAGAACCTCCAGGCTTAAGGTCGAAACCAAACCAAAGTGTCTTCTGTGCCATGCTAAAAACGAATCTCCAAAATACCCTGATTCGACCATTTCTGATTTTTATGTTTTGATTAGAGAAGATTATAAAGAGCTCTGAGGTTTTTACGCATTTACTTTTAAAAACCTGAAGGAATGGGTGAAAAAAATAAACGCCCAAATAGATCAGCCATTATTCATCTTTAATTATACTCTGTTTTAACTGTTGGTAATTTAATACTGTTAGCCATACAGTCATGGCCACATTTTGTATTGGCTATTGTTCAAAAATCCATTTCCTTTTTTGTAAACAAACAGAAGCTGATAACTGTGCATAGATCCAGGTACATCTCACAAAAATGTGAATTTTGTAAAAAGGTTCATTGTTTTGTCACTAATTTTAGAAGAACTACTCATGAATCTTGTAGACTCATTAGTAGGGTTGCCAACTCCCTAAAAAAAAAAGAAAACCTGATGTGCGTGCCAGCTGACCTGATTGCCTTCACCCCTCCTGGCGTGGTGATTTTTTTTTAGCCCCCCTTTGTGTGTGTGACATAACTATTTGACTCAAATCTGCATTGAATTAAATGCATATCTGTGACATGAATACATGGAAAACAAATTATTATCCAGCAATTCACTTTAATACAAAATAACAAACTTTGCTGAATAAAATTGATATCTTAAACATGAGCCTGTCCTGCTTAACTTCAAACGGTAAAAATGAATATAAAACAAGAAATAAACGATGCAACAGCAAACTTGTAAACATATTTGTGCCTTAAATGCAATGACTGTAGGCTACAGTTGTAAAACAGAAAAAAAAAATGAGTTCAGTGCCACATTATGTAGCGATAGCCGACTTGTTTGTCTTTGAGTGTTGCAGAGTAAAGCTGTATGGCAAGCCGATTGGGCCAATAATCGCCCGTACAATAACGCGCAGTTCCAACCCGTATTTTAAGCGAGCGCGTTTTTTACGTCACCGCGCGTTTCCAGCCAGAATGCGCGGTGACGTAAAAAACGCGCACTCGCGTAAAATACGGGTTGGAACTGCGCGTTATCGTACGGACGATTATTGGCCCAATTGGCTTGCCATAAAGCTGAGTAAAGCAGCGTCAGCATTTAAATTCCTCCGTTCGTCCCCCGTGCTGCTCTGTTGTCTCTCACTATCTTCTCCGTGAGCGACACTTGGCTCGACCAATGGGATGAGGGGATTCTGGATCGTTACATATATGTTGTCCGCTCATTGGTCACAACACAGGACAGGGCCCGGGAACAAGATTACCGTAAGTTTTGTATCCAACGTGCCCTTGTTCTTCATTTTCCATTAGCTTTCTCAATTATCCTTTTCCACTAAATGCAAAATAGGTACTTCTATTTATAAATATGGAACGACTCTGTTTTTCAAGGGACGGTTAGCAACCCTACTCATTAACCATAGCAAGTTATTTTAACTCTACTTTGTGATTTTTGATGATCCTGTTTTAAGGACGACTGAAACATGATTAAGTGCATCAGAACAGTAGAATACTGTAAAACCGGTAAATGTTGAAACTCTAATGTGTAGCAGTCCTTCATGCAGGAACTAAATATCTGATGTCCAAATGTTACGCTTTCAGGCTCGATAACGTCAAAGCTGAGTGAAAACCTTATTCTCCACTCTATAGGACGCTGCTTTTTTTTAGCCGCATGTGGCTTATATGAAGGCGCGGCTTTTCTGTGGATTTTTCCTAACCGCCAGTCAAAAGTGAAGGGGCTAATTTCCATTTAGCACAAGCACATGCTAGCAGCAGGCACGGCGGTGAATAAATGTCCCAAATTCACACATTTGGACATTAAGTTGCTTCATTAAAGCTGTCTAACCAATGAAGACACTTCTCAACTCCTGTAGAACTGAAATAAAGAGCTAAACCTCATCTTCTGAGGCTCTTACTGCTGCGAGCCAATAAGCTAACAGGGGCTAGCATTCTTCTTCATCTCTACTCTAGGTGTGATGTGAAGAGCTCCCCCTACAGGATTGGTGGAGAACAGTTCAGTAGATATCAGCTGCTTATAGCCCGATGCTCATCATAAATGTACGTTTCCAGTTTTTCAGAAACCTTTGTGCGTACGGCTTATAGTGAGTGGCGCTTTATATCCAGGAAGGTACGGTAGGTGTTACACGTAGAGCAGGATGGAAATGTTGGGTGTTTGTGAACTACACTTTGAAGCTACTGAGTTTTGGTGCAGATGTTTTACGTTTGTTTCGATGTGGAGTTGGAGTTAGACTGCTTTGGAAAGCGCCTATCCTGAAACCACTCAGTCTGAAACAACAGTTCAGACATTAATCTCTTAAAGGAATAGTACACCCAAAACATGATTAGCCTTAATTTTCTACTCACCCCCATGCTGAACAACACTCTGGAGTACTTTTTTGATATCTCAAATGCATCTGGAGATCTGGGAGGCTTCTTGCTGTCTGCTGACATTCAAATAATGGAGGTCTATGGCGCCCGAGGCAGAAAGGTCCATAAAAGTCCACAAAAAACGTGTCAATATTCCTCCATACTGCTCGTCCAATGTATTCCAAGTGTCCTGAGTGGGTAGCGTCCAGAATTTACTCGAAACGAAGTCATTTAGAATGTTTTTAGAGCATAAACAGTAGTGTATAGGATTTCCTGAAAGCGCGCACATGCGCGTTCACGACGCTACGGAAGCCGGCAGACCAAACCAGATGAAAGTGCGCATTCAGCGTCTGCTCTGCAGATAATGCAAGCGTAGAAGAAGAAATGTGCTGTTTACCTGTGCAAAGAAAGAAACAACGAAAGAAAAATGTCTGAGGACTTCAGTGTTGAGGAAGAGCATGAGTTCTTTGCCGAGCTGAATGCGCACTTTCATCTGGTTTGGTCTGCCGGCTTCCGTAGACTCGTGAACGCGCATGTGCGCGCTTTCAGGAAATCCTATACACTACTGTTTATGCTCTAAAACGTTCTAAATGACTTCGTTTCGAGTAAATTATGGACGCTACCCACTCAGGACACTTGGAATACATTGGACGAGCAGTATGGTGGAATATTGACACGTGTTTTGTGGACTTTTATGGACCTTTCTGCCTCGGGCGTCATAGACCTTCATTATTTGAATGTCAGCAGACAGCAAGAAGCCTCCCAGATCTCCAGATGCATTTGAGATATCAAAAAAGTACTCCAGAGTGTTGTTCAGCATGGGGGTGAGTAGAAAATGAAGGCTAATCATGTTTTGGGTGTACTATTCCTTTAAACTGAATTATATCAGCATTGGAACCAAACCTGTTGACTTTTTTAATGAATGAATAGTATTTTAAATCAAACCTTAGTTTTATCCATAGTCCATTTTACTTTCGCCTTAAAACCTGACTTGTTCTGTATCTGGTCACCTCATTTAAAACTTTATTAAACTACATTGTAATCATAGCAGAGCAAGTGATTATTTCCATAAGAATTTTACAAGCTGCTTGTTGTAAAATACTCTGATTGTTGCTCTTTTCATGTCTTCAGCTAATAAAAATGAATAAATGCATCTGAAAACACCACTGTGCTTTAAAAACAAACAAACAGAGAGATGTACCAGAGATGGTTTAGCAGACCGTAGCTTTTCTTCTGCTTTGAGCCAAGACCTCTTTCCTTTAATCATATGGAAACCAGTCTGTGTCAGATTCTAAAAGACACAAATGTGACCATCTGGTTGGAGCAGACGTAAACATGGAGGATATTCTTTATAGAGCTGTTACACACTTTCCAATAAAATGAGAACTTCGTCCTTTTAAAGGATTGTTTACTAATCCATGAGTGCATCAAGTGTCCTTTCCTCATAAAAGCTTTTCTCTGTGTTCCTTTGAAAAGTTCCCCACTATCCTATTGCTCTAAACCCCTCACCAGAGATCTGTGAGCTTCACAAGTCTGAATGTGGCCTGGGGGCTGTGAGGGGGGCCATCTGTTCTTTGAGGCTCCAGTTTAAAGGAAATGACCAATCAGAGGCCTCCAGGATTTACAACAGGGCAGTATGAGGTGTTAATGATGCAGCTTTATGCGGCGCTAACTGAAACGGACAGAGTTTTGATGGAAAGCCAGAGTTTTATAGCTGGAGTCTTTTTCCATTTCTATGTCTTGCATGAAATATCAGTCTCATCTCTGCTCTTTTTTTTTTACAAAGTCAATGGAGAACGCCCACGTAGACGCGGTGATGATCCTCGGCGAGGCCTTCAACTCCGAGCAGCCCTTCGATTTCGGGGAGCAGAGCACCACCGAGCGCATCCACAGACTCATCCCAGTGATGCTGAGGGAGCGCCTCACGCCGCCGCCGGAGGAAACCTACTCCCTCCACAGGAAGATGGGGGGATCCTTCCTCATCTGCTCCAAACTTAAAGCTAAAATCTCCTGCAAGAACATGTTCCAGGAAGCATACAGGAACTACTGGAAGGACGGACACCCTGACTCCAAACCATGAAGACTCTGTTTCTTTTTTCTTTTTTTTTATAAAAAAGCCTGTTTCATTAGGATTCTTTTTTTTGTGTATCATGTTGAACAATCAAGTCTAAAATGCTCTGTTACCATGCTTTTTTTTTTACAACTGAAGGTCTGCACTGACCCTCATTTCAAACTGTTACAAGGTAAAAACAAACATAAATAGCAGCTATTGCTTTTTTTGACTCCAGGACTTCCCCTCCCCCCCAACTAACCTTGTTTTTCGTCTCTGTAATGATTGAGTAGTTTGAAAGTAACTGGATATGTTGTGCGTACTGTATAACCTCATTATTATGTGCCTATATCGCCATGAGGGACTATACTCTACTTGAGCAGGGCTGCCATGGAGAATAAAACACAGCATTGAACCCAAAACCCAAGGGTTGTAAAGCAGAAGCTGAAAAAAGTGTGACAATAGCCCAAATATGTTTAGTGACAAGTGCAAGCGTAATTCTTTAGCAATTTAAAGGCTGTGTTACAGAGTTATTCAGCTTTATCTAAAGTGAAATTAGCAGAAATATATGGATCTTAAATGTCCCCTCTATAAAAAATATATTTAAACATTTTGAATTTAAGCCAAATTAATGAATGAATTAAAACATCTTGTATAAAATAAACATTTCCAAGATGGCAGCCCCTGTTGCTTAGCTGCAACTTGTTAAACACAATGAAAACAAAGTGAAAATAGAATGAAAAGTCTGTGCTTTAATGGATTTCAATGGTGCCTTATGGTAAAGTGAGTGAGACTCACAGATGACTGTTTTAATTCCTGTTTTTGCCGACTTCTAAGGGTTTGTCAGCTCTAATTCTTCCAGAGTGGGTCGGTTTATAACAGTCCTCTGAGAACATGACTGTAAATAAGGCTTCATTTCTCATATCTCTCAAACTGTTTCCATTGGTCTTCCTCTTTCTGAACTCCTGCCTGTGACTCAGTTGCAGAACAATAAAAAGGAAGTACCACTTCTGTCTGAGCGTCGCTTTAACTCGTCTCACAGATGTTTCACCCAGTAGTTAGGATGAGTCTGAGGAACAGGTTAACAAGTTCAGATCATTTTCACATTCCTCAAAGCAGCGAAGCTTGGTAAAAAAAAAAAATGGAATACTACTTTTGTAAAGTTGTTTTCCATTTCAATAAATATACAATAAAATGTTTGTGACTTTATAATTATCAAATACTTTAAATTAAGTCCATCCTTTTTAGAAAAATATAGTTTCCCCAGCTCCAGACAGAAGACTGGTTCCAAAATTAAATAAATACAGCATTAAATAAATAATTAAATGTGTCATTCATTAATTAAAACAACGTCACTAATATAAAGTGCCACAATTGAATAAATAAATATAGCGATAAACAATTAAATGTGGAATTCATTAAATAAATAAGGAATTAAATATATAAATGTGTCATTAATTTAATAAAATAAGTCTTCATTTTATAAAAAAAAATATAATTATTTCAGTGTGCATTTAATTATTTCATGGTCCTGTGTCGCAGCGCACCGAAACCATTTAAAGAATCTGTCAAACTCACCCATCAAAGTTAGGGGGCGGGGTTAACGCGAATCGAGTCTGTAATCGATTTGCTTCGCCTTAATGTGCAGGATGACCAATCAGGTGTTAGATAACTATTTATTAGATATTTATTTATTTAATTGTGGCACTTTATATTAGTGACGTGGTTTTAATTAATTAATGACATTTATTTATTTAATTCGACAATTAATTAATTATTGACACATTTAATTATTTAATTTTGGCACTTTTTATCCTCCATAGTCATCAGGGGTGTAAGTCTTTTTTTCAAAGTGTGAACTGAAACTATGAGTAGGAATCTTAACTCCACCTCAGGAAGCGCCGTGACCAGTGATTTACTGCTGTTGTTGAATTTGCCAGGTTAGTGGGCCCCAGCGTCTACACTTCTATATGTGTTTAGAGCCGCTGCTCCGCCAGAGCCATCTGATCTGAAGCGACTTCTCTTCTTTTTTACAAACATTTTGTGCTGCTGTGCCAGCAGCGCTTGGTTAATGTTTACCAGTGGGTTCATATCACTGGTCTCTATTTATTCACTGGATTGCTGATTGCCCATTGGTAGTAAGGGGCTGAAGTGAAGCCACCGGCCGCCATATTGGTACTCCCTAGTTAGACTCGTCACAATGTAAACGATATGTGCACTACTGCATCGAACAACATTGATGTTGAATGACTTTTAAGATAAGGATAAATTCATCACTTTGACACATTTGGTGTTTCATAGCATCAGTAGATTACTGTAAGTTATGATAAAAACGGCCCATCACATTCTATGGTCATTATGAAGTCAATGAAGTCTAAACTTCATGTAATATAACATGTTATACAAATCCATCTCAATAAAATTAATGTGTTAATGGAGCAGAATACAGATGTGCCAAAAGTGCTAAATTGATGACACACATGTCATCTCAAAGCACTTTCCAGTTCAACAGATCATGCAGTCAGATTGATTCAAAGTTTTCTATCTAAGGAAAACCAGCTGATTGCATCGACTCATTGACTCTTCAGCAATCCCTCACACTAAGCATGCGTGTAGCGACAGTGGAGAGGAAAAACTCCCTTTGAACTGGAAGAAACCTCCAGCAGAACCAGGCTCAGTGTGAGCGGCCATCTGCTGAGGCTGACTGGGGTTCAAGGAGACAGAAGCAGACATAGAAAAAGAAGCATAGATACAAAAGGCAACTTTAAAAGGCGGCCCCGTCCAGGAAACACACAGCCAGGCAGACTAGCTCCGAGCCAGCTCCCATGTCAGAGGATGAAGAGAGCACATCCAGCCAGTCACGGTCAGAGAAACAGGACTACACTGGAAAACAGGCAGATCTCCAGCATCTAGAAACAAAGGTGTTGATGGCAGCAGCACAGCTGATATTTTTCTCCAGGATGGAGTCACAGCCAAACAGGAACAGACCAGATGAAGCTACTATGAGAAAAAGCAGAGAGAGCAGAACGTTAGAGATTGAACTAACAGATTCTGCAGAGTGGGAGAA
Source organism: Cyprinodon tularosa (assembly GCF_016077235.1). Lineage (NCBI taxonomy): Eukaryota > Metazoa > Chordata > Actinopteri > Cyprinodontiformes > Cyprinodontidae > Cyprinodon > Cyprinodon tularosa. The sequence goes on along the minus strand of NW_024039153.1, from coordinate 333,830 downwards.
TAGAGATAGAATGAAGCAGAATGATGAAAAAGGGGTCCCTATGTCCTCCAGCAGTCTAAGCCTATAGCAGCAGAACTATAGAGATAGCTCAGGATAACCTGAGCCACTCTAACTAGAAGCGTTATCAAAAAGGAAAGTTTTAAGCCTAGCCTTAAAAGTAGACAGGGTGTCTGCCTCACGGACTAAAACTGGTAGTTGGTTCCACAGGAGAGGAGCCTGATAACTAAAAGATCTGCCTCCCATTCTACTTTTAGAAATTCTAGGAACCACTAGTAAACCTGCAGATTGAGAGCGAAGTGCTCTGTTAGGAACATAAGGAACAATCAGATCTCTGATATCAGATGGAGCTTGGCCATTTAAGGCTTTATATGTGAGAAGGAGGATTTTAAATTCTATTCTGGATTTAACAGGAAGCCAATGAAGAGAAGCCAGGATAGGAGAGATATGATCTCTCTTTTTAATTTTCATCAGAACTCTGGCTGCAGCATTTTGGATCAGCTGAAGGCTTTTAACTACAGTTAGTCGACTTCCTGATAGTAAAGAATTACAATAGTCCAGCCTTGAAGTAACAAATGCATGGACTAGTTTCTCAGCATCACCCCTGGACAGGAGATTTCTAATTTTTGTAATATTCCTCAGATGAAAGAAGGAAATTCTAGAAACCTCTTTGATATGGGATTTAAATGACAGGTCCTGATCAAAAACAACACCAAGATTTTTTACTTTATTATCTGAAATCAGTTTAATCCCATCCAAATGAAGTGACTGACTAATCAGCTTCTTTTTCAAAGACTCTGGTCCAAAGACTATAACTTCTGTTTTGTCTGCATTCAGGAGCAGAAAGTTAAGAGTCATCCAGGTTTTTATGTCTTCAAGACATGCCTGTAATCTATGTAATGGGTTAGCTTCATCTGGATTTATAGACAGATATAGCTGGGTATCATCAGCATAACAGTGGAAATTAATCCCATGCTGTCTAATAACTCTACCATTTGGGAGCATGTATAAAGTAAAGAGAATTGGTCCTAGCACTGATCCCTGTGGTACTCCACAGGTAACCTTTGAGTGTGTTGAAGATCTATCATTAACATGAACAAACTGAATTCGATCAGATAGATAAGATTTAAACCAGTCTAGTGCTGTTCCTTTAATTCCAATAAAATATTCAAGTCTTTCTAAAAGAATATTATGGTCAACTGTATCAAATGCAGCACTGAGATCTAACAGGACGAGCACAGATACAAGTCCATTATCTGAGGCCATGAGAATATCATTAGTGACTTTCACCAGAGCTGTTTCAGTGCTATGATGAGCTCTAAAGCCAGACTGAAACTCTTCAAAAAGTTCATTATGGTGGAAGTGATCGCAAACTTGTTTGGCAACTACTTTCTCAAGAATTTTGGATAAGAAAGGAAGATTGGATATAGGTCTATAATTGACCAAGTCATCTGGGTCAAGAGACGGTTTCTTAAGCAGAGGTTTAATTACAGCAACCTTAAAAGCTTTAGGTACATATCCCTGTAACAGAGATAGATTAATCACATCTAGAATGGAGGAGGAGATCAAAGGGAATACCTCCTTAAATAACCTGGTTGGAACTGGATCTAACATACAAGTTGAAGGCTTAGATGAAGACAATAATTTAGCTAATTCAGAAAGTTCAACTGGATCAAAGCAGTCTAAACTCGGTTCAGATTCCATGACTACCTCAGATACAATCGCGGATAGAGGAGTGCTTATGATTTTATTTTTAATAAGATCAATCTTATTTATAAAGAATCCCATAAAATCATTGCTGCTAAGAGCAGGTGGAATGGACGGTTCAACAGAGCTATGGCTCTGGGTGAGTTTGGCAACTGTATTAAAAAGAAATCTAGGATTATTCTTATTCTCCTCTATTAATGAGGAGAAGTATGCTGCTCTTGCTTTACAAAGGGTCCTCTTATACAGCAGTAAACTATTTTTCCAGACTAGGAAGGACTCTCGCAGGCCTGTGGAGCGATATTTTCTCTCCAGTTTCCTAGCATTTTGCTTCAAAGTACGCAGCTCTGCATTAAACCAAGGAGCCAGCTTTCTATTTTTAACGGTTTTCATTTTCAAAGGAGCTGCGTTGTCTAAAGCAGTACACAGAGAACTAGCAACGCCATCAACAAAATCATCAACCTGTGAAGGGGAATAAGCTAAGCTTTTGCACTCTGCAGCACTGCTCAGCGACACAGAGGAGAGAGAAAGTGAAGCAGATTCTTTAAAATTTATAACTGCACTTTCTGATAAAGATCTACTAAAATTGAACCTTCTTTTGGGGGAGGAGAACTCTGTTAAAGTAATCCTGAAGGTTATTGGAAAGTGGTCAGAGAGGACAGGGTTGTGAGGAAATACTGTTGTTTCTTCACATTCTATGCCGTATGTCAGCACAAGATCCAAAGTATGAAGATGAGAATGTGTCGGACTATTCACATTTTGAACAAAGCCAATAGTGTCTAAGATAGCATTAAAGGCTGCTCTTAAGCTATCGCCTTCAATGTCAGCATGGATGTTAAAATCTCCCACTATGATGACCCTGTCAGTATTTAATACCAAATCAGAAAGGAACTCTGAAAACTCATCTAAAAATTCAGAGTAAGGACCTGGTGGACGATACAAAGTTACAAAAAGAAGAGGTTTTCTTGCCTTGAAATTTGGATCAGGGAAATTAAGGGTTAAATGTTCAAAAGAGTTGTAGGTATTAACTGTTTTTAAAAAGAACAATTTTCGATTTTTAGTTTTGGAACGGACTTTAGACTTAAACACTTCCAGGGTTTTGCTTTGAGGATATGGAACTACTGTGTGGACATTATTATTAAAAATAAAAACAACTGACAGTTTTGGACAGTTATTAGATCTTCAACACGCTCAAAGGTTACCTGTGGAGTACCACAGGGATCAGTGCTAGGACCAATTCTCTTTACTTTATACATGCTCCCAATTGGTAGAGTTATTAGACAGCATGGGATTAATTTCCACTGTTATGCTGATGATACCCAGCTATATCTGTCTATAAATCCAGATGAAGCTAACCCATTACATAGATTACAAGCATGTCTTGAAGACATAAAAACCTGGATGACTCTTAACTTTCTGCTTCTGAATGCAGACAAAACAGAAGTTATAGTCTTTGGACCAGAGTCTCTGAAAAAGAAGCTGATTAGTCAGTCACTTCATTTGGATGGGATTAAACTGATCTCAGATAATAAAGTAAAAAATCTTGGTGTTGTTTTTGATCAGGACCTGTCATTTAAATCCCATATCAAAGAGGTTTCTAGAATTACCTTCCTTCATCTGCGCAATATTGCAAAAATTAGAAATATCCTCTCCAGGGGTGATGCTGAGAAACTAGTCCATGCATTTGTTACTTCAAGAATGGACTATTGTAATTCTTTACTTTCAGGAAGTCCACAAACTGTAGTTAAAAGCCTTCAGCTGATCCAAAATGCTGCAGCCAGAGTTCTAATGAAAATTAAAAAGAGAGATCACATCTCTCCTATCCTGGCTTCTCTTCATTGGCTTCCTGTTAAATCAAGAATAGAATTTAAAATCCTCCTTCTCACATATAAAGCCTTAAATGGCCAAGCTCCATCTGATATCAGAGATCTGATTGTTCCTTATGTTCCTAACAGAGCACTTCGCTCTCAATCTGCAGGTTTACTAGTGGTTCCTAGAACTTCTAAAAGTAGAATGGGAGGCAGATCTTTTAGTTATCAGGCTCCTCTCCTGTGGAACCAACTACCAGTTTTAGTCCGTGAGGCAGACACCCTGTCTACTTTTAAGGCTAGGCTTAAAACTTTCCTTTTTGATAAAGCTTATAGTTAGAGTGGCTCAGGTTATCCTGAGCTATCTCTATAGTTATGCTGCTATAGGCTTAGACTGCTGGAGGACATAGGGACCCCTTTTTCATCATTCTGCTTCATTCTATCTCTATTCTCCCACTCTGCAGAATCTGTTAGTTCAATCTCTAACGTTCTGCTCTCTCTGCTTTTCCTCATAGTAGCTTCATCTGGTCTGTTCCTGTTTGGCTGTGACTCCATCCTGGAGAGAAACATCAGCTGTGCTGCTGCCATCAACACCTTTGTTTATAGATGCTGGAGATCTGCCTGTTTTCCAGTGTAGTCCTGTTTCTCTGACTGTGACTAACTGGATGTGCTCTCTTCATCCTCTGACATGGGAGCTGGCTCGGAGCTCGTCTGCCTGGCTGTGCGTTTCCTTTTACAGTTGCATTTGTATTTCTGCTTCTGTCTCCTTGAACCCCAGTGGGCCTCAGCAGATGGCCGCTCACACTGAGCCTGGTTCTGCTGGAGGTTTCTTCCTGTTTAAAAGGGAGTTTTTCCTCTCCACTGTCGCTACAAGCATGCTTAGTGTGAGGGATTGCATTCGAGTCAATGAGTCGATGCAATCAACTGGTTTTCCTTAGATAGAAAACTTTAAATCAATTTGACTGGATGATCTGGTTGAAGTGCCTTTAGATGACATGTGTTGTGAATTGGTGATATAGAAATAAATTGAATTGAATTGAATTGACTTATAGATTGATTTTCATGGTTAGTTCATCCTCTGACTGGGAAATTACCTGTGGATCCTCTTTCCACAGCTGGGAAACTGCTTGTTTTTGCAGCCAAATGCTACACATGTTGGCATTTTTACCGCGCATCACTGTGGGAGTGGGGAGTACCAATATGGTGGCTGGTGATTTCACTTTTCTCGGGCTTTCAGCAATCCAGGGAATAAATAGAAATCAGTAGTTCATATAAAAAAGCCTCATCTAGTCACATTTTACCCCAAAAGGTGACCAAAAGGCTCAATCTTTGTCTACAGACCATTTCACAGTTTAGAAGACATTTGGCCATTTCTCCATGTGGGCCGCTGCTCATTTCATTACTGGAATCGCCGTTTCCCTTCAAACATGGAGCCTTTCAGTGGTGGACACTGATGTTCCAGGAGGATGATGAGCAATGTAACCGCTCTAAAGATGCATTTTGGATCTGTTTACTAAAATTTTTACAAAACCGGATGTTTTTCAACAGATTCATGATCCCAAATTCCCCAAAAAACCTGGTTTTAGATTAGATAAAGGGAGGACCTTCATTAGCCATGTTAGAAACCGAGGGTCAGAGTTAACAGTTGGGTCAGTTAGCTTAAACTAGAAGAATGATCAGAAATGTACCTAAAGATTGTCGATGGCCACAAAAAACTTGTTTGAGAAGCATCTCGCGGACATTTAACCAAATATTAGGAAGTATTTATTTGATTTTATTGCTTTTATTCCATCTAAGCCCCTTTAAAAATCTTAATCATTCCTTCCTGGAACAAAGCTGGTTCAAATGAATCATTAAAAGCCTTAAATTGATGACACTCCTGACTGCTCCTCATGAACTCAGCATCGCTGCAGTAACGATAGTCTTTCCACTTTTCTAACCAGCTGTGGATCGTTGCCACCGTGGGAGCAGTCGATCAGATTCATGGTGCAGCAGAAGTCCTGCGTTGCTCCACCTGAATCGTGATGCTGGAGAAACCAAACTTGGAACGAAGGAGTTTTGTTGCCTTCCTGAGGATGATCTGTGAATCTGCATCTTCTTCTGTAAAAACAGGCATTTTGTTTGTGTTATAATATAAAGGTTTATGATGGAACGGGTCAGTTTAGGTTTTTTCTTTACCTATGGTGATGTGTGCAGCCAGCAGGGAATGATTCATGTTGAGGCTCCATGTGTGCAAACTGTTAACAGCCTTAACTTTTCCAAAGGACAGCAGCTGCTCTCTAACAGCCCCCGAGGTGACGTCCTGAGGAGCACCTAAACAGAACAGACTGATTACCTGCCGTCAATAGAACGCGTTCTGCATCACATCAGGAGTTTACCTTCCATCAGTATCCTGAACACGTCCTTTGTGATGGGAAGCGTCGTCCCAATAACAAGGACAGAGAACAGGAAGGTGCAAACCGGATCTGCCACTTTATACTCAGGCTGTTGGGGAGACAAATATGATATATATTAGCTGAAGAGACCAATAAACTGATAATGGTCTTTATTACTCTAAATATTTCACATTAGAATTCCATACTTGAATTTTGATTGGGCATTTATAGAGGAGAAGAACACAAAATAGTGCCTATGTGTGAGTTGGGAGTTTTTTAAGATAGTGTGAAGCTTTATCAGAAGTTATTTGGTCTGTCCGTCACCATTTCTATAGAAAATAGTTCTACTATGTTCTCTTTGCAAAACAGCCCCAGCTCAGTCTGATTGGACACAGACTGTAAACTGGAACCGAGGCTGAACTTTGAATTCTGAAATATAAACATGCTTTCCTCTCATCAGGGATGTTCACTTATCAACCAGAGATCTCTTCTATATCCCTGAGCTCACAGTTTTCCTTGTTTTAAATAATCCAGTTTGCTTGATGACAGACGTTTTCACTGACAAAATGTAAAAAACGTAAAGGAGCATGAATACTGTTTTTTGGATAAAGTTGTTTTTTGTTTTTTTTTTGGAAACGTTGTGGTAGAATCACACTATGGAAATGCATTTATACATTAAGTACAGGATGGTGGCACTTCAGGAAGCGTTTTGGATCCAGAGGGGGCTCTTAAGAACTCATTTTAGCCCTCGTCAGGGTTCCAACAATTGTTTTGGATACAGAGCGGCCTCTTTGACACACTTTTGGGCTCCAAAGGGGGAACTTGCTGCCCCAGTTTTTGCAGGCCGTCCAGATTTTGCTTTGTTGCTCTCACTGTTCCTTTTTCGTTGCATGGCCTTTGATCATTTTATGTTGCATCACTGTCATTTACTGGTTTGGAATATTAGAGCCTAGAGCTAAAGTAAATGAAAAATGATGCTCCAGTCCATTATGTGGCAAAACAAAGCAAAACTTCTGGACCCATGTAGAGAAGACAGTGCTGCTCAACATAGGTCTGTGACAACACGGGGGGGGGGATTATTTGATTGGTTTTTAAACACCAAGCTAAAGGGAAAAGTGTGCCGGACTGAGGCCTACCAGCAGGGAGAAGCAGGATGAAAAGGGGAGACTGGTTCCTTAACCGAAGCAAAAATAAAAAAAATGTAAACAACAAATAAATCGCCAGAAATACTGATGGATATTCACTTGATAGTGACAAATTCCTCACCAACCACTCGTACAACACAAAGGACCAGGGTCCCAAAGCTCTCCCACACAGCTCTGCCCCCCCCCCACTCCCCAGTGTAAATTGTTGAAGTATCAGGCCCCGTCCACACGAAGTCAAAACGAACACGAAACGCTAATATTTTCCAGAACGTTTGTCGTAAAGACGGAGACGTAAAATAAATGTGATCGTCCACACGAATGCATGAAAACGCTGCAAAATGTATGCCAGGCCTGTAAGTGGCGCTGTGGTGCCAAAGCAAAAATAGGCGACGAAATGTGGGCATGCGCACTAATATTTATACATGGTTGCCCTGCGGGTCCATTTTCGTGGTTCAGTCAAATTCAGGTGCTGAACTATGTGGTCAATATTGCTCTGTTCTTCCTGGAGATATTCCAGAAGAAGAAGATTCTGTTGTAAGCCCGACAGCAGGGTGAGTAGCATTAGCAGCAACCATTCAACACAGTACGGCGCCATTGTTGTTGTGATACTGTGTCGCGCATGCGTGTTTAGAGGCGACGCTATGACGCATGCGTGTAAGAAAAAAAATGCGGTCAGAGCCTAAAGATGGAAACGCGAAAACGGCGTTTCAAAATCTTCCAACTCTGAAGGCTGAATAAAAAAAAGATCGTTTAGACCCCCGAAACGCCGGCTTCGTATGGATGAGAGGCTGGTTTGGTGAAAAATTAGTGCGTTTAGGCCAGGGTTTGGCTTCGTGTGGACGGGGCCTCAGTTTAGCACAGCCAGCGCATAACATTAAAAATCACACATTAAACCAAGGTATGAGTAGGTTTTTACTAAACTCTTTATGATTTCTATAGGCAGGTTTACCACAATAGTAGATTCAAACCCTGAAATTATGCCTTTTAGTCTCAATGTGCCACCCCAAGATTTTTAGCGGCCCCATCTGGCCCCCCCTATGAAACATTTGTGGAGGCACCACTGCATTCCTCAGGTCACAATTGTCAACCTGATCAACTTTACAAGAAGGAGATGTGTTGCAGTGTGTGAAACATATGGTGGTCACACCGGATACCCCATAAAACAAAACTGCACCTTTCAGAGTGGCCTTTTATTGTGGGCAGGCTAAGGCACACCTGCGCACTAATCATGGTGTCTAATCAGCATCTTGATATGGCACACCTGTGAGGTGGACAGAGAAGTGTTCACTATCGCAGATTTATACTGGTTTGTGAAGAATATTTGCGGGAAATGGTGATATTGTGTATGTGGAAAAAGTTTTAGATCTTTGAGGTCATTTAAGAAAAAATGGGACCTAAACCAAAAATGTTGCGTTTATATTTTTTGATGAGCGTACTAATGGGCCAATACTGTTATGGTTACATCCCTACTGTCAGGGAGTAAAAGGTCCCAATACACCTTAAAGCAGAGGTCATGGATTAGCGGACCGCAGTCCAGATCCAGACCCACCTGCTGGCTAATCCGGACCCAACCTGATTAAAACATTTATGAATTACCACATGTCATCCAACGACAGTGTCTAACTTCGCTTGCGCCTCTTCTCCTGTTCATACGGTAAAGCCCTGTGGAGCGTCCGGCTCCAGGCTGCACGTGATCCAAATGAGCCAATGAGCTGTCAGTCTGGGTTGCTGCTGCTGCTACTTTTAGACACAGCAGGCAAACCTGTGGCAAGCCGGGCGATGGGAAAGAAGGAGAAGACCATGAGAAAAAGAGAGCAGAGAAAGTGTGGACTGCTGGAAGAACTGCGGTGAACTGGTGAAAGAAAAGTGAAATGGCGTGCTCAAAGATGACCCTGCACATTTAGAGGATGTTTGGCTCAACCTGCTGCTGTGAAGCAGGATTCTCCACCATGAACAGAATCAACAATAAATCTGGATCCAGGCTCAAAATGAGCACCTTGATATGTGCTTGAGAATGGCTTAGTCTCTGGTTAAACCCAGGTTTAAAGCCTTGCAGGGCAGCCTAAAGCCCACTGCCAACATTAAGACAGAGAAAAGAACAAACTATCAGTTCAGGGGTTTGAGAAAATATGGGAATCAGGAAATTATCTATAAACCAAACTGAACGATTTTAAAATGAAAAAATTTCTATTTTTTTTTTCTATTTTTTTATTTAAAAAAGTGTTTAAAGTAACAGATTAAATAAAAAAAAAAAATTCTCCAGACCTTTACTGGTTGATTAATTTGGACCCAGCTGATTGTTATCGGTTACTCCTGCCTTAAATGTTTTAATTTTATTTTACAAAAAAAACACCACATTGAACTGTTAAAACAAACTTGTTTAAACGAAACATGAAGTAGTGGTGAGAAGCATAAATTAAAAGTTTTAGTGTACTGGAAGTGGCAATTTTTTTAGTGGAAAAGTAAATGAAATTGATGGAACGGTCAGATTTTAAGAAACAAAAATCTGTCTAATTAAATCCAGGGTTAAGACAAGTGTTTGCAATTTCCTTAGGTACAGAGAGGAAGACGCAAAAAAAAAAAAAAGACACCATATTGGTTGCATCAAACACAATACCTGGCCAAGATGTGTCCCTCATCTATTTCTAAAACAGTTGGCAACATTCCTATTAACCTAAGAACACGTATAAAGCTACAAGGGACTGTTTAAGATAACAAGAGAGAGCAGATCTATAGATAAGGAGACATTTCAAATCAAAGAGTGAAAAGCCCACAGAAAAAAGAGCACATCTCTGCACATGTTAATCCATCCTGTGGTTTTGTTCAACTTTACCCAAATGTGGATGATGGTTGCAGCCAGCAGGACACCGGCGCTCTGCAGCAGGTCACCCAACACGTGGATGAAGGCCGCCTTCACGCTCGCATTGCCACGGTGACGATCCAGGCTATGTTTATCCCCCTGCACTGATGGGATCCCATGGCTGTGACCATGCGAGGTGCCAGACTGATGAAGAATCAGGATCATCCTGAGTGAAGAACAGGAAGGCTGGATGACCATCCATCCCTCCACTAACTAAAAAACAAACTGTTCACTCACAGGATGTTGACGAGCACAGCACAGCCTGAAGTTATGAGCATGATCTGACTGTCGATATCGTAGTCTCCGTCAGTGATCCTCTGGACTGCAGACATGACCAGAACTGCAGTCACAACCCAGATCGACACAATGGAGAGAAACATTCCCAGAATCTCTGCATAACAGAATAAACAATACAGGGAAACGGTTATAGAGCAAACATTTATTCTACGCACGTATAAATTTAACATCTGATCCTGTAGGTTCATTTCATACTGAACCACCACAGTGCAGCACGAACACCTAAAAGAACTCCCATCTAAAGGGGCAGTTTATTTTAAACAAAAATCACAAGTAGCCTACTGTATTCAGATTTTGTTCTTCTATTATTAAACTTTCTATCAGCAAAACATCGATCTCCAACTTCTTGTTTTCTTGCTGTATATAAAGACATGATAAAGGGACCTCCTTCTTTTAGACACTAATTTCCAGGCCTGATGAGGTCAGATGGGACTAAAATAATCTTTTCATAAGCTCATGCTCAAAGTACGGTGGAGGACCTGTGATGCTCTGGGTTCATTTCACCTCAAAAAGCCCCAAAAAAATCAAAAGATTTTAGTCTAGGACTTAAAAACCTGGTGGATAATAACCAGTGAGATGTTAATTAGCCATCAAAGAGTCTCACTTCCTCTGATCTAAAAGAATGGGAAAAGGTAAGAACATTTGTTTTTTAAAACTCCACAAAGCAAATGTGCTCAAAGTAAAGCTCATTAAAGAGATTAAAAGACGAACATTTTATCAACATAGTTGCTAAAAAGAGCAGATTTATCGTTTAAAAATGCTGAGGTTCCAATCTATACATGTTTTGATGCATTGATTAGTGATCATTAATGGACTCCTATATTGGTAACAGAGGAAACGTTTTAGAGGCCTGGAGATGGTTAAAAAAAAAGCTTTTTTTTTTTCTAACCAAAAATGGGAAATGAGCATAATAATCCAGTACCACCATCTCTTTACTGGTTGCCTTGTCAGGTTTGGGGAGATTGTAAGGTGTTGCTGTTCACCTATTCAATTCAATTAAATTCAGTTTATTTATATAGCGCCAAATTCACAACACATGTCATCTCAAGGCACTTTACAGTTCAACCAGATCATCCAGTCAAATTGATACAAAGTTTTCTATCTAAGGAAAACCAGTTGATTGCATCGACTCATTGACTCTTCAGCAATCCCTCACACTAAGCATGCTTGTAGCGACAGTGGAGAGGAAAAACTCCCTTTGAACAGGAAGAAATCTCCAGCAGAACCAGGCTCAGTGTGAGCGGCCATCTGCTGAGGCCCACTGGGGTTCAAGGAGACAGAAGCAGACATAGAAAAAGAAGCATAGATACAAAAGGCAACTGTCAACCAGCTCCACAGGCGGCCCCGTCCAGGAAACACACAGCCAGGCAGACGAGCTCCGAGCCAGCTCCCATGCCAGAGGGTTAGGGTTAGTCACAGTCAGAGAAACAGGACTACACTGAAAAACAGGCTGATCTCCAGCATCTAGAAATAAAGGTGTTGATGGCAGCAGCACAGCTGATATTTCTCTCCAGGATGGAGTCACAGCCAAACAGGAACAGACCAGATGAAGCTACTATGAGAAAAAGCAGAGAGAGCAGAACGTTAGAGATTGAACTAACAGATTCTGCAGAGTGGGAGAATAGAGATAGAATGAAGCAGAATGATGAAAAAGGGGTCCCTATGTCCTCCAGCAGTCTAAGCCTATAGCAGCAGAACTATAGAGATAGCTCAGGATAACCTGAGCCACTCTAACTAGAAGCTTTATCAAAAAGGAAAGTTTTAAGCCTAGCCTTAAAAGTAGACAGGGTGTCTGCCTCACGGACTAAAACTGGTAGTTGGTTCCACAGGAGAGGAGCCTGATAACTAAAAGATCTGCCTCCCATTCTACTTTTAGAAGTTCTAGGAACCACTAGTAAACCTGCAGATTGAGAGCGAAGTGCTCTGTTAATAACATAAGGAACAATCAGATCTCTGATATCAGATGGAGCTTGGCCATTTAAGGCTTTATATGTGAGAAGGAGGACCTATAAGGCCCCTATAAATGGTCTGGCTCCATCCTATCACCTTGTTCTCTTCGGGGTACGGATCTTAGAGCCTGAAGCTAAAGGAAAAATGACTGTGGACATTGATTTTTCCTTCCCTGCCCAATCCGTGGAGCAATCTCCTTCAAGAAGTTCAGCAGACATGTTCAGTGAAGGTTTTAAAAACCAGGCTGAGGACTCACCTGTTCACTCCATCTTTTGCAGATTCATTCTACGTTGAGTTATACATTTGCTTCAGTCGTCAGAAAAAAGTAAAACCTTGCTAAATACAGCTTTGTAGTTTGATCCCACCTGCTCGATGCCACCCAAAGGTCATGGTTTGAGTTTGAGGCCTGGAAGAAATCACCAGGGAGACGATGCTGATCACAATGCTGCAGAAATCAGTCAGAAGATGAGCAGCGTCTGTCATGATGGCCAGACTGTGTGCCCAGTACCCACCTGGAAAGAAAACTCCCCTCAATGTGTTGATTTCAACTTGGATTTTGTCACCATATTTCAATGTTTTTGCTTTTTTTTTTTACAACTTTTTTCACCCAAAAATTGTTCTAGAGATAGATTTATTAGAAAGGTCCTCAGACGAATCACTACCATCTCACCAATCACCTCTCCAGTCATAAACACGAGGCTGACACCACATGCGATGAGGAGCTTCTTTCTGGCCGTACGTCTGGTATTGTTTTCATATGCTGACATGCTGCAGGTCTCCTGGTGGAGCAGCAGGCCGTCCACACTGCAGTCATCTTCACTGAGCTCTGAATCCTCTGCAGGACTCGTCCTGCTAAGTAACACAACATTCTAGACATTCCTGTAGTCAGAGAAGCTACCTGGAATAAAATGTTGAGATGAGACAGGCACCTTGTTAGAGGCTCCAAATAGGTCTCAATAAGGAGCTGCTTCTCCCAGTCAGACGTCACCTCCATGTTTTCCAGGATTTTTTGCTTTAGACTCCCTAAAATTAATGATTGTTGAAGTAAAGCTTGAAAACCTGCCACCTGTTCTAACATCTTATCCAACAGGGGTGGTGTTCTACAGCAGCCAATGGGAGACGTGATCCCAGAATGATCCACAACTCCATTATACATTTATGCTGCTTTATTTGCAAACATTCAGGACAAAAACTTTAATATTTAAAATGTACTTTTACAGACTTTTTATAATTTAAATCAAACAGTTAAAGAACTGATCATTTGTAAATCAAATATGTCCATATGAGGCAAAAATAAATCATAAATATAAAACACAGAAATATAATTTAACATCTTACCGCCATAAAACCTCTAATTAAAAACAGAGCCCTGAATAACTTACCAAACACCACAAAGAGTAGAAAAATAATTTATTTGATCCCATCACCAGGATTAAGAGATAAAATTTACAGTTTAAAGTTAACAACAAATAAAAATGATGCTTAATGATCTAAGTACAGAAAAAAACAACTTTCTTCAATAAATGGCAGGAATATCATAGATCCAGTTAATCTTACTTGCCTGTTGTGGTGATCACTAAGAATCACTAATGCCTTGATTGATTAACGTAAACAAAAAGGCACATGGATCTTTAATCCAGTAATAACTCTGCTATAGTAAATCTAAAAACCAGAGGCAGCAACAGCTGCCATTTTCTCAAGCCTCAATTAAAGAAAGAAAATAAATACTGGAAAGCAGGCCTCTGACTCCCCCTGCAGGCGGCTTTTGGAAGAGTCTGCCAATAAACTGGATTTTCTGTTTTTGCCCCATAAGGCACAGACTGATTACAGGTTTCAAGGTATGTCAAGACTTTTAAAATGATTTATTTTAACACCGCTAACATTTCAACTCATTTCCTAGTTCAAAATCCTCATCATGAAAGGAAAGTGCAAGAGAGACAGTAGTTTCAGCCCAGCTGGTCCTGCACACTGCCAGTCAGGAGGCTTAAAATAATTTAAAAAATAAAAGGAATTAGTGGGATTTTTGAAAATAATTCTAGCAAGGCGACGATAAGTGCAGAGAAATGGAAGCGATGAGCTGAGAAAAAGATTTGTTTTTTTCTAAGTTTCCTGAATCCAATGTTTATTTCATACTTTTGCTTAAAACTACATAGATCAATGAAATAAAAATATCATATATATATATATATATTTTAATCCTGCGCAAACCTTGTGTTTCTACTCCAGGTTAACGTACCCTGAGAATCTCAAACCGGCCCATGTGTAAAACTTACAAAATCAAGCCATGCTACAGCTGAAGAAGGAACCCTGTGCAGAGTAAATAACACCTTTTAGAGCCGGCTAATTAAAACCAGCGTAATAAAAGATGTCAGTAATGATCTGAAAACATTTTGGCTAAAGTGAAGTTTGATCACATATAATTAGCAGGAAGAACAACTCTTAAAATCTTTGCATGCAGAGGAAAAAGTGGATCGAAATCAGTATGATCCAACCATCACAGAAAGACGATTAAAAATAAAAAGCGGTTTGTCTTAGATAGACCTGTGCCACCATCACAACCTGATGTGTCCACCCAAAGCTTTCACTTATTAATTCATTCTCCAGCATGTTAGCATGTACAGGAAGACAAGTGGTTTGGCCTTAAAATGTAAAAGCAGCGTGTTAAAATAGAAGGAAACAACATTCAACATTTAGGGAATCCTGAGCAGAGACATTCTTAAACCACCATGAGAACTTTTAACACTAAACTGTTGGTTTAAAGTGCACAAGAAAAAAAAATGTTTAACAAGAGATCAGTTGCTTTGATCTGCATGGCTTTGTCATTTTTTGCACGAAAATATTACAGATATAAACAAGTTTTTATTTAAAAAAAATTATATACACATGATCTAATGGGGAAATAAACACAAAACAACCCTTTGGCAGTACCAACATTCACGTAAATAGAAAGGCGTCTTATTGGGGCGTTTCCTGTTCCTCAGTCCGAGGAAAATCTGCAGAATAAGTTGATCTGAATTAATTAGGAAAGCTGCAGGTGGGACCTCACTCCCACACCTAGTCCAAAAAGATTCAAAGCTCTCCTTTTTAAAGGCTTACTCATCCACTGGCCGACTCGCTCAATCGACTGTGGACAGAGCCATGGTCCGGGTCTCTCCAGGGCTTGAGGTGCCGTTGGTAGCCATAGGCTGAAGCACAATTGTTGTGTTCTCAGCTGCAAAAAAAAGGATGAAGGAAGCCAAGATTATGAGCATAAATAGTTTGATTCCAACAAAAATAAGTTATCCGTAGATTAGAGCTCGATAAGCTGAAAACATATCCCCATAAGGATTCATGGATGACACAATTTCACTTTCAAGCAATAAAAAAAAAAGAGCAATAAAGTGCACAAGATTGTATATATATATATTTATATATATATTTATGACAAAGCAAAAGCAGCAGAAGCATCTGAACTCATGTGTGCAGATTATAGAACAGAAATAAGCGGCTGGAGGTCAAAGGCTCCGCTGTGGTGGATAAGCAAAACTACCTTCATTATATCAAAGTATTCTGCAGCATTCAGTGGGATAATTCCACGTTAAAAGCTCTTCATTACATCCACATCCTGTTTTTGGAAGCACAGCTATCAATGCACTGCATGCATGCCTCATTTTAATTTTGCTCTAATGTAGGTTAAAAGCTGCATGAAGCTGACACCCCACCCACATAAAAAACTCTGCAAATAGACTGAGTGGTTATTGTTACCTTAGTGCAGAAAAAAATATTGTTTGCTCTACTTTCGTTTTAAGAGATATTAAAGGATGTAAGGACTTATCACTGTGCCTGGGTTGTAAAATCTCACTTTCCCCTCCAGTTTGCTTGCTGGGTGACTTTGAGGGAAGCTCTCTGGAAAAAAAAAAATCAGTTTGCATGGCTTTCACTGCATTATGTATCGCAAAGAAAACTATCCTCATGAATTGGAAAAGTGAGGATAAACTCAGCATCAATCAAGGTTAATGTGATCCAACAACAGATCTCTATACTGAGACAGCATCTGCATCCCCATCAGACCGATCCCTCTGGGCTCCCTTGATCTGCTCCATCACTTAGTGTAGTGGGGGGCTGTGGGGCTCCGGGGGGGGGGGGGGGGGGGGTCCTATGGCGGCCGCGTGTGGTGCTCTTGGGGGGTTCCATGGTGGCGGACGTGGGCTACTGGCCTGGCAGCTGTGCCGCTGCTGGGTGGGTCCGGGGGTCTGGGATCCCTGGGACGCGTTGCCCTCGGGTGGGGGCCCCGGGATTCAGGGGTTCGGTTTCTGTGGGGGGTGCTGCTTGGGGTCTGGGCCGGTGTACGTCCGCTGTCCTGCCCTGCCGCGGCCTCTGGTGTGCTGGGGTGCCTCGGGGGGGGGGGGGGGGGGGGGGGGGGGGGCATGGACATTAACACCTCTGGCAGATGCTTACCCCTTCAGGGGTTTGCACTCTGCTAGTGGGGGAAGGGGAGGGAGGGGGAGTGGGAATGATCTCAGCCTGGATGTCTTTTGTCGCTTGTGTGGTGAGTAGTTTGAATGTTAATGTAGGGGAGGGATTAGATCTCCGGAGGGGGGGTGGTGACAGAGGTAAGAGGATTTTAGAAGGGCTTCGGGTCTGGCTCCCTGTCTCGGTCCTGGTCCGTGCCGTCCCCTGGTGGGGCTTCGTCCGGGGTGGGGGCTCTGCGTGTTGCGCGTGGGCTGGCCAGCCGGGGTTGTCCCCCCCCCCCCTTATTTATTCATTAATTTATTTAAATTATTATAATTTTTTTTTTTTTTGTGGATGGACAGGATGGGGGGTGGGGGGTGGTGTCGGCCCTGTGCCCGGCTGGCTAATGGGTCCTGCTGCCGGGACCTGGCCCCCGGGCTACGATGGTGAGACTGGTGGGGCCCCCCTCTCCGGAGGGGCTTCTGGGGAACGGGGGTGCCTATTTGAGTCAATGGGGGAGCTGGCTCCCTGGGAGTGCAGTAAGCACCTCAGTCCTTTGCTCCCCATCCCCGAAATCATCCCTCTGCCTACTCCATCACACTGCCACACATGTAGGTTTTTGGGGAGGGGGTCATTACTGGAGGGCCCCACCTTCTGATAAAGTCCCCCACCCCAATTTTATTCTACATTTTAGACACTTCCATCTGCAACATTTTCACAACACACATCTATGTAGGTCATTTTCTGGAGGGTGGGGGGCTTATTTTATCGGCCTCACCACGGTCGGCTTCCTCCATCCCCTCTCGCATCTAGACACTGAGGGTTCAGGGTTGTTGAATGGGGGGGTGCGCTGGCACCGCCTACCTCCCGGAGGGGGGTTGGACTGTGCTGGACACCCCCTCTTGGTACTCCCAGTTTTAATTACATCTGAGAGCAACACGCAACAACACCACATTTGAGTGGGCGCAGGGAGGATCGGGGTCTTCTCACACCCCTGTTCCCCGGCTGCCGCCCGGAGTCTGGGGCCTGGAGGAAGAGTGAGCCACCTGGTCCGCGGTTTTGGCCGGGGCCGGCTGCGGGGCCTAGGTGGCCTGCCGGTGGCGGGGCTGTCACTTCTGCTCTCCCCAAAGAAGGCTGGAAGGAGGGGCGTGTAGTGGCGGGTCAAAGTAGTTTGGGGGGGGTTCTGGTTGGGTGGCCTGCGCGGGATGGGTGGGCCCCGGGGGGGGGCTCTTGCTTGGGGTGGTCCGGTCCGTGTGCGGGGTGGGGAGCCGGGCTCGATGCACGAAAGAGATGGGTTGGTGTGGTGGTGTCATCGCTCCCCTCCCCCCCATCCCTATTTTAGCTTCACTTATTGGGTCATCCGATAATCCCGGGACCAACCACCGGTGCCGCCGGGTCATTGGTCCTGGTATTATTGAATGTGAGAGTTATGTGTGAATGTGTGTCCTCGTTTTTTTTCCCCCCTTCTTCTGTGGTGTGAGTGGGGGCACTAGGGAGGGAAGGCGTGATTGAGATTGTGAGTGTTTTTTGTTTTTTTTTTCTCTCCCAGGCTAAGTGCGGAGCCCATTCCCCCCGTCCTGCTCTCCCTCCGCTGGCTGGTGTCGGGGCTCGCCGGTGCACTGGTGGAGCTCGGGGTCTGGGGTGGATGCCCGGGTGGCTGCTGGCTCATTCCTGGCGGCCTCTCCGCAGTCTTGCTGGGACTCCTGTCTAGGGATTGGGCGCCCCTGGGGCCTCAGATCCCTGGGGCCCCGGACCGGATTCACTTCAGGGTGGCTGGCTGCCAGCGGAGCCCGCGGACTCGTCCCCGTGGCTCCCCGGGGCGCCGGCATGGCGGTGGCTGGGGGGCTTCTTCGGTGCCGTCTCTCCTCCTCCCTTGGTGGGGGTCTGGTTTCCGGGGCTAGCTCCTCCTTGGTGCCTTCGCTCTTGGGGTCCCTTTGAGCGCCTGGGGCTTTGGGTCTCCCGGCGCTGGACTCAGTGCTCTGGGGGGGTGCCTCTTCAGCTCTCCACGACCACTATTGAGCATTTTTTCTATGGATAAACTTTACATTCACAAGTTCACCCTCACAAACAACTACAGGTGCTCGGCTCCAGGTACTTAGAGATTCACTTCCATACAGAAACCCCACATTCATATCTTCAGGTAACACAGAGTACATGTCAGACTTAATAATATTACTTTAGCGATAGTTTCAAGGTGTTGCTTTATTGTATATCTCGTACCGTGTCTTTCGGTTGTGCTGTTCTTTTTACATCTCGTTACAGGTGATGAAGCAGACTGAAAATGTTTCCTCATTGTCTCCTTTCTATCTCCTCTTTCTTTCATCTTTTCTCTTTTTCTTTTTTCCTTTTCTTCTGTTTTTCTGCTCTATTTACATTGCAGTGTCCATATAAACTGTAAAACTCCCTGCATAATCATAATAAAGCAATTTATATGCATGAAACAAGTGAAACACTATGGCGATAGCCGTACTGGTTACACTTGTGAAAGTAAAATCTGTTGGGCTCCTTTTGGCATCAAGACAATTATTCTTATTGCCACATTGCCAGACAGGACACTGTTTAGAAAAAAAAAAAAAGTGATATTAAAGATTATTTTTCAGGTCATCCAAAGGTCACCATCCCCCCATTAAACTCCGATTTGAACCAAAGTGGTCTCCTTTTTTAGTGCGCAAATCAGCACAAACGACTCACAAAAAAAGGAGACCACTTTGGTTCAAATCGGAGTTTAATGGGGGGGATGGTGACCTTTGGATGACCTGAAAAATAATCTTTAATATCTCTTAAACAAAAGTAGCGCAAACTATTTTTTCTGCACAAATCTGCACTAACGTAGCACTAACCATTAGAGTTTTTTGATTTTCTATCCCCCTCTATAGTCACCTGTTAACCAGCAAGGGAGAAGCATAACACATTATTCTGTTCTGATCAGTCATATTTTCAAGGAGATGTTAAACTGGCCCCATGTTTCCCTTTGCTTTAGTGGGATCATAAAGCTAAACAAGAGCTATCCATATTCAGTTTTGGTCAATCAAAAAGCACTGACACTTACTTAAAGAAAACAAAAACAATCCAGGAATTTATATAATTAACCACCAGAAATGAGCTCATAGCTAAAATACATCACTAAATACAGATTTCAAAGTTAATAATGCCATTTTCCATGGTATTATTAGCCGTGCCCAATCAAAAAATAACTTGTATTTCCTGAGATTCATGTTGAGAACACAGCAAACATGCTAGAAGACGCTCTGCTTGGATGACAGCCTTATTTTTGGACTACATGCAAACTGCTGTTAAAACATCCTGTCACTCTGAACTTCTCCAGCAAATAAAACACAGTGGTGGCATCATTATAATGTGGGGATGCTTCATTTAGCATCATAGAACCTGTTTGTTGCACCAGAAAGCAAAGGGATTATCTTGGCAGATGGCCAAATACCCAATTGGCAATCTGCTGCAACTTTGTGCTGGTTGTGGCCATAAGACGGCAAAAGGGACTTATTAGTGATCTTCCTCTATCATTTTCTCTTTTATGAAAGCATTATGACACAGGCATAAAATCTGAATAGAAACAGGAAGCCCAGTCAGTCGAAGCAAACATTACAGAGCAGCAGAAAGGCGAGGGCCTGATCACTGTTAGCTGAGCAGGAAAGACTTTTACCTGAGTCCTCATTGCAGCGGGGCTGATTAATTACTACATGGTCTCGTGCTGAAAAACACAAATTAGTATTAAATAAAAATCTAAATTACACAAAAATGTTCAAATCAAAGAATAACTTTTGGAAGGAGAGATATTTGTCTGATTTAGGTGATTCTTTCAAATATGTATTGTTAAAACAAACAGAAAAAAAATGTCTTTCTGTTGGTTTAAAAGAAGAGTTGGACATAAAACAACTCATTTTTAAAACAAGAACTTAGTAGCTGGAAGCAAAAAAAGAAAGTCTATTACCTGCTTCCTGTTCATTAAAATCCGCCTCCAGATCTTCTGGGTCCATAAAGTATTCGTCTTCCTGCTGAGCTTTGCACCTTCCACAGCAGCAACAGCAGCAGAAGAAACAGCAGCAGCAGGTGAAGATGGTGCAGCAGCAAAACAGGGTCTGAAACAGATCGATGTTAAATACGCTGAAAGACTTAAGAGCCAACTAAACCCTGCAGCCACAGATCCCCTGGTTTGCTGCTTTGCTTTTAGATGCCAATCACCTTGAACCAGCACTTTGACATGAGGAAGTAGTACTTGACGGCATCTTCACCAAACTGCTCTGCTATGGAGAGACCCATTGAGCCGTATTGGTCATAGATGCCACGTTTGTTCTCGTCACTGAGGATGGAGTTGGCATTGTTGATCTCCTTGAATTTCTCAGCAGCTTCTGGGTTATTTGGGTTCTTATCAGGGTGATGCCTTAAAGCCAGTTTCCTAATAATAGAAAAGAAGGTTATAATTTAGATAAAGGGAAACAGAATATAAGAAAAACTGAATCATAAAGTAACCATTAGCAGAAAAACAAGCACCAAACACCATATATTCCTTGATCGATTCTTTAAACTGGGACCTTCCATCCATGTTCCTCCGCTTATCCGGGGTCGGGTCGTGGGGGCAGCAGCTTAAGAAGGGAGGCCCAGGCTTCCCTCTCCCCAGCCACTTCTTCCAGCCCCTAAGGAGGAACCCCAAGACGCACCCAGGCCAGCCGAGAAACATAGTCTCTCCAGCATGTCCTGGGTTTTCCCCGGCCGGGATGTGCTTGGAACACCTCACCAGGGAGGCGTCCAGGAGGCATCCTACCCAGATGCCCGAGCCACCTCAACTGGCTCCTCTCGACGTGGAGGAGCAGCGGCTCTACTCCGAGTCCCTCCCGGATGACCGAGCTTCTCACCCTATCTCTAAGGGAGAGCCCGGCCACCCTACGGAGGAAACCCATTTCGGCCGCTTGTATCCGCGATCTCGTTCTTTCGGTCATGACCCAGAGTTCATGACCATAGATGAGGGTAGGAATGTAGATCGACCGGTAAATCGAGAGCTTTGCTTTTTGACTCAGTTCTCTCTTCACCACGACGGACCGGTACAGCGCCTGCTTCACGGCAGACGCTGCGCCAATCTGCCTGTCAATCTCCCGCTCCCTTCTTCCCTCATTCGTGAACAAGATCCCGAGATACTTAAACTCCCTCACTTGGGGCAGGACACCCCCTCTGACCCGGAGAAGGCACTCTACCCTTTTCCGGCTCAAGACCATGGCCTCGGATTTGGAGGCACTGATCCCCATCCCGGCCGCTTCACACTCGGCTGCGAACCGATCCAGCGAGAGCTGCAGATCACGACCTGATGAAGCCGATAGGACCACATCATCTGCAAAAAGCATCGACGCAATCCTAAGGCCACCAAAACGGATCCCCTCAACCCCTTGGATGCGCCTAGAAATTCTGTCCATAAAGGTAATGAACAGAATCGGTGACAAAGGGCAGCCCTGGCGGAGTCCAACTCTCACCGGAAACAAGCCCGACTTACTGCCGACAATGCGGACCAGACTCTGACACCGGTCATACAGGGACCTGTAAGCCCGTATCAAAGGGCCCGGCACCCCGTACTCCCGGAGAACCCCCCACAGGGCTCCCCGAGGGACACGGTCTAACGCCTTCTCCAAGTCCACAAAGCACATGTAGACTGGTTGGGCGAACTCCCATGCACCCTCCAGGACCCTGTTGAGGGTGTAGAGCTGGTCCAGCGTTCCACGACCAGGACAAAAACCACACTGCTCTTCCTGAATCCGAGGTTCGACTATCCGACGGACCCTCCTCTCCAGCACCCCCGAATAGACCTTGCCGGGGTGGCACCCCCGGGGCCCTGCCACCGAGGAGCTTTTTAACCACCTCGGCGACCTTGCCCGCAGAGATTGGAGAGCCCAGTCCAGAGTCCCCAGGCCCTGCTTCCTCAATGGAAGGCATGTTGGTGGGATTGAGGAGGTCTTCGAAGTATTCCGCCCACCGACCCACAACGTCCCGGGTCGAGGTCAGCAGCACACCATCCCCACTATAAACAGTGTTGGTGCTGCACCGCTTCCCCCTCCCGAGACGCCGGATGGCGGACCAGAATCGCTTCGGAGCCATACGGAAGTCTTTCTCCATGGCCTCTCCAAACTCCTCCCACACCCAAGTTTTTGCCTCAGCAACCAACCGAGCCGCATGCCGCTTCGCCCGCCGGTACCCATCAGTGGATTCCAGAGTCCCACAGGCCAAAAAGGCCCGATAGGCCTCCTTCTTCAACCTGACAGCATCCCTCACCGGAGGTGTCCACCAACGGGTTCGAGGGTTGCCGCCACAACAGGCACCGACAACCTTGCAGCCGCAGCTCAGATAAGCCGCCTTGACAATGGTGGAACGGAACATGGTCCACTCGGACTCAATGTCCCCCACCTCCCCCAGAATGTGTTCGAAGTTCTGCCGGAGATGGGAGTTAAAGCCCTGCCTAACAGGGGACTCCGCCAGACATTCCCAGCAGACCCTCACAACATGTTTGGGCCTGCCAGGTCTGACCGGCATCCTCCCCCACCACCAGAGCCAACGCACCACCTGGTAGTGGTCAGTGGAAAGCTCCGCACCTCTCTTCACCCGAGTGTCCAAGACATACGGCCGCATGTCCGATGAAACAATGACAAAGTCGATCATCAAACTGCAACCTTAACCTTTTTAAATCTTTACGGCTCCTGATAGTTCATTACAGTCATTACAGTAAACTCTCACACCTCAGGATCTCTTATATTCTCTCTGTTACCAAAACAAACTTTAAAAGCCCATCAGATCTTCCATCCAGCCATCTTCTTCCACTTATCCGGGGTCGGGTCGCGGGGGTTGCAGCTTCAGTAGGGAGGCCCAGATGTCCATCTTCCTAGCCACTTGGGCCAGCTCCTCCGGGGGAATCCCGAGGCGCTCCCAGGCCAGCCGAGAAACATAGTCCCTCCAGCGTGTCCTGGGTCTCCCCCTGGACCTCCTCCCGGTGGGATGTGCCTGAAACACCTCACCAGGGAGACGTCCAGGATCAGATGCCCGAGCCACCTCAACTGGCTCCTCTCGATGTGGAGGAGCAGCGGCTCTACTCTGAGTCCTCCCCGGATGACTGAGCTCCTCAGCCTGAAGAAGCTGGCCATCAGATCTTTATTGGGGAAAATATTCTGGATATCAGTGAGGCTGATTTAAACTCAGAAACCAGGTTTTCTGCATCAGTGTGTCACAGTGAATGGAAATATGGCCCCGCCCCTTCTGCAGACACACCTCTCCCAAATTTTAGATGACCGCAGATTGGTCAACATTACAACCGCGTGTCCCTCCGTGGTCGCACAAACTTGCCCCCACTTTCTCACCATCTCGGCCGTATCTAGACCCACAGCTAGTTCCTGATTGGCCCTCTTGATTGTCGCCTGTGTTGTGGCGTAGAATAATGTAGCGCAGACCATGGTTCAATATTGGGCATACATCAAAAATATCTGCGACACACTGCTGCGGGACGATAACCAGCTCTGCACTGATATATAGAACGGGGAGCGTGTCATAAACATATGGTGGGAATGAAAATGATCAAACCCACAGAGGACTTCATCCGGAAGTCTCAGAAAGAATGAAACTGAAAAATGATTCTGCTTTAAAATACTTTAATGACTGAAGCAACTCAACATATTACTCAGGACATAGGATGCTGGCGCTGAAGATGCCAGTTTAGGAGTTCTCTGGTAAGCCAGTCAAGCGCCAGGCAGTGAATTCAGGCTAAACTCAGGCCACCAGCTGCTTCTAATGCTGGAGTTCATTTTGTGGACCACCCTGGTGGAGGTGGACTGCCTGTATAACATCAGTGGGGTCCAACTATCACCTCAGTTCCTTCATTTGGACCTTGTATTTAAATATAAGTGAAATAAAAGCAACTCTGGAATGACCAATGTCTATCAATTATACATTCCTCTAAATAACCTCACAAGATGTGGTCAAATGGGGCTTATTTGTTTAACTTAACTAAGTTCATTTTTGAATAAAGAGTATAAAACATACTGATAATGTTTTATTTTTAGTTTGTGGTAGTATTCTGTTAAAAAAACTATGTAATAACAAATCATTACACTAATCTAAACTAAAGGTCTGAAAATATTCTGTCTTTCAGACCTAAATACTGTTTTGATTGATAATAATTGAGTTTCTAATTCATTAAATTTGAAATTTTGGTTGTCAAAATTATATCAGATATTATGATTTATATTTTAACATACTCACAGGCTACCAGTATTTAGTATTAACTTTAGTAATTCAACTTGGGTTGGAAATAAACGACAGAAGCCAGCCCCTGTTTTTCTCTGCTTTTTGACTGTTTTGCTCATGACCCATAATCTGACTTTTTAGATATGCATCCCGATTCTGATCTTTTCACCTAAAAAACTAAAAAAAGGAATCTGAACCATCATGTCGCATTTTGGTCCGAATTTTAGGTCCTTTTCCTGGTTCTTCCTACAGTAGCAGCATTTTACTGATCTATTAAACCCATTTCATCTTTATTCTTGCCTTCCCTGGTCTGTTTTGATGTGGTCATAATATGACTGGTTCCATCAATCAACAATTAAGAGACGAACCAATTCATTGGCCGGCCGATATTATGTGCAGACCTTAGATGCGTTTGTGTTTGTATTGGCTAAGGGTGGGCATTTGTCATCTAGGCTCTGTTCAAATTCATGGGCATGTGTCCTCCGAACGCCGGATTCGAAGGCCGATTACGTTACAGCGCGGCGCTGAGGTCTGGTCAGAGATCAAGACTCCTCGTTATTTGGCCTAAAAATACGTCCTTCTTTTTGCCGGATTTGAAGGATTTTAAAGATTATTGAGTCAGATATGTGGCGGTAATGTTTGATTTATCTAAAGGTTTTTATCTGTTACTGTGTAAATGAGTTTGGCTGTAATTTAAGGACAGATTCTAATATATCTTTAGTGTGGGGACTATAAATCTGATAGGGTTTTCATCTTTTTATTGCTATTTTGCACAATATGCTTAACTAAGTATTTTTTGTTGAATATTAGAGATTTTGCGGATACATTTTTTATATATACATTGTTTAGATTTACTTCTATCTTTCTTCCCCTTTTATAGAACAGAATAGAAAATCCCTTTATTGTCCCACAATTGAGAAATTTGCAGCAGCAAAAAGATTATTGAAAAAAATGGTCACACAAATTTAGAATTTAGAAAAATGTATAAGAATGACATAATAGTGTAGAGTTACGACATAAACAATAAAATACTGTAAAGTGTTTTAACAATGTAAAACTGCACCTGGAGAATAAATAACCAATATGCAGCTATGGACATTTTTACAGTAATGGATATTTGAAAATAGCAGCAACATCAGAGATGTGCAGAATGACAGCAGCAGGTTATTAAACAGAATAAGGTTTATATCATTACATTTGATTTTATTTATTCATGAACCTGGTGGTTGGGACCTTTATTCCACTCTGGATTCACATGTCATGGTCTTGGTTCTGTTGTGCTTTACTTTGCTCCTTGTTTTCTAGTTTTATTGGTTTAACACCTATTTTGTTGTAGTTTCTAGATTTATGTTCTCAGGTTTTTCTATCGTCCTCTTCTGCGCTCTTGTGTGTGTTCCTTTCCCCTTGGCTTCCTCGTTATCTCCTCTCACACCTGCTCCTTATCCGCTCGTTAACCTGCCTTTGTCTCAGTCAGCTATTTGTACCCTCTGGTGTCACTCTTGGTTGGTTCCTTGTCGTTGCTGGATCTCAATGCTGGTCCTCAAACCTCAACCAAACCCTGACACAAGTGTTTTCTCACTTTACAATAAAAAAAAGAAAATAAATTAAGAAATAAACTGTTTTAAAAAGTTCAGTATTCATTCCTTTCCTGTTTTGCGTATCAACTCTCACGGTTGCTAAGCGTGAGGGTCGACAGCGGAGAAAGCCGCAGAAGGGTAGACCTGTTTGAATTCACAGCCAAAACTCTCCTTATTTTCAAGGAGCTCGTCCTTGGAAGACGCAGTCCATAAATTTGAACACAGCCCTAGTTTATCTATCATGATACATTTCTATTCATCCTGATGATTCTAAACAATAAATTAGTTTAGTTATGATAAAAAAAAAACTAATGAAATGTCTTTTTTGATCTGTTAGGGAACTTTATCATCCTAAATTCTTTTTGTTTTTTTACTTTTAACTATGCTAAAATGCTATTTCTTTATCAAAGCTATACAGTTGTATGTAGCCCCCACCAGGAAGCCCCTACTGCGACTCTGCTGAACAAATGCCCACTTTCTCTGATCAGGGAGGATCTGAGGCGGAGCTCAATGATTCTACCCTAAAGTTAAAAAGAAGTCGCTCTTTTAGCAGCTATTCCGTGAAAATTCAAAAAAATATCCACTGGACTTGGTTTCCAAGATTAAAAGACGTTTCTCCACCTCTCCAGGAAGCTTTCTCAATTTAAATGTATGGATCCGCAGTGAGTTTGAGTCCAAAGCCTTGTATCGCTTGGAAACATGCAAATGGTAACTAATTTGCTAATTTGCACTGGGCGGTAATCTTTTAAGCTAATGACAAAGTCTCTGAAAACCTTTTTATTGTGGCCTTGAGAAGTCTGACTTTGTTTTCCTTGCAGAAACGCTGTAATTTGGGGACTTAAGCTTAAAAAAAAAATAAAAAATCTGAACATTTTGTAAAACTCAAATTGTTTGTGTGCTCGCTCAAATTTCCAAATACAACCAAGGTAAAAATTGTTTTGAAACTCTCCTTAGTTTTTATTTACATCAGGTGTTGACCTCTGATTTTTTTTTTTTTATTTTGATTCAAGTTCACTTATAGTATTTGTTAGCTAGTTTAGTTTTTATTTTTGAAAAGGCTTAGTTTTAGATTAGTTTTTAACTAATTAATTTTCAGTTATAGTTTTTTTGTCTTTTATGTAGTACAGCTTGTAAAATTTAGCTTTATTAAAAGCAGAACTCACAAATACTCAAGGGGGATTCTGTCACAGGAAAACAGGCAAAATATGTTATATTATAAATTTGAGACGAAAGAAAAAATATCCAACACCTTAGTAAGATTATGTTGATTTTTAGAAATAAAGATTTAATTAAAAAAAAAAAGAAATCGCAATACTACCAAGAATCCAAAGTAGGGATGCACGAAATAATCGGCCCCCTATCGGTATCGGCCATAAAATTTAATATCGGACATCGGCCACCCCACCGATATTTAACCCGATATTTGATCAGCTTCTGAGTTTCTAAAGTCTAAAAAAAATAAAAATACTACTTCTTCCTCAAAAACTTCTTTATTACAGACTTAAAAACTTCTAAAGACGAGGGAAAAATATTGATACATTAAAATATCCCAATATCTTCATATGCTGATATATTGCCATTTAAAAACACCATATCAATCTCTTTTACTAATGAAATATTGCTATATGTCATCGTTATGCTACGAAATCCCCCGAAAATTCACCAAATGTTGCCATATTTTTATATGTTGATATATCGACGCGGTATCGATCTATTTTACTAACAAAATCTCACAAGAATTTGCAAAATATCACGAGAGTTTGTAACAGAACGATGAAATTTCACGAGATTTTGAAAGTAAAATAGATCGATACCGCGTTTTTAAAAATCAATTTGATATCAGCATATGAAAATATATTTGAGTATATAAATTTTCAAAGTGTCAGAAATGGATAACAGAACTGCTAATTTCAATGACTACTTATTTTTGTCAAGCTTTAACATCGGTATCGATATCGGTTATCGGCTACATGAGTTTTAAAATATCGGCCAAAATCCCAATATCGTGCATCACTAATCCAAAGTTTCATTCAATAATAATTCAGTAAAAATAGATCAATAACCCAAAAAACCTTCACAACCAATTTATAAGTAAACTCAAAGTCTCAATTTATATCTGCAGAAAACAAAACAAAACAACCCTAATAACTGAAAGTCCAAAACTGTCCGTTGTTTTTATTTTTAATAATAATGTCCACACAGGAGTTCCATATCCTCAAAGCAAAATCCTGGAAGTGTTTAAGTCTAAAGTCCGTTCCAAAACGGAAAAATCGAAAAATTGTTATTTTATAAAAAAAGCGGAGTGTGTATGACATCATCCGCGTGCCGGACTGGAGTAGTGACAGGCAGCCCGGGCCACAGGCGGCTACGCTCTACCCCTTCTATTCATTCTAGCTAATCTGAATCGTTCAATTCCATTTGGGGAGCGAGATCATCTGTGGTAGCAGCACTAGACGTCTTCCAGGCATGTGAGGAAAACTAGCAGCACTTCAGCAGACAGGATGAATGAATGGTGGCCGGCGCGCATGGATGACGTCATACACAGGCCGCTTTTTCTTTAAAAAAATATAAATATAAAAAATATAACCACAGATGTCTGGGGGACAGTGATTGTCCTACATGTTCTGAATGCTGGCGTACCATAAAGAATAAATGATGAACAGTTTAGTTTGTGCCTTCAAGTCGTTGCCCATAGGAAGACATTACTTGGATATAACCTAACGGAATATCTTCAGAACGGCTCCAAATGACACAAAACTCATATGGGTGAGTAGAACATGATGGAATAACGTAAAATCAAGGGGCCAATGTAAAAAAAAAAAAAACTGCTTTCCCCTTTAGGTAGAAGTATAGATACTGCAGTTTAAAAACACTCTGGTAAAAGTTGAAGTATCAACTTGACCTCTTTACTCAAGTAAAAGTGAAAAAGTATGTGCTCCAAAAACTACTTAAAGTATAAAAGTATAAAGTAACCTTTTAAAAAAAAACAGCCGGATGGCACTATATGATTTAAAGGTAAACTTTTCGACTATTTCTAAATATTCTCTGAGATAGGGCCAAGGATGAGGGAGGTCTTGTTGGTCTCCTGATACGCTCTCGCCTGTGTCCGACCTTTCAGACATTTCAACATCTTGTTCTGAATCCCACATTGTAGCATGGCATAGACAATTCACGTTAGCAGTTTGAAGAACACCTGCTTGCTGCTGATGATTTCCTTTAGCTAACCAATGAGTGTTTGCGTTCTATGACTCATCCAATGACACTAGTTTTCACTAGATGTGGATGGAGCCAATGATCTGCATTGGATGGAGCACATGACAGGAAATAAATATTTAGAAACATTAAACCGAAGCCAAGAGGAACGAGTAACGATTGTTTTAAAAATGTAAGGAATAGAAAGTACAGATACTTGTGTGAAAATGTAATGAATAGAAGTCAGAAGAAAAATAAGTAATGGAGTAAAGTATAGATAACTAAAAAGTGTACTGAAGTACAGTAACAGAGTATTTGTACTTTGTTACTTGACACCTCTGTTGACAGATGACCGTTGAAATATGATTGACTTAATTTAGGTGTTCAGAGTGACATATAACTAACTGGCCTGCATAAAAAAACAAGAGAGAGAAAAAACGACGAAAAAAAAGACTTTTTTTTTTTAATAGAAATTTTCTACATTTTGGGACAATATAGTCTGATAAAGAGTCCATCTATATACATGTTTAAGCCAGAATGATTTGACATTTAAATATGATTTTCCTACGACTTTAAAACTGTCCTGCCACCACAGTACTTAAGGAATTATGTTTCCAGATTAAGCTCCGATCACGGCTGTCTTGGATTGAAAAAAATCCAGCCAGCCACATCATATCTAGTCAAACATTTATAACTACTGAGTCATAAAGTCAGCCTCACCTGTAGGCCCGTTTGATCTCATCGGGGGTGGCTCCTTTCTGTAAGCCCAGGACTTGGTATAAACTTTCTCCGGCCCTGGACAGTTTCCTCTGCGGTATTTTTGGGTCCTCCATGGCTGAACAAACGCTGACTGTCATAAAAAAAACAACCAAAATAACAACAAGAAAGCAGAACCAGTAAAGCATTAACCGTCCTGGTGGCACCTGAACAGCTTCAATTTAAACCTAAAGAAGTGAACCTGATGTCTAGATTTGATCCCACCTGAGGCTAAAGCAGCTGAGCTGGAAGTTTTTTACAGGTGAGAGGATCAGGGCGGGTGGAGGACAGAGTTAGGTTAGCTTACCGTTGGCAGACTGACAGAAGTGGCAGATTTACGTGGAAACATAGAGTCCAACAAAAACTCTTCAAATTACTTCTAGTCGGTCAGATTAACTCATTCAAATCTTTCTGAGTTTCCGATTGAACCCGGAAGACCTGAGACGGAAGGAATCTTGGGTAAAAGGGGTGAAAAAAGTGCGATTATGAGAGAAGGAGGTTCCGGGTAGAGGACCGCCCATTTAGGGGAGGAGCTACAGTCAAACAGGTGGAAAAGTATGGAGCGCCAAATGAGTCAAAACATTGAACATTTTTAAGCCATACAATTAAAAAATCCAATTTGAAAAGCGTTTTCTAACAGCACATTATGAGCTGAATTATTAAATAGGAGTTGTAGATTTAATCATTGATTTAATCTAAACTGCTGTCATTTTAAAATGTAGCCTATTCTCAGAGGTGTCAAATAACAAAGTACAAATACTTCGTTACTGTATTTAAGTACACTTTTTAGTTATCTATACTTTACTCCATTACTTATTTTTCTTCTGACTTCTATTCATTACATTTTCACACAAGTATCTGTACTTTCTATTCCTTACATTTTTAAAACAAACGTTACTCGTTCCTCTTGGCTTCGGTTTAACGTTTCTAAATATTTATTTCCTGTCATGCGCTCCATCCAATGCAGATCATTGGCTCCGCCCACATCTAGTGAAAACTAGTGTCATTGGATGAGTCATAGAACGCAAACACTCATTGGTTAGCTAAAGGAAATCATCAGAAGCAAGCAGGTGTTCTTCAAACTGCTAACGTGAATTGTCTATGCCATGCTACAATGTAGGATTCAGAAAAAGATGTTGAAATGTCTGAAAGGTCGGACACAGGTGAGAGCGTATCGCGAGACGGAGACCAACAAGACCTCCCTCATCCTTGGCCCTATCTCTAAGAATTTTTAGTCAAAAAGTCAAACAATTGAGCTTTGAATCATATAGTGGCATCTGGCTGTTTTTTTTTAAGGTTATTTTATAATTTTATACTTTAAGTAGTTTTTGGAGCACATACTTTCTCTCACTTTCTACTTCAGCTTTTTTTAAACTGCAGTATCTATACTTCTACTTAAGTAACAAATGTGTGTATTTTCACACCACTGTTCTCAATTCATATTTCTAAAATGATATCTAAAAAAAAACACAATTCCCAAAGCTGATTATAAATACCTTTCCTAATCAGGCATTTAAAAAGGCCATTCCTTATTACATTTCCATTTTCTTTTTCACCTTGCATTTTCAAATCTTTTTTGCAATTTCATTTTATTTCTATTTCATCCTCTCCCTTTCCGTGACCCTACCATTCCCTGAGAACACTGAAGACCAGTGAAACAAGATCTTTCTCCTCAGCTGTAAATATAGAAGGTAAATAATATGAAAATGTGTTTTAAATGCGTAAAAAAGATTTATATTCAGATTTATAAATTATAAATATTCATTTAAAATATGATTTTAAAATATATTTTTAAATTGCAGTATTTAAAATGGATTTTAAGAATTTTATTTACAATTCCTCTTTAATAATTCAATCTAAAATGTGCTAATTATATGATTTGAATGTTAAATCTGAAATGGCTGTTTTTCTTTTTCAGTGACTCTTCCTGGTGCTCCATAAACGTGCCCTTTGGATCCTAATAAACTTTTCTCCAGTAGGAAATAAGAGAGAGAGGAGTCAACACTGATTACCAGAAATTTGTACTGAGTGATAAACTCATAAAGCCATGTTGTGTTCCCAGCAGGTCAATAAAATCACACCAAACAGAAAGAATAACATTATCTCTTAGTTTGAGCTCCTCTGGAGAGAATTTGGTTTGCAGAGCTTCACTAAAGTATTCATATCCTGACTTCCAGTTTCTTTTAATCAAAAAATTATGAAAGTGTTGCATACTTTAACCTTTTTTACTCTGATATCCATAACTGTAATTCAGTAAAAAAAAAAAATCTTAAGAGAACACACAGTTTCAGCTCAGCATAAATAAAGATTCTCAGTAGAGACCTCAGAAGTTTGCAGAGAAAAACAGCATCGAAGGACCAAATAAATCAATTGTTTAACGAAGTAAAACCTTTCAAATAAATATTCACCCACTGACTGACAGCCTTCAGTCAGAGTATTAATCAATGAAGCAGGTAACTCTGGCGGATTGGTGCAGCATCTGCCGTGAAGCAGGCGCGGCACCGGTCCGTCGTGGTGAAGAGAGAGCTGAGTCAAAAAGCGTAGCTCTCGATTTACCGGTCGATCTACGTTCCTACCCTCATCTATGGTCATGAACTCTGGGTCATGACCGAAAGAACGAGATCGCGGATACAAGCGGCCAAAATGGGTTTCCTCCGTAGGGTGGCTGGGCTCTCCCTTAGAGAGGGTGAGAAGCTCGGTCATCCGGGAGGGACTCGGAGTAGAGCCGCTGCTCCTCCACGTCGAGAGGAGCCAGTTGAGGTGGCTTGGGCATCTGTTTAGGATGCCTCCTGGACGCCTCCCTGGTGAGGTGTTCTGGGCACGTCCCACAGGGGGGAGGCCCCGGGGAAGACCCAGGACACGCTGGAGAGACTATGTTTCTCGGCTGGCCTGGGAACGCCTTGGGGTTCCTCCTGAAGAGCTGGAAGAAGTGGCTGGGGAGAGGGAAGTCTGGGCCTCCCTTCTTAAGCTGCTGCCCCCTCGACCCGACCCCGGATAAGCGGAGGAAGATGGATGGATGGATGGATGGAGGTAACTCTGGAGGAACTGCAGAGACAAACCACTCAGGCTGACAGAATAATTTGCTATTAGATTGACGATTCTCTTAACGAAAGATTACATAAGTCCATTTTTTACATCCCATAGGGTTTGCTAGACCTGATCTAGACCCATATCCACAAACAATCCTAATATTAAATGTAGCTACAGAAGCTATTCTGAGGTTTTTAATCTGTAATCAGTTATTTTTTTCTTTTTTCTTGGATAAAATGAAGATTATTCACAGAGCACCTTAGGCCTTTAGAGAGCTCTTAAAGTGAAGGAATAGGAATCAGGAAACATTTGGAAATGTGACCCTGGTTAGATGAGAAATAATGAAACAGTTTGACCAACATATTGGAAAATTAGCACTGCACTTCTTCCTCAAGGCACCAAGACAAATGGGAAACCAGGTGGTAGCAGCATTATTGGGTTTCTTCAGCCTGGAGGATGCTTGGAGCTGATGGGAAGATGGATGAAGCCAAATTCAGGAAGATTCAAAAAGAAAACCTCTACGTGAGCACAGGTTTACTCTCACAAAAAAAGAGAAAGACTGCACCCCAAACTATGATGATTTTTATTCATCGACTTTGAAAGCCATGTATATTTTTTCTTCTGCTTTTCCAAATCTATCACTTCTTGATAGCCTGTCTCATACAATCCAATAAAGTTCACTGAAATGTGAGTTTGTCAACAAGCAAAATATAAAAAAGTTTAAACTTGGTTTGCTAGAGAATAAAAGCAATGGCTACTTTAATTACACCTATTTGTCCAGGATCTGAAACCGCAGAGGGAACCCCAAACCATCGTACTACCACTGCCATGCATGAGAGTCACTATTGTTTTCTCTTTCTGAAATGCTGTGTTGAATTTACTCAAAATGAAGCAAAACGTTACCCTTAGGACAAGACTTATAAAGAGAGGCTCTTTTTAAAGCTTTGGTTTTTGGAATTTCTACTATTTTCAGCTTAAAGGTAAAGTGGAGGATTCTTGCAAAATTTTGAAAAGACCCGCCCTCTCCACTCGCCCTCTCCACTTGTGCACATGCATTTTTGTGGATGTGCACAGAAATGCACATGCACAACCCTCTACCGGCTCCTGAGAGGAAACGCCAGTTGATGGCGTGCGAGACCATGCACGAGCCAATTTCTCCTGATTGCACGCTCTGATTGAAAGTTGCCTTTAGCATCACTCATAGCTCAAGCTTAATTTCCAAAAGAAGATTTGCAAATTTTCAACTATGTCAGACTCACTACTGGTAAGTGAAAATGGGGACGAACACGTAGGACGGCCTAATATCACCCAAATGATTGACAATTAAGAGGACCAGAGGCGTGCACAGACATTTTGGGGGGCAGGTGCTCAGGAGGGGGAGGAGGGCACTTTTTAGCGCACGTGTAACACTTAATTATAAAAAAAATACACGCATGTTGATTGAAATTTGACTTTTATTTGTAACATTCTCTAAACGTCAGTTTTCAATGGAAAAAAGTCACACCACCAAAAGAACAGACTAAAGCGTACTACTTTAAAGTAGTAAGCTTGCTCATCTTTCTTCTTCTTTAATCTGGCTCATCTCCGTGTTTTCCCTCACCCATCTGCTCTCCCTCATCCATCTGTTCTCCCTCATCCTGGTCTTTTTCTGTCTCTGTGTCTTCCCTGAACTCTTCCTCATCCCCTGTCCTGGTAGATGTTGATAGTATAGAGCTTCCCTGCTGTGACTGGCTACAATATAATAATAATAACCATCATGACAATAATAATAATAATAATAATAATAATAATAATAATAATAATAATAATAATAATAATAATAGCTTTAACAAATATGCCACATTAGTTTAAATAATGGGCTATTAGGGCAACATGACTGGAAGTCTTGTCACGTGGATATGACTTATGGTAGCCTACAAAATAATAGCTATTTTAATACCTGCTGATTTTGTACAAACCACTTAAAAGTAAAATGTAAACAGCTTTTAAGATTTTTCAATACGATTAACCCTCCTTTCTTGGCATTGTGCCGCAATTACTAAATCAATATACAATTAAGACAATAAAGAGACCAAAATGTGTTGATTTATGTTGCCTAACAAAACCTATACAACAGAAAACGTTTGTCTTAACACATAGATTTGCAATTGCAAACTCTACCGAAATTATTTGTAGCCTTTATGGTCGTCCTCACGTTATCTGTCATTGACTTGGGCTACAGTGTAAAACTTTCAGAATCAGGTTTATTGCCATTGTTAGTGAAGGAGTTCACAAACTAGGAATTTTTTGTGGTACAATCGTGCAACATGAAACATATAATATGGAATAGGTAAATAAAATTATAAAAATATCTAAAAACTGTGGGTATACGGCATGCAATAAAATAGAATAATATATACACTTAAGATAAAAATATGGATATAAAATATAAAAAGTAAAATAGCATCTTACAAGGAGACGACTAGTTTATCAGGTGACCAGTCGGCAAAAATGCTTGTTTGGTGATGCTGAATGAGACATTTTAATGCACAACAAAATGATTTTGCTTGATCTGTATATTACCTGGCTAATGGGGCACGGGAGAAGCAGTCTGTCAGCGACCGTTCCTGCTATCTGAAGACGCTTACTGAACTGCTATGATGCTGCGCTTCTGGCGACCGCGCAAGTTCACGTGACAAAGGAAGAGAGATAGGTTGGTCGGGTGTGCGCAAGGAGGTGGCTCATTTCGGGGCATTGTTTCAGTCGTTTTTAATGGCTCAGGTTTTCAAAAGATCATTTCAAAACCGACCTCAGTAAAATCTTAATAATATAAAAAAAAAAAAAAAAAAAAAACGAGTTTCAAAAGGGCATTTTCATTGATAAAGGGCAAACTTCCTAGTGTTTTAGCACCACCTACTGTCTATGTATGCACGCCCCTGAATGTATAACTGCTCTGTCAGGTACACTTTACTGGTGGGTAAGCCCACGTTTGAGACCTCCTGTCTGAAGGAAACCTACAGCCGCATTATTTGTCACATCAAGGTTTTATGAATAAATCGAAGGATTAACAATAATTCAGATTCTCACCAAGAACTTTGAATGTCTGATTTTTAGGCTACCAGCTGTGCGATAACAGTGTGGGTGTTCTGTTCAACGACTACACTCGTCTCATTATGTACGCGGACGGAGACAGCCTGCAGTACATCGATAAGACGGCAGCAGAGTCCTACATGAGTGTGCGCTCCTTCCCACCTACGCTGAACAAGAAGGTGAGTAGTTATTCTGGAAGGACCTTTTTTTATTACCCCACTATCTATTGAGCTAATGATGGATATCCATCCACTTATCATTCTTGCCTTGTTGGTCTACTGTTTTCAAGTTTCATATTTAATGTGTTTAAACTATAGATCTCATCAAACTAACTCCGGTCAGCAGTGGCGGCCGGCCCATAGGGGGCGCTGGGGCACCGCCCTCCCTGATAAGAAGAGAGAAACGTAAATATATTTTTAGAAATTAACTCATAAATGTCAGTTTTACTCTCTAGACTGTGTACCTATAAGCAAAACAAATTATATAAACTACATTTCCCTATCTACTGTCATTAATTTGTGGATTTCCACAGACAGACTCCTACCGTCTCTGTTCTGGGGGGCGCTGATCAGACAGCCCCACATTTGCAGAGAATCTGTCAATCATGTACTATTGCTAGGTGAATTTAATGGCCAATCAGCGTCTCGGAACTTTATGGTATTGGGGCGCTGAAAATACTGCGCTTTAACAGGCTTCTGAACCCAAGCGCAGGTGCAGACAGTTAGAGGGAAGATGGCGAATGTAACGAGCGAGATGCAGCTTCCACCAAATTCGGTGAGATCCTTATTTATCTACCCGTTTGCCAGAAGAACATCCCTGTTGTAGGATATGAACATTTCATGTCATGGTTATTGTGACTGTGACGAATCTACCTCATCGCTTAAAACAACCTCTCTAACTTTGCGCACCACACACACATTCTTGTTATACTGTGTTTGTGAGGACCAATACACTCGCGCTGAGACCAGTAGCTCCATGAACTTAAAACACACAAGCTGTTCCTGGTTACCTGCTGGCGTATTGAGGGTGCACACTTAATATTTCAGTGGGGTTAGCCGTGTGTGTGTGTGTGTGTGCGTGTGGGTGTGTGGGGGGTGTGGGTGTGTACGTGTTTATGCTACGGGGACTTGTCATCTTCAGTCTGGCTGCGTCTTTGCTGGGTTCAAACCCAGTTTGCTGTAATTGAATAAGTCAATGAATCTGTGTAAAAGAATTAAGTTGTAAAAATTATTTGTTTTTGTACATCAATTGTTTGTGGAGGTAATATATGGACAAAACTGATTAATGAGAAGAAATCAGAAATAAGAGAGCCTGATGTGAGGGGCTTAAACTATTTAATGAGGGCTGTGGGAAGAAAAGCGGCAATTTTTGTTTTCTGTTTCTTTGTTACATTGCTGGTAACTGGAGGGAGGCTGAGGCCCAGAGTATCTTGTACATGTTTAGTTTCTTTTGCACCCTGTTTTGAGTTTTTGAGCTCAATAAATCACCAACACCGGTAACCCGACTGAGACTGGATTCTTGGAGGCCAAAGAACCCCGTCACAGTGACCCAAATCATCACTGTTACTGTTATTATATAGTAAATTAAATCATTACTGTTAAATTGTATGTATTGTCCAATTGTTTATTTGAATTCTTATTCCGGATTAGTTGGAGACATACACTAGGCTATATCAGCCCCACCAAAAATATTTTTCACCAGCCGCCACTGCCGGTCAGATAGCCCTTCCTCTCCGGCTTGGCTTAATATAGAGGCAAATTCTGTAAAACCTGTGTCCTTGGCAGCCTTACTACATTCACCATTGCAATCTTCAACTAATCCTTAAACCTCTAATAAAATAGTTGACACATCCTTAAGACTGTGGAGGCAATTTAGGCGGCATTTTGGACTGCAATCTCTTTCTGTCTATGCCCCTATAGCCCTGAATCATACGTTCCCGCCGTTCCTCGCAGATGACACTTTCTTGTCATGGCGGAGAAAAGGAATTTCAACCTTTTACGATCTGTACATTGATAATACTTTCGCCTCATTCCGAATCAGAATCAGAATTCATTATTGTCATTGCTCCACAGGGGTGCAACGAAATTACTTGAAAAAGAAAGAAAAAACACAGTACAAGCAATCATTGCAAATTTAAAAATATAAAATAAAAAAAATAAAATTAAATAAATAAATACGAAAAAAGTTTAAAAAGGGATAATGCGGGCTCTCCTGAGGTAGCGGGTACAGGTTATTGCACGTGAGGTAGCATTATTGATAGTTACCGTTGTTAAATTGTACGTGAGGCGTTCAGGGCAACAACAGCTCTAGGAAAGAAACTGTTTCTCAGTCTGGTTGTTTTTGTTCTTATTGCCCTGAAACGTCTCCCAGATGGGAGCAGTTCAAAGAGATGGTGACCGGGGTGTGAGGGGTCCCTGATGATGCTGCGGGCTCTCCTGAGGCAGCGGGTGGAGTAAATCTCCTCCAAGGAGGGGAGAGGGCAGCCAGTCAGTCTTTGGGCGGTGTTGATGACTCGTTGGAGCTGCTTCTTCTCTGCTGCAGTGCAGCTGGAGAACCACAGCGAGATGCCGCAGCTCAGCACCGACTCCACCGTGCAGCGATAGAAGGTCCGCAGCAGCTCTGGTCGTAGTTTGTTCTTCCTGAGAGTCCTCAGGAAGTGCAGTCTCTGCTGCGCCTTCTTCAGGATCGCCGTGGAGTTGGAAGTCCACGTCAGGTCCTCGCTGATGTGGGTGCCCAAGAACCTGAAGACTGGCACCATCTCCACCCTTTCCCCGTTGATGATGATGGGCTGTGTGTCCTGTTTACACCTCCGAAAGTCAACAATGAGCTCTTTTGACTTGGAGGTGTTCAGAGTCACATTATTGTCCATGCACCATGCTGACAGATGCTCCACCTCCGTCCTGTACGCTGTCTCATCCCCTCCTGAGATGAGCCCCACCACCATGGTGTCATCTGCAATTTGATGATGGTGTTGCTCGGGTAGGTGGGGGTGCAGTCGTGGGTGTAGAGGGTGTAGAGGAGGGGGCTCAGCACACAGCCCTGTGGAGAACCCGTGCTGGTCCTCACTGGAGAGGACAGGTGGTGTCCTACTCTCACCCTCTGGGAGCGGTCTGTCAGAAAATCCATAATCCAACTACAGGTGCTGTTGGGGAGACCCAGGTCTCCCAGTTCGCTCACCAGCTGGCTCGGGATTATAGTGTTGAACGCCGAGCTGAAGTCTAAGAAGAGCAGCCTTGCGTAGCTCCCCCACTGCTCCATGTGGGTCAACGTGGTGGGCCGGGCGGTGGCGATGGCATCCTCCGTGGACCAGTTGGCCCTGTAGGCAAACTGGTGAGGATCGAGTGTGGGGGACAGGTGTGAAATGATATGACCCCGTACCAGTTTCTCGAAGCACTTCATGATGATGGGTGTGAGTGCTACTGACCGGTAGTCATTAAGGCTGGTAATGTTTTTCTGTTTAGAATCAACAAATCTCCGAGAAATTTGATATCCCGCGATGTCAGTTTTTTAGATATTTACAAGCGCGCAGTTTTGTCCGCTCTACTTATTCAAATTTTCCCAACCTTCCCGGAGATTCTCCTTTAGACACTTTTCTGAAACCTATTGTCAAACTGAAGGGCGCTGAACTGAAGAAGAAACCAAGAACTTTGAATGTCTGATTTATAGGCTACCAGCTGTGCGATAACAGTGTGGGTGTTCTGTTCAACGACTTCCCTCGTCTCATTATATACGCGGACGGAGACAGCCTGCAGTCCTGGTGAATGAAAGGAGACTCTATTAGCACTGCTGCCTTGAAGTTGGTACGCCCTCAGTCTGAAAACCAGGATTATGTGATTTCTCTTTGGGTTGTCCAGCTTCTCCCTCTTCCCATTTGTGGTTAACACCTTTCTTGTTTGTGACTCTTTGAAACTACAAAATCATTAAATATTATACATTATTATAGTGTCACTATAAAGACGAGGCACATTCTTCTTTTTCTAATTTTACAGCATTTTCTATTTTATTTTATTTTTTTCTTCAAAATGTCTGGGGTTTTTTTTTTAATAACTTTTAGGTTATGTGAATGTAATAGATGTTTTTTATCCAAATTGAATACATTAATACATTTAATAACAAAAAATGTAATAGTTTTATTACATCTTGTATTTTATTACGTCATCATCATTATACATCATAAGAAATTTATTTTTTATCAGAGTAAACAGTTGTGCTTGCTAGACATTCTTCAGTTCTCTCTATGTAAGGACACATCCCCTCTTACAACATGGTTTATGCTTGATAATTCCACGGCCCTCCGCACAGACTCTGCGCGGACAGAACTTTCGCATAGAGCATCTAGAAAAATGTGTAACTATGCGAATGGAAAACATGGTGAGCAAGCAGCTACGGAAGCGTATTGCTGTCAATTGAGGAAATTAATTTTTGCTAATTATATTTTATAAACATTATAATTATATTGTATAAGTGACAGTATATTGTATAAATGTGATAATTATATTGTATAAACATGATAATTATTTAGACTTAGACATCACCAGTTGACAGGCATTTTGATCCACTGTTGATGGCACGAAAATATCTTATTTAACTAAATTATAATTTAGTGCATTTTTATTTATTATTAGTTTTTGTTAAATTCGGGTTAAATTCTGGATAGTCATTCTGAATCTAAACTTTTCTGGGGGGGTATTAATTATTTTGAGGATGACTTTATGATATAGGTGTGTATAAGGATAAAGTTTTGAACAAGTTCACAGTATAAAATTCGTCATCTATCATGTCATAATTTTATAACCCACTGGCTTAAATGTAGGCTTACTGCTAGTTAGATTATTGACTAATTTACAACAGGCAAGCAATATCTTAAATAAGACAGTGGTGTTGTAGCGTACTGTAATGTCGTCCCAACTGTAATTATGTCACATCATCCTCTCTCGTGTGATATGGCTTTTATAAGCAAATTAATGAATGGATTAATAATGACATCACAGGCCTTCTAGAATGTCACTGACAGAATCTTATAAACTTCCGTTTGTTGAGTCCTTTGCTCATTTTCACAGGGTGTTGGACGGAATTAGACCTTTTTACAAAGCTGGTTACTAACAAGGGTGATTTTTTTTCTGGAAAAACTATCTTTTTATTTCAAAATGGCAGGAAAAAGAGAGGCAAATATTGAAGATAGGTATAGAGCATCTAGAAAAATGTGTAACTATGCGAATGGAAAACATGGTGAGCAAGCAGCTACGGAAGCGTATTGCTGTCAATTGAGGAAATTAATTTTTGCTAATTATATTTTATAAACATTATAATTATATTGTATAAGTGACAGTATATTGTATAAATGTGATAATTATATTGTATAAACATGATAATTATTTAGACTTAGACAGATTTATTTTGTCATTTTGTTTAGACAAGTTTAGACAAAAATAAATTTAGTTTAGAACAGCTCTAAAGAAAATTTAATTTTTTAAGTGCAGCTTTGATAAAGTAAGCACCAGTTGTTGTTGAGCTGCTACTACTGCCTCCAGCTCCTGAAGCAATCGCTTCTCCTGGCTCAGAGGAGGAAGAGGACAATGATGACGATGCTGTGAGGCTGACGTGGTTGAAGCAGCAGTGATGCTACCAGCAGGTTTAGCAGCGACAGGCGATGATGGAGAAGGAGTGGAAGCCGGAGGGGGCCAGGATGAGCCGGCTGGGGATGTTCCACCATGTGGCAGGGAAGCATCTAGAGTGCTCTCCTCATTTTCACCTGCAGAGGGCTATGCTTACCCTCTAGATGCTGTATTGTATTGTATGTCAGGGCTCGATGTTAACCATCGCCCGATCTCGCGGGGCAAGTAGTTTTTATTGTCGAGAGAGTACAAATTTAATTTCATTTGCCCGCCGGCAGAGATGGGAAGTAACGAAGTACAAATACTTAGTTACCGTACTCAAGTAGATTTTTCTGATATTTTTACTTTACTTTACTACTTATTTTTATGGCGACTTTTTACTTCTACTCCTTACATTTTTACACAAATATCTGTACTTTCTACTCCTTACATTTTAAAAAATTGGCTCGTTACTTTAGTTTTGAATCATTTCAATGGAGTTACCGTTATTATTTTTCACGTCATCAATACCAAATTCAATCTAATTGGATGGGAATCTACGTTGCATTTGACGCACCACTACAAGATGAATCGACAGATTCGGCGGTATTCATTGGCGGCAAATCATTGCAGCTTGGTGGCGGTGGCGTTAGCATAGTAGCATGGACGACGAGATGATTGAAAATGAACACAACGGAGATCTAGTCCTATTGGCAGACATCCATTTAAAATGTAGGCAACGGCATGAAAAAAGTGGTTTCTACTTTTACTTTTATACTTTAAGTAAATTTACAAGCCTGTACTTTGTTACTTTTACTTGAGTAAAGAAGTTTAATCAGTATTTCCACTTTTACCAGAGTATTTTTAACACAAGTATCTGTACTTTTACTCAAGTATGGAAAGTGAGTACTTTTGCCATCTCTGCCCGCCGGGCAAGTGCAATGATCGCAAAAAAAAAAAAATCACTCAAAATTACTTTAAAATCACCAACATTCGATGAAAACGACCAGAAGCGTTGCCGGAGACATTTTTGTTATTTTGTACACAGTCTCGCGTGATTTGAAAAAGCCGGGTGATTTTCCACCAGATGCCGTGATTTTGGTCCACCTAGCGGTAATTTTGATGTAGTTACCAAAACGACAAACAAGCTAGAAAGCGCTATCATATGGCAGTCTACTGTGCAGTGATGCAGTTCATACAGTAAAAACTGTTCATTAAATTTTTTTCCTCTTTTTTTCTCTTAGACAGGAGAGGTGTATTTAAATGTTATAGAGCTGAACATGTCAAATTGGTGACCTGTTATGTTATTATTATTGTCTTGTTGCTGTATTTATTTTGTCAGGGAAAACTAATCCTGAGTCAGTTAAAAGTCAGGGAATTCTGAAATGATGTCAGACCCTGAATAAAATAACTATGTATAATGATTCTCTAGAAAAGTCACATTATATTAATAGTATTATCTTGTATAAACATCCTGTGACTCTAAAATAAAAGTTATTCATTTGTGACATTGACTTCTGTCTTGTGAATTATCTTAAGTTTTTAATCTGTCAAGTTTTTTTTAGATTTTTAACATCAGAATTTATATTTTTCCAAGCACACAACAGTTTAAAGCAAAGTTTGAAAAGAATGTGCAGGAAGGATTGAAAAGAATGTTAACACGGTAATGTATGCTTGAGTTCATTATCCGACGCATGCAGATACACACCAGGAACCTGTAAACTTAAAAAAATACTGAATTACAAAAAACATTTAGAAAACAAACATGTTTGATATAGTATGATATATATACAAAAATGAATATTAGGAACTCTATTTATCAAACATTATACAAGGCAAGTAAACATTGTTTCTGGGCAAATTAAATGTGAAGGGCAAGTGGTAAAAATCCTTAACGTCAACCCCTGTATGTGTTGCTGGATGCAGCCAAGACTACGTCAAAATGAGGGCGCAGCAGTTACACATCAGAGTTCGTGTCAGAAATTATCCATTTTGTTTTCCAACAAGTGGACATTGGAGAGCAGGATTGATGGAAGTGGTGGTCTGTGGGGATCTCTCTTTAGCTTTGCAGTTAGCCCCCCCTCTGCAGCCTCGCTTTCTCCGTCTCGCGGATCTCATCATGCGTCAGTTATTTTCCGCTGTTGTTTTGTTGACATCCGTCTATAACAATCGGTCAAAAATGTCAGTATCTAAAACATTTTGTGACCGCAGCTCCGGCAGGCGTTGGCGATCATAGATGTGGGTTCGATGTCTTGTTTGTATCGTTTTAAGTGGCATTGTGAAATTTGACGAGAGGCGCTGCTTTTGGCCGCTGCTTTGGAGCACCGCCATGGCATTGTACAAACGTGAAAGTATATTGTATAAAGGTGATAGTATATTGTATAAAAATGTGATAGTTCATTTTATAAATGTGATAATTA
This sequence comes from Cyprinodon tularosa, assembly GCF_016077235.1. Lineage (NCBI taxonomy): Eukaryota > Metazoa > Chordata > Actinopteri > Cyprinodontiformes > Cyprinodontidae > Cyprinodon > Cyprinodon tularosa. The sequence goes on along the minus strand of NW_024039153.1, from coordinate 289,393 downwards.
TATTGTAAAAAATTTGATACACATACATATATATGTATTTATATGTGTGTGTATGGATTATCAGCATTAAAAAAAAAATTAGATATATAATGTGGGGGTTTTTTTCTGTTTTTTTCATTCAGGTTTCTTGCAACCTGTGACTCATACAGGTCAATTACCAGCAGCTTCCGGTCGGGTATGTCCACTGTCTCCATCATTGTCCCAGATGTTGTTACAGCCATCTGGGACTGCCTTGTGGGAGAGTTTATGACTGTGCCTGGAGAAGATGAGTGGAGGTCCATTGCTGAGGATGTTTGGAGGCGGTGGAACTTTCCTCTCTGCTGTGGTGCTCTGGATGGCAAACATGTGAAGCTAAAAGCATCCCCCAACTCAGGTTCTCTCTTTATCAATTACAAGCAGGGCCGTGCAGAGACCACTAAAGGGGCAGGTGCTCAAAAAAAAAAAAGGGGCACATCTTATCGCATTTTAGGACAGAATATTAACAAAGTCACATAGCTTTCAGAGTTTAATGAACAATGATAAATTACAAAATTGTGATACATACAATCAAAGCTAAGGGAAATCTCTACATAGAACATAAAACTATGCATATGTAAAATATTTTATTAGTAAGTTCTTTCTGCAGGTCTATTTTCTTATAGGAAAGTATTACAATATTCAAACCTGCAATTTAGCCAAAGATGTAAATCAGAGCTGGACCACCAGACATATTTTGTCTTTACAGAATTAAACTGTTAAAAATGCATACAAGGGCACAATGCAACCTTTTAGTGTACTGTAATCTATAAAAAAGAATGTCTGCCTGGTTTGCTGTACTGACAGTGGAGATGGAGACGGTCCATTCAGAAAAGCAGAGCTGCTGCATCAAACTTTAACATGGAACTGCAGAAAAAAAAGAACAAAACAAACATTTTATTAATGCATGTCACCATGAGAAAAGCCTACTCTGTTTGTGTCTCAGTGTATTTTGTAAGTACCTATATACATTTTCTTCAATCTTTCCTCTTCGTTTTTTCTTGTCAGTTTCTCTTTTCTTTTTTTCCTCATTGTCTCATCTTTTCTGTGTTGAGTGAAGGTCAATGTCTTATTTATTTCAGTCTCTTGCCTTTCTTTTTCCCCCAAACTAAATCCAAGATTATGATGCAAAAACTTATTTTCCATCATGGTGATTTTACTGTTTAAAAACAAATGTCCAACTTTTAAGCATTTTTGCTATTTTTGTTCTCTTTTGTTCACAGCAGCAGTTTTCTGTTAGCCATGTCTTTAAAAATGTTAATAACCTCACAGTGAATGATTGGCACATCCTTCTCGATTGCCAACAAAAGAAGGTCTGACAACCGATCCTCATTGCATAAGCTGCGCAGTTTTGTTTTCACCAGCTTCATACATTATATCTATCATATATCTATCATGGTAGTTCTGGATGAGTTCTCCTTCAAGATACATTTACCTAACGCTAGAATAAATGAAATGTACATCATGCAGCAAAGGAAATTAGAAAATCAGACATATATCCATTATGGAGATAATAGGTTTTTGACGGGCGATGTGCCCCAATTGCATAAGTAATACTGAAGAATGTCCTACTATCATTAACGACACAGGGAAGCTTTTTAGTTATCTTGCTTTGCTAGCAAAGTCATTAGCTAGCAGCTAGCTAGCTAAAAATACTGAATCGATAGATAAGAACAGCTTTTCCTCACCTGGCTGTCTCCTCCCGCTCAGTAGTTCTTCAGAGAAAGAACTACTTTCCTCCGTTTAAACCGCTACTCTTTGCTAAAGTAGAGAAATTATACAACGTTCAAAGTTTTCCATTGTCTGACAAGTAGGAAGCCTACTCCAGTATTTTCACCAAAAATTATGTTTTTTAATTCACAAAAAAATTGTTCTGTAATCATTACAGAACAGTTTTCTGTGAATTAAAAAACATAATTTTCAATGTAAAAGACTAAAAGCACAGAGTAAACAGTGTTTTAGATCAAACAATACTGCATCATCCATGGGGCTCATTTGGTTTCACTTACATCTCTATTCAGGTTGACATTGGAGGGCGGTGCAGACTGAAGACATAGCCATCCGTCCGATCATGGTTGATCTTGCTTAGGGCCAAATGAGCAGCGGCCACAGTGTAATGTGGAATGTTCGCTACCTTTAGCTCCGCAGTTAGCCGCCTTATCTGACTGTGCGAGAGGCAAGTGCGTCGTCACCGGCAAAAGGTCAAAGGTAACAATGTGACCGGAGGGCTTATTGTATTGTTTTTCTTGCTAAAAAAAAGATAATAATAATAATTCCAGTACATGTGTAAAATAAAAAAAAAAAAAAGGGCACATTGGGATCATGGAGCAAAAGGGGCAGGTGCTCAAGCCCCCTTTGCCCCCCCCTCTGCACGTGCCTGATTACAAGGGAGACTACTCATCAGTCCCTCTAGCCCTTGTTGATGCCCATTACAGGGGATAGATGCTGGGGGTTATGGGAGTGATGGTGGGATCTTTGCCAATTCCACCTTTGGCCAGGCTCTGTGTAAGGGCACACAGAATTTTCCACCTGACCAGCACTTCCCCAGAGCTGACCACAGAGGACCCCAGCCCCATGTCATTGTGGCAGATGAAGCATTCCCACTGCAGCGAAATTTGACGCGGCCCTTTCCTGGACGCGGTGGCCTCACCCCAGAGCAGCGCGTCTTGAATTATCGTCTGTCACAGGCCCGTCTGTTGGTGGAAGATGTGTTTGGGATTTGGTCTGGCCAGTGGAGGATGTTTCGCTGTCAGCTGGAGATCTACCCAGAGGTTGTGGAGAAATGTGTGAAGGCCACTTGTGTTCTTCACAATTTCATTAGGGCAAATGGGCAGGTACCTGCGCTGAGAACACCAGAAGATCCTCTTCCAGGTTTTACTGGTGCATAAAACTATGCAGCAAGAGAGGCATAAAGAGCTTAAAAGTATTTGGGAAAACCAATTAAAGAAAATATTAGTGATTTATGGCTCCTGACTGTGAATCTATCATTCTATCGACATTCTATTGACATTCCATGTAGAATGTTTTGGAACACCTTCCCATATTTCATGGGGGTGCTGCTGTAAATGTATTTATGACCGTGTAGATGACACCTAATATTTTTATAGAAATACCTTATCATTTTGAAGTTTACTTAAGACTTCTTCATTTGTTCCACAGTCCTGCAGACACACCAACAAAGGGTCCTTTTGTCTCTCCCTCTTATAGTGTACGTATACAGCCCCAATGTGTCTAGAACAAAACACAAGATAAGACTTGTCACATCACATGTCTAGTTGTCCTCAAAATGACGCAAACCCTCTAATTAAAGAAGGAAAAAAATAGAAGTCAATGAAATAAGTTCAAATTAACAAAAGTAATAACTAAAAATTATCTTAAAACCATGATATCAATTCTGAATTTTGTTTGAAAGATATATTACAAAAGAAACACACAGATAAAAAAAAATAAAATAAACGAGCCCAATGGGGACCTGAAGCTAACATTTTGTTGAGGTGCATTTTGAGAGAATCACTGCTATCAAATGTTCAAAAAGACTTCTACACCAGTTGACAGGCATTTTGAATCACTGTTGATGGCACGAAAATATCTTATTTCACTACATTATAATTTAGTGCATTTTTATTTATTATTAGTTTTTGTTAAATTCAGGTTAAATTCTGGATAGTCATTCTGCATCTAAACTTTTCTGGGGAATATTAATTATTTTGAGGATGACTGTATGATAGGTTTGTATAAGGATAAAGTTTTGAACAAGTTCTCAGTATAAAATTTGTCATCTATCATGTCATCATTTTATAACCCACAGGCCTAAATGTAGGCTTACTGCTAGTTAGAGTTGACTAAGTTACAACAGGCAAGCAATATCTTAAATAAGACAGTGGTGTTGTAGCGTACTGTAACGTCGTCCCAACTGTAATTATGTCACATCATCCTCTCTCGTGTGATATGGCTTATATAAGCAAATTAATGAATGGATTAATAACATAGTTATTATAAAGCCCTTTTCATACATCGGTAGCACAAAGCACTTTGAGTTGTTTTATAGAGGAAAAGTGCTTTATAAATAAATAAACCTAGACTAATGCTGCGTTCACAAAGCCCATACGAAATCTAAAGGTCTCAGAAAGTGAGAAAAATGTATCAGAAAAGACCCATCAGAAAAACAGGTCTGGAAGTTCATTCAAAAGATGCAAGAAAACAGGCATACATTAAAAACAATCATCCAACAGATAAAGACATGGTTGAAAACAGTAAGGAAAAGTTAAACAGCTAAAGGGATTATACTTCAGTGAAGAACAATAAACCTGCAGAGATAAAACACAAACAGAAAAATATATATACATATTTATCTTTTATATATTTTATAATAAAAATTAATTTAAAAAAATACTATATATATATATACATATATATATATACTTATATCTAATTTTTATATATATTTGCATGTTCTCCCTGAGCATGCATGGGTTCTCTCCGGGTGCTCCGGCTTCTTCCCATAGTCCAAAAACAATAACATGTTAGGTTAATTGGCTTCTCTAAATTCTCCTTAGGTGTGTGAGTGATAGTCAATGTTTGTCTCTGTGTTGCCCTGCGATTAAGAATTTTCCTTTAGCACAGACATCTGAACTTAGACTGGAAACATGCTAACAATTTATAAAAGGTGTGAAACATGAGAGCTGGTTAAGGCAGAAATAACCTAACATGCTCTACGTCTAATGACAGAGCTGGACAATCTCCTAGCTAACAGAAGCCAAACCAAACAATCCAAGGGTTGATTTAAGAACAAGGTTTGACAAGAAGAAACACAGAATGGAGGCAAATGGAAAAAATAAATAAAAAGGCAAAAAAATAAAAGTCCTCCTGGTTGAAAACAGGCGAACCACAAGGAGGCAAAGCAAACCAAGGCAACAGCTGGACATCGCTGCTGGGGACGCATCAAAACCTCTAAGGAGTGAGACATCGCTGCTGGGGACGCATCAAAACCTCTAAGGAGTGAGACATTGCTCCTGGGGACGCATCAAAACCTCTAAGGAGTGAGACATCGCTGCTGGGGACACTTCAAAACCTCTAAGGAGTGAGACATCGCTGCTGGGGACGCTTCAAAACCTCTAAGGAGTGAGACATCGCTGCTGGGGACGCTTCAAAACATTTAAGGAGTGAGACATCGCTGCTGGGGACGCATCAAAACCTCTAAGGAGTGAGACATCGCTGCTGGGGACGCATCAAAACCTCTAAGGAGTGAGACATCGCTGCTGGGGATGCATCAAAACCTCTAAGGAGTGAGACATTGCTGCTGGGGACGCATCAAAACCTCTAAGGAGTGAGACATCGCTGCTGGGGACGCATCAAAACCTCTAAGGAGTGAGACATCGCTGCTGGGGACGCATCAAAACATCTAAGGAGTGAGACATCGCTGCTGGGGACGCTTCAAAACATCTAAGGAGTGAGACATCGCTGCTGGGGACGCTTCAAAACATCTAAGGAGTGAGACATCGCTGCTGGGGACGCTTCAAAACATCTAAGGAGTGAGACATCGCTGCTGGGGATGCATCAAAACCTCTAAGGAGTGAGACATCGCTGCTGGGGACGCATCAAAACCTCTAAGGAGTGAGACATCGCTGCTGTGGACGCATCAAAACCTCTAAGGAGTGAGACATCGCTGCTGGGGACGCTTCAAAACATCTAAGGAGTGAGACATCGCTGCTGGGGACGCTTCAAAACATCTAAGGAGTGAGACATCGCTGCTGGGGATGCATCAAAACCTCTAAGGAGTGAGACATCGCTGCTGGGGACGCATCAAAACCTCTAAGGAGTGAGACATCGCTGCTGGGGACGCATCAAAACCTCTAAGGAGTGAGACATCGCTGCTGGGGACGCATCAAAACCTCTAAGGAGTGAGACATCGCTGCTGGGGATGCATCAAAACCTCTAAGGAGTGAGACATCGCTGCTGGGGATGCATCAAAACCTCTAAGGAGTGAGACATCGCTGCTGGGGACGCATCAAAGCCTCTAAGGAGTGAGACATCGCTGCTGGGGACGCATCAAAGCCTCTAAGGAGTGAGACATCGCTGCTGGGGATGCATCAAAACATCTAAGGAGTGAGACATCGCTGCTGGGGACGCATCAAAACCTTTAAGGAGTGAGACATCGCTGCTGGGGATGCATCAAAACCTCTAAGGAGTGAGACATCGCTGCTGGGGACGCATCAAAACCTCTAAGGAGTGAGACATCGCTGCTGGGGACGCATCAAAACCTCTAAGGAGTGAGACATCGCTGCTGGGGACGCTTCAAAACATCTAAGGAGTGAGACATCGCTGCTGGGGACGCTTCAAATCATCTAAGGAGTGAGACATCGCTGCTGGGGACGCTTCAAAACATCTAAGGAGTGAGACATCGCTGCTGGGGATGCATCAAAACCTCTAAGGAGTGAGACATCGCTGCTGGGGACGCATCAAAACCTCTAAGGAGTAAGACATCGCTGCTGTGGACGCATCAAAACCTCTAAGGAGTGAGACATCGCTGCTGGGGACGCTTCAAAACATCTAAGGAGTGAGACATCGCTGCTGGGGACGCTTCAAAACATCTAAGGAGTGAGACATCGCTGCTGGGGATGCATCAAAACCTCTAAGGAGTGAGACATCGCTGCTGGGGACGCATCAAAACCTCTAAGGAGTGAGACATCGCTGCTGGGGACGCATCAAAACCTCTAAGGAGTGAGACATCGCTGCTGGGGACGCATCAAAACCTCTAAGGAGTGAGACATCGCTGCTGGGGATGCATCAAAACCTCTAAGGAGTGAGACATCGCTGCTGGGGATGCATCAAAACCTCTAAGGAGTGAGACATCGCTGCTGGGGACGCATCAAAGCCTCTAAGGAGTGAGACATCGCTGCTGGGGACGCATCAAAGCCTCTAAGGAGTGAGACATCGCTGCTGGGGATGCATCAAAACATCTAAGGAGTGAGACATCGCTGCTGGGGACGCATCAAAACCTTTAAGGAGTGAGACATCGCTGCTGGGGATGCATCAAAACCTCTAAGGAGTGAGACATTGCTGCTGGGGACGCATCAAAACCTCTAAGGAGTGAGACATCGCTGCTGGGGACGCATCAAAGCCTCTAAGGAGTGAGACATCGCTGCTGGGGACGCATCAAAACCTCTAAGGGGTGAGACATCGCTGCTGGGGACGCATCAAAGCCTCTAAGGAGTGAGACATCGCTGCTGGGGACGCATCAAAACCTCTAAGGAGTAAGACATCGCTGCTGGGGACGCATCAAAACCTCTAAGGAGTGAGACATCGCTGCTGGGGACGCTTCAAAACATCTAAGGAGTGAGACATCGCTGCTGGGGACAAAAACACAGGAAATCAAACTAAGATCCTAAATGTCTAAAAGTGGAGATGAGGACAACTTAAAGTCTAGAGGCAGAGGGACAAGGCTGTAGTGGAGACTGATTAGAAGCTCTCTAGAGCAGAGCTCTCTAACTCCTGTCCTCTACAGCAGTGTTTCTGCAGCTTTCAGGATCAAACAAACAGCCTTTTACCAGACCTCTGCAGAGCTGAATGACTGATGAGGGAATTCAGCCGTTCCATTCAGGTCTGATGGAGAAGAGATGTGACTAAAAGCTGCAGCATAGCAGCTCTGGAGGAGTGGAGCTGGAAAGCCCTGATCTAGAGCAGGACAATGCTGCTGGAGACCAACTGGATCTAGAATAGAACAGTGACACAGCTTGTGGTGATCATCAGTTGAACTGGTCTCTGGGATGATGGTGAGAAGGTAAAGACGATGCTTGGAGGGACTAATTGATTTCAGAGCAGTTTGAGGCAGAGGACAGGACTGATGGAAGGATGTGGGCTGTGAGTGACGCCGATTGTTAGAACCCGCTTTCAGCTGTGACTTGATCTAGTTCTAGATGTTCCTCTGGTCAGTTAGTTTTCAGGCCTAGTTTGAGAGAAAGAACCTTCTGCAGAAATACTCTCTATATGATCCAGGCCAGTTCTGACCACAGTGGATCTCTTCTGTGTTTTTTGAATCCCATGTCGGACCGAGCCTCTACAAGCTTTGGGCCGTCAGAAGATGCTGATGAGATCTACGGCGACCAAACCAGAGGAGGATGATCTGAGCTGCTGACCTTTCCAAAGAGTGAGAGCATGTTCAGTAAGGAGCAACAATGATCCATCATTTAAATAGAAAGTCCACATTTCAGGTGGCCTCACTTAGTTTCATTTATGTTCAGACACTGTGGACGTCCAAAAGCAGAACTCCTGTGAGGTACATCCAGGATGCTGAAGAGTCTCCCAGTCCCCACCTGAGGACGGCACAGAGGAAAACACCTGCAGTAAACCTTTATTAACACAACTAACAGACAACTGTCAAATTCTGTAGATTAATTTAGCCTATTTTTTTACAGGGAAAGCGGGTTGAATATGGAAGCAGTGTTCTAGCAGTCGGATCTCTGTGGAACAGAGTCCATCCACACGTGTTTGAAGGTTATCTAAGAGATAAAAGGCTATATTTTACATTTAATTTTTATTTGTCACATCAAGGTTTTATGAATAAATTGAAGGATTAACAATAATTCAGATTCTCACCAAGAACTTTGAATATCTGATTTTTAGGCTACCAGCTGTGCGATAACAGTGTGGGTGTTCTGTTCAACGACTTCACTCGTCTCATTATATACGCGGACGGAGACAGCCTGCAGTCCTGGTGAATGAAAGGAGACTCTATTAGCACTGCTGCCTTGAAGTTGGTACGCCCTCAGTCTGAAAACCAGGATTATGTGATTTCTCTTTGGGTTGTCCAGCTTCTCCCTCTTCCCATTTGGGGTTAACACCTTTCTTGTTTGTGACTCTTTGAAACTACAAAATCATTAAATATTATACATTATTATAGTGTCACTATAAAGACGAGGCACATTCTTCTTTTTCAAATTTTACGGCATTTTCTATTTTGTTTGATTTTTTTGTCTGGGTTTTTTTTTAAATAACTTTTAGGTTATGTGAATGTAATAGATGTTTTTTATCCAAATTGAATACATTAATACATTTAATAACAAATATTGTAATAGTTTTATTACATCTTGTATTTTATTACGTCATCATCATTATACATCATAAGAAATTGTCATGATGGGTATCAGGGAGGCCCAATATGCAGAACACTGACAACACGGATGGAAAGTTTAACAGAGTTTACTGGCAAATTCACACATATAATAAAGACTGATGCAATGGTTCTGGGCTGGGACCGGTTCACTGGCGTCTGTGAGAAAAACAGTTTGGTTAGCGAAGGCTTGGTTGAGACTTGACTGATTGTGTTCAGGTTTGTACCCTGATGAACGTAGAGGAGGCTTTGGGAGCGGAACTGTTGGGTCCGGAGAAAGCTTGGGTTGGCAGAGTCCTTAAGCTGTTTCAGCGTCTTACTTCTAAAGGCTGTTTTGACCTTGGCTTGTGTTTCCAGCTCAGTATCCAGAGCTGCTAGGAAATCCAGAGAGTGAGTCTTCAGGTTTGGCTCGGAGGGCTGGCTCGGCAGGTTAAGCTCTTCCAGAGCTTCACAGGAGAAAGAACAGGAAACCTGGAAGCAGAGACAAAAGGGTTAGAATCCAGGTTGGACTCAAAGGAGACTTGGTTCACTAGGGATCTATGGCTTAAGTGCTAACCAACTGATTAAGACACTGCGGCGTGGAGGCAAGGTCTGAAGGCAGCTTAAGTAGTCCAGGTCCTCCAGATGAGATCATCAGCTGCAGGTGTGCAGAGCAGCTCAGCAGGAAGGATCCAGGGCGGACTCTGCTGGAGAAAAGGTGTATTTCTCCAGCTCCCAACAGAAATAAATTTTTATCAGAGTAAACAGTTGCGCTTGCTAGACATTCTTCAGTTCTCTCTATGTAAGGACACATCCCCTCTTACAACATGGTTTATGCTTAATAATTCCACGGCCCTCCGCACAGACTCTGCGCGGACAGAACTTTCGCATAGAGCATCTAGAAAAATGTGTAACTATGCGAATGGAAAACATGGTGAGCAAGCAGCTACGGAAGCGTATTGCTGTCAATTGAGGAAATTAATTTTTGCTAATTATATTTTTTAAACATTATAATTATATTGTATAAGTGACAGTATATTGTATAAATGTGATAATTATATTGTATAAACATGATAATTATTTAGACTTAGACATCACCAGTTGATAGGCATTTTGATCCATTGTTGATGGCACGAAAATATCTTATTTCACTAAATTATAATTTAGTGCATTTTTATTATTAGTTTTTGTTAAATTCGGGTAAAATTCTGGATAGTCATTCTGAATCTAAACTTTTCTGGGGGGGTATTAATTATTTTGAGGATGACTTTATGATATAGGTTTGTATAAGGATAAAGTTTTGAACAAGTTCACAGTATAAAATTTGTCATCTATCATGTCATCATTTTATAACCCACTGGCCTAAATGTAGGCTTACTGCTAGTTAGATTATTGACTAATTTACAACAGGCAAGCAATATCTTAAATAAGACAGTGGTGTTGTAGCGTACTGTAATGTCGTCCAAACTGTAATTATGTCACATCATCCTCTCTCGTGTGATATGGCTTATATAAGCAAATTAATGGATGGATTAATAATGACATCACAGGCCTTCTAGAATGTCACCGACAGAATCTTATAAACTTCCGTTTGTTGAGTCCTTTGCTCATTTTCACAGGGTGTTGGACGGAATTAGACCTTTTTACAAAGCTGGTTTCTAACAAGGGTGATTTTTTTTCTGGAGAAACTATCTTTTTATTTCAAAATGGCAGGAAAAAGAGAGGCAAATATTGAAGATAGGTTGATGTTCACGACAGAGAAGTTTGAAGTCAATTTTTTAAATGCTCTAAATGAAATGACCCAATATGAGAGGAGGTGTCTAGATTTAGGCCACATGCCTGATGAACCAGAAAGTAGGATTTCTAAACTGCTAAAGGGACATGTTAACTGTAATATGAAAGACACCTTTATAGAGTTTTATCAGGAAAAAGATTCCTGTTACCAGACAGGAGAGTATCTAAGGGCTAACAACTCATCTGGTATAAACTTCTCTGAGCAGATATTCCCAGAAGAAAACACTGGAAGTCAGCAAAAACATTCAGATGTGGAAGACGTCTCAGAAACTGAAAAAAAATCAACAAAAACTGTTTGTGACAAAGTGGGACTATTGAAAAATGGAAACCAGCTTGAACCTTGTACATTTGAAAACTCAAACCTCTATGTGTGGAACACCTGTGCATTTGATGCAGTTTGTCAGTTCTTATGCAGTGCTTTCTGTGACAGCTCAGCTTTTAAAAAATATTGTAATGAATCTTGCAGCTGGTAAAATCTATGGCTATAGATGGTGTGACCCCAAATATATATTCACAGAGGGCAGAGCTGCTCAATACAATATTTCAAAAAGTCCAGGTGGGGTTTGGTAGCTACGAAATCTATGCTCAGTGCCCTATCTCCGCACTCATTGGGAAAACAATGAAAAATATACCCAGCGCATACCTCTCCAAACATTGCTCATCGCAGTACTGCCAGCTAAACAAAGGAGATACAAGGAAAGTAGCGTTTGTTACAGCTGACATGTCAGTCCTGATGGAATGTGGAGTAACTCAACTTAAGACTGCAGTGGAAGTAGGACTCTTTTGTTCTGACTCTTTGTGCAGTCACAAACTCAGTCAATCAGAATGTCCCGATCATTGGCGGGGTGGCATGGTGTGGCATTTGCCACCCTAAATCAAAGCCTTGCCACCCCGGTTGCCACCCCAGCTTACAACCTGGAAATCGAGAATCAGATCATAGCAATTTGGACACTTACAATTGGGAAGCTCCGATGTCCAACTGCATTGAATGCAGGACAGGGTAGCGCAAGTGCGGAAGAGAGGCGGCTTTGTTTTGAATTAAAGTGGCGCGAAGGGAGGAGAGTACCGCAAGGACAGAGGGCAGCATCACGGAAGGAAAGAGGTAAGAAGAGTTACAGGGTTCCCGCGGGTCCTTAAAAAGTCTTAAAAGGCATTGAATTCTTAAAAATAAAATTAAGGCCTTAATTGGTATAAAAATGTCTTAAATCAGTCTTTCGTAGGTCTTAACCCTTTCATGCATGAATTACGATAGTATATGTTATGATTTTTTTACCAAGTGTTTTTATTACTCTTTATGAATGAAAAAAACATTTTCATAAATTTAAAAAAAAAATATACTTTCTTTAGGGAGTTGGTAACATGTCCACTTGGGTGGACAATGCGCATTTGTGCAACTGATATAACCTTGTTTTGTTTTGTTTTAAAGAAAACTATTGTTACTTGATGGCCCCATATTTTTTTTACCTGCAAGGATCGCCTAGAATAGAAGGAATGAGCAGATATTCCTCTCCCTCACAACCCATGTGCTCCTCTGTCAGCCATTTTGTTTTTTTTTTGAGGAAAAAAAAGTCACTTGCAAAGGCTGAGGAGTAGGTGGCAGTTTGACAAGTGGCAGGATGATACATTAGCGTCCACTGTAGTAACATATGTGCAAATGTGACATTAAAACATGTTCATTTAAGAGAAAACAACCATTTAACAACTGTCCACTGTAGTGACCACTATGCATGAAAGGGTTAATTTTGAAAACATCATAAATACGATTGTTTTTATCACGATTTATTTTTGTAATCTAAATAAAACCTTAAAATTGACAATTTCTTTATTTTTATAAAAAAAAAAAAACGGCTCGCCATTATTGGTTGTGTCCCGATAGCGGAACCAATAAAGCGTTGTTGCGGCCGGGACATTTGGGAGATGCACCATTAACTTTTTGTGTAGAAAATATTAGCAATTGTAAATGTAACCAAAATTGTCTCCAGCCAAGAGTTTTCTCCATGGCTAAAACCAGGGGAAATACATGAGGCTCAGTGGATTTTGTGCAAGAAGTCATTCAAGCTCAGAACGATGGGAATTAAGGCAGTGGAGTCGCACATGCGAAGCACGAAACACAAAGCGTCAAAATCGAGTTACCAAGAAACAGCCGGTATTTCTCGGTTTTGTTCCACCCTTGTCTCTGCAAAACAAAGTTTGTGAATTTAGTTAAATAATTGTTAAAATATATTCGTCATTTGTGTGTTTTTAGCTTTCTTCCTGTATGGGAAGCTTTTCAAAATTTGAAACATTAGTGCAGGAGTTTATGTTAAAATAAACCTTTGGGTTAAGTTGTCGCAAGCGGGTTTTTCTTGTGTTTCTTGTGAATTTGGTCTTATATTTTGATTTCAAGTGGCATTAAAAAGTCTTGAATTTAACTTGCCTTATGCTGTAGGAACCCTGAGTTAATTTACTAAATTATATTAAAGAGGGAATAAGAATGAAAATTTGTGCTAATATTAGTTGTACTGCCGAATCTGAGACAACGAAAAATTAACCGTTCGTGTTCGTACATGTTAGTGTGCAGGTCTGTGCAAGGTAGAGAAGCTGAAATTATTCAAACTTTGTCGAGAAAAACATTGTAAAGTTAGTTAAAATCTACAGAGATGAAGAGGAAAGACTGCAGCAGCATATCAAGTTTTTTCCTCCCAAAGAGTAAGGCGGGAGAAAAGGCAGAAATAAAAGGGAAAAGCAAGGCTGACGGAGGAGGAGATGAGGTGGAAGGAGAAGAACAGCATAAATCTGACAAGGGGATCATGGATGATGACCAAACTGATGAGGGAAAGGAGGAAGAGGTAGAAGACCACAGCAATGAAGAGATGGAAGAGGGAGATTTTCAGCAAGATGAAGGAGGAGGCGAGAGAGGAGACAACAGGCAGATCTCAGACAGTGACAGGAGAGAATCTGAGGCATCAAGCATCTCCAGGCGAGCTGGTCTGCATGGTATTGAGACTGCACACTAAGTTACATCTTAATAAGAAAAATAAATTATGATAAAATGGACATTTTGCTGTCTTTAAATAGTTCTTGCTCAGTTCTCTTTGGAAAAAATATATTTTGATAGTGATCATTTAATGCAGTGGTTCTCAAACTTTTTCTGTCATTCCCCACTTTGGACAAGGGGGAATTTTCAAGCCCCGCCTGTCCCCATCGCCCCAACACAATGCTAATGAAATATGAAACAATCTTAAAATGTTCCAATTTTATTGAAGTAACAAGTAGTATCTAAATACAAACTATCTACATCAAATAACAGCAAGCTCAAAAATAAAGAAAATAAAAATGCAGCTGTGTCAAAATTTGTATCAAGCTCAAAGATAGAAAAAATTAAAGTGCCACTCTGCAATCTGTTAATAAAAGAAAATAAGTGAAATCCATCTGGCAATACAGGTCTATTTATCCCTGCATTAGTGGCTTCAATGAGCCTGTTTTGCATTGCACAGTTTCTCAAAACGGGGTTGCAGGCTTGATACTGCCACTCTCAAGTCATGCTTTGTTTTCAGTGAAGCAGCAGCTGAAAAGCCCATCTCACAGAGATATGATGTGGCAAAGGGAAGAAGAATGCACACAGCACACATAGTGGGGGAGAACGGGGTTGGGAGGGAGGAGGCGCCCCACGGCAGCAGGACAAGAAAAGGAACGATACGTGCTTTCCCGTAACCCCCAGATTCCACATACTCCGTCAGCGCTCCGCTCCGCTCCGCCCCGCTGACGTACGTCGTGCGGAGCGCTTGTCTTTCATGGAAATCAATGAGAGCTGTTCCACATCCACCGCTACTCCTCCGCACGTCTCCGTCCACGTACGTCTTCTCCGTCCGTCACCGACAAATTACGGAGCCGAGCTATTTTTTGCTCCGCTCCGGTCCGGCCAGGTCAAGATCCGCAATTGCAATCGCACCAAACAGGAAAAAGAACCTCGACAAATTCCGGTTCGTCAAATTAAAATATAGTAGCAACAGATTGGTGACTAGAAATTATAGCACAATTCTTATAAACAGTGATGGGACTAACGGCGTTGAAAGTAACGGCGTTACTAACGCCGTTACCTTGTTTTAGTAACGAGTAATCTAACTAATTACTTTGACTGTAACTATAATGCAGTTACCATTGCAGACACCCCGTTACTGCGCGTTACTCAGGTCGCACTATGAACCTTTTTTCATGATAGGACTCGTGCGCTGCTGCGTGAAGCTGACACCCCACCCACGTCAAAAAACTCTGCAAATAGACTGAATGGTTAGTGCAACGTTAGTGCAGATTTGTGCAGAAAAAAATATTGTTTGTGCTACTTTTGTTTAACAGATATTAGAGATAATTTTTTAGGTCATCCAGAGGTGCGCGCCTTGTCATGAGAGAGGGGAGGATGAGAATGGCTGATGTATGGTGAGATTCCGTCTGTCAGTTGGGTAGGTGGGTGTTTCCGCTGGCGGGTGTTAACGTACAGCACACACAGAGAGATGGAGAGTGAGGATGAATCCAGCAGCAAAACAGCTTTTTCCTGATGGAAATACCGGTGTTACGTCGAGCTGCGTTTCCTCATCAGATACGGTTTCCTCTGCATCTGCGCACAGCGCAGGCGACAAGAGTCACAGCGCAAGCGACAGGAAACGCGCATGCTCGCTAAAGGCGCGCAACAGTCGCCCTGTGCTCGCGCCACAGGAGAACTATGGAGAGCGTGAACGATCAAATGATTAACCTGACAACAGCCAGAAATGATAGCCTGTATGGAGAAAGGGAGAAATCTGGATGCTTGGATGGATGGATGGATGGATGGATGGATGGATGGATGGATGGATGGATGGATGGATGGATGGATGGATGGATGGATGGATGGATGGATGGATGGATGGATGGATGAATGCATGCATGGATGCATGCATGGATGGATGGATGGATACTCTGACTTTTCAACCTACTGTATTTTTTATTTTAAACATTATTTGATGGCCTTTGTGGCAGGGATGGAAATCCATATTTTATGTCACACACAGAGTATACATCTAGATAGATAGATAGATAGATAGATAGATAGATAGATAGATAGATAGATAGATAGATAGATAGATAGATAGATAGATAGATAGATAGATAGATAGATAGATAGATAGATAGATAGATAGATAGATAGATAGATGTTGCAGTATCTATAACAACCCAAACACACAGGATTTCAGAATTAGACATCCCCAGTCATTAATTTCACCAGATCTGAACGCCCTGTTAAAAAACTTCACATGGCGTTCCCCCCTGATGTCATTTACATTGACTTGCAATAAATGCTAAACTCTCTGCAGGTTCTTGTCTTTGTCGTCCGCTCTATTCAGCTGGCTTTGGAAACACACAGCGAGAAGGTGGGGGCTGGGTGGGGAGGGTTACGGGGGTGAGAAACGCAAAAGTAACGCAATAGTTACTTTTACTAGTAACTAGTTACTTTTATTGTGGAGTAACTCAGTTAGTAACTCAGTTACTTTTTGGGAGAAGTAACTAGTAACTATAACTAATTACTTTTTCAAAGTAACGTGCCCAACACTGCTTATAAATATCTAAAAAATAAAAATAATAACACCGTTTATTTAAATGATTGGATCCAAACTATTGGTTATTCACCAACCAGGAAGCAGATTTCTCATCTCCATTAAAATATTTATTTTATACCGAGGGACTTAAAGTTTAATCAAATCCATTCAAAAGAAACTTCTTATTACATGAATGAAAAGAGATGCTGAGTTGTAGAGAACAAGTTCATAAAAAAAAAAGCAGTTTTGAATTATCCTTATCTCTGTTACAAAAATCTACAAAAAAAAAATATATATATATATATATATATATTTGGGCAGAGACTGAACATATGCTGGATGATGGTGGGATTTTTTTAATATGTCATACTAAATTAAGCGCTCACAGGGTTCATACAGGAATGAGTGACTCTAATTTAATGCTATTTTAATGCTATTTGAAATGATTTTAATGCCATCAACAAGAACCATGTACACAAGTTATTAGTGTACATGAAATATGGAGCTGTAAGCACAGTTCCATGACTCCTGTATGTATGTAAAAACACACACACACACATATATATACGTATATATATTCTCTAGCTTTTTCTCCGCCTCGAGCTTCCTTTCCGAACATACGGCTTTATAAACAGTTCCACGCAAATTAATAGCGATATAATATATCTGACAAAATTGTTTTTAGAAGCATTTTTATTAAAGAATCATAAATGCAACGATAAACATATTTAATTAATTTTAGTGCCAATTAAGGGCTTGATTAAAAAAAGAATTATGAATTGTAATTATTTTTAATGATCCGCGGAAACCCTGGTTCATCTGGCGCATGCCCTCTACGATCTCCAAGGAACTCAGAGCGGAGCGGAGGGGACAGCGGCGGCTGTAGGCTTTGCTTTGTGTAGGCGGTCTGGAGCGCAGCGGGGCGGAGCGCTGACGGAGTATGTTCTCCAAAAGTCGCTAGATTTGTCGCTAGTCGCTTTTTTGAAAAAGAGTCGCTGGAGGGGTCTGAAATATGGCGTCAAAGTCGCTGAGTTGGCAACACTGGGGCGCGAAAGTTTATTCCGTTACAAATAATATGCCGACGTCACGTCAATCATCATTTTGGCACTTCAGTTCCAGGGGAAATTTTTCTCATATCTAATGTTCTTTTAATTAGACTGCATGTAGGCTAGTAATGATTACTTTGTGGGTTTGATTAGTCTAAAAAGCGGCAACATACAGCTATAAGGACAGTTTTCTCTCACACGTTATAGTCACACACACACACACCGGAACTTGGCGCGCCCCACCTGTCACGTCTCAATTCCCCACCAGTGGGTCGCGCCACACACTTTGAGAACCGCGGATTTAATGTAAATTACTGAGAAACAAGAAAAAATGAATGACAGAGTTTCAGTAGTATGTGAAGGCTGCAATGTTTTTAATCTAATGCTTAAGTTAAATTTCAAAATTAAATAAATTGACCTTAACATTTCCCTTAATAGGCTTATAGGACCACTCATTTTGATGATGAAAAAGAACATCCTCCACAATACCTTTAAAGTTTCTTTTAAAGTTTTTTTTCCTAGACATGTTCAAAATAAAATGCTGTTTTTTAAAGTTTGTCTTCATTAATTAAGATTTTTGGGGGGTACAAGGGTGTAAATGTGGATTTTGGCCTGATGTGTTTGTGTTGGTATGCATGTGTAAATTTACATGTGTTACAGGTCCCAAGTACGGTACCTTAGTAACAAATCTAAAATATCCTGAAAGACAGATTAAGTATAAGGAGACTCAGGCACAGCAGCTTTCTATGTTTTCTCCCAAATTGCATCTGGTTTATTTATTCAGAATAAATCACAAAATATCAATGCATTAATTGTTTTGTTCAAGTACCATCGTAGTGTAGAATATATAAAGCAATAATATATATATATATATATATATATATATACATATGTATATATATATACATATACATAGATATATATGTTTTTAATAATGCGTTGGACAGTTCTTAACCCAATTTTTGTAGTTTCTACAATCTCTTTAGATGTTTTTCTCTGCTTGATGCAGGCCAATGATTTGACCCTTCTCAAACAGACTAACATCTTTTCTATGACCACCGGATGTGTCTTTCGACATGGTTGTTTAGGAAATGAGAAGCAAGTCAGTTGGGGTTAAATAACTTGTTGCCAGCTGAAAGATAAATGCCCATGCAGTAATTATACAATAGGAGGCTCGTACCTATTTGCTTAGTTGAATCACTGCCACTAATTAGACCTAAGAGTGGACACTTAGAATGAAGATTAATCAAAGCTATGTTATTATATTTAAATAGTGAATTTTCTCATTGGTTTGGTTTGTTAAAATAGTTTCTTTTATCTTGATAAATGATGTGGCAAAGAGAATCTTTGTCTATGGTACTTCAATGTTAATACAGATTATTGTGACTTCATAGACATTCATTCACTAGAATGAATCTGCTGCACAGATTCCTCCATCTGCTCCTTTTAAATTAAATGTCTTTCCTTAAGGTTGTTAATGCCAAAGACCCAGCTTTCCACAATAGCGTTGCAGCTTTTATCTTCAAATTAAGCTAAAATGAAACATGCCACAGTCTGTATTTAGTGTTTCCTGTTTGGAATTTATTAATATTTCTTTTTCCATTTCATAAATCAAGCATTTTTAACTGGGTTTTTTCAAGCAATAAGAAATATTATTTTTTCTTTTGCTGTAACGATACATATTGGGTAATCATCCTTAACAGAAAAAACACTGCTCATCAAAAAAAAAAATCACATTCAGACCATTTTATTACTGAGTCAACCATATGAAAAACAAGAAAACATTTTCTGAGTTAAGGGAAATCAACACTTTCAAGGTGCATCACATCAGTAGGTATTAATGGTGGAGGTTTTCCTCACTTGGAGTCACATTGATAATAATCTTGCCCATGTTTCTGTTTGCTTCCATGTGTCTATGAGCCTCTGCAACGTCCTCCATTTTAAATGTGCTGTCGATCACTGGCCTCAGGGTGGCAGCCTGCCCTGAGAAATATGGCAACACCCTTTCCTCAAAAGCCTGAATCAGCTCTGCTTTATACTGAGAAGAAAACGAAGGCATGGAGAAGCAATCAGGCCCAATAAAAGACTATTACACAAGAGCCGTGTCAAGCGTAAAACTGGAATTGGCAAATTTTGGAAAATCAGGAGGAACAATACAGTCGCGTTTGCACAATAAGTTTCATTACAACACACAGACCAGAAGCAACAGCTGATGAGAGGTTTTCAAAGTGAATTCTCACCTGAAGGCTGCGAGAGCGAAGGAGGCTGCAAAGGAGGTGACCTCGCTTGGACAGCAGCTTTCCCAGCAGGTCTCCCTCCACCGTCCTGCCTCCCATGGTGCCGTACAGCACCCATCTGCCATCCACGGCCAGGGAACTCAAATTTTTCTCCCAGTTACTCCCACCAACGCAGTCCAGGATCACATTTGCTCCTTTTCCTGCAAGATCACACACTGTTTACACATACAGACACATGTATGCGTTGTACAAGTGGCCAAAGTAACACATGCAAACTAAGTAAAGGTTTCATCAAATGTGGTAGAGACCTTATTACTACAAACTAATGACCATGTCACGAACCGAGGACAGATGGACCCAGTATTCAAGGAGAGACAGTCAGTAGGAAAGTTCAAACGTTTATTAAATAAAACAAAACAAAAGCGGAGCTGTGGCTCACGGACACTGCAGGCGGGGGGGCGGGGCACCGCCCAATCTCAGACACTCTGGTTTAACAGTCCAGACCACGAATGTCCCCAGTGCTGCAGTCCCAGAGGTCATGCTGGAAGCTGATCCTGGTGAGGGATCCAGATCAGGCAGGAACAGAAACAGGTGGCAGGATCCAGACTTCCAGGCATCCACAGGCTCCCAGGAGGGTTCAGAGTCAGACTGGGACCAGAAGCATGACCAGGTGGTCACGCACAGGAGCAGACAGGATCAGGTGCAGACAGGATCAGGTGCAGACAGGCAGGCTCAGTGGAAGAGGGTAGCCGAGACAGGACGTAGGAACCGGAACTTGAAGCAGGACTTTAAACTGGTCTCCACCCTGGAGCCAGGCTTACTGGATAAAAACTGAACCTCCCCACATAATGAGCCAAAACCCCAGAGGACTCCGTGGGGGAGGAACAGTGGACGATCAGGAGACGAGACAAACACTAAAACCCTCTTTCCACTGGCTGCTAGGATCCAGGACACGAACCAAATAAAACTGAACAGAAAGACTGACAGAAAGACAAGTAATGATCTGGCCCTGAATGCTCAGGCTGAACTGAATATAAACCAGAGGAAACAGGTGAGAGGAATAAATTATGATTGAGGCAGGGAAGGAAAAACTACAGGTGAAAGGAATTACTAATTAAGGGAGAGCAAAAGGGCCAGATCATGACAGACCAAGTAAAACTCCAACAAATGTGAATGATAATTTTGATGAACTTTTAGAGCTCTTTGCAGAGCTGCACATCTACCTCCTGAAAAGCTATGAACTCCCTGCATAAAGCACTCCTCCTTGTAGTTGAATCCGGCCGCTGCTCCCAGCTCCTCAGCCATCTGCAGCTTCTCTTGGCTCCCCGCGGTCACGATGGGCACAGCACCAAACAGACGGAGCAGCTGAACAGCAGCCGTTCCCACGCCGCTGGCTCCAGCATGAACTAACACAACTTCACCTGCTTTTACCTGCGCTGTGGTGGAAACAATAGATGGGGAGAATGGGAGTGAAGAACGTGTCCTTTTGTTTTTTTATTACAATAACTTATAACTGATTAATTAATTAATTGTGATTAATGGACTTTTTTTTAACAATTATCAAATAATTCAATTAATTAATTTGGAATTAATTGGGGTATAAGACTATTTAGCTCTTTAGCTGACACAAAAAAACAATATTCAATCAATATTTTGAATTTCAGATTAAATAAACTTTATTGTCCATTAATGTGATCCATTGATGTGCCTATTTTTTTAACCTTAAATGATAGTGATCTACTTATGCTATAAAGCACCAAGTGTGTGTCGAAGTTATGAATTTATCTTTGTTTTAAAAGTCTTAAGTCCCCCTGAAAATGAGAACATCAGAATTTACATTCTGACCAGTCTAACTGGGGAGTACCAATATGGCGGCTGGTAGCTTCACAGCAACCTGTACTACCAATGGGCAATCAGCCATCCAGGGAATAAATAGAGATCATTGCTTTAATCCTAATCTGAGCAGGTAAATAAGATGAAATGTGAATGGAATCAGTATTTTTACCCTTAAATTAAGATAATTCAATATTATGCACCTGAAGTAAGACAACGCAGTTGTTTTTTTATTATTTTATACGTACATTTTCTTATTCCATTGGCAAAATGTCTGACTTATCATCTGAATTCAAGAAAAAAACAAAACACTTATTTTAAGAAAGATTAACTTATTTAGGTTTCTTTTTTTTTTGCAGTGGCAGAAAACTGAATATAAAGGCTCACCACAGTTTTGTAAAATTTTATTTGATAAAAAAGGTATGAAAACTATATTTCATTTCCCATCTATTTAAAAAATGTACATCAATATGTGTTAATATTGTACATAAACATATTGATGTTTGTGGTGGTAATAGACTTCAAGAAAAATAATTCTAATCATCTCATAAGGTGTAATGGTTTATCTGTAGGCCTATTTTACATTACTCTGTATGACTTTCAACTTTATTCATTTATCAGATATATGGTCAGTGTCCTGTTTAGGATTTCAATAATTTGTTTACCTATAAAGACCAGCAGCTGGAAAGCAGTGAGCCAAGCCTCTGGGACGGCAGCAGCCTGGCAGAACGTGAGGTTGTTGGGAACAGGCATTAACAGCTCCTCGGATACAGAAACATACTCAGCATATCCTCCTCCGCACAGCAAAGCCATCACCCTGTCGTCTGGTTTCCAGTTCCGCTTTAGTCTCTGACCCAGAGTGTCCACAGTTCCAGCTACCTCCAGACCTATGATATCACTTTCACCTGCAGGAGGAGGATACAAACCTCTTCTCTACAGAAGAGAACATACAGTAAGTTAGATTCATATGTAAGCCAGATGAGTCTTTTTAGACGCGCATCTAATTTTGTTGCACCTGTAATAAGTCTGCTCTGTTGAGGGCAGCTGCATGGACTTTTATCAGGACCTCTCCATCTTTAGGTTCAGGTCTTGGGATGGACCGCAGCACCAGATTCTCTGGTCCTCCTGGGACATCAACGCAAACTGCCTGCATCATCTTTGCAAAGCTTGAGCAACTCCTGTACCGGGTCTACAAATCACACACAC
The DNA here is from genome assembly GCF_016077235.1 of Cyprinodon tularosa. Taxonomy (NCBI): domain Eukaryota; kingdom Metazoa; phylum Chordata; class Actinopteri; order Cyprinodontiformes; family Cyprinodontidae; genus Cyprinodon; species Cyprinodon tularosa. Next base: position 266,625 of record NW_024039153.1, on the reverse strand, counting down.
ATTTCAGTCTTTTAATTCCACTTTAAGAATTTAGATATATTCCTGGATGAGTATTTTTAAATATATTTTTCACAGATTTTCATAGACTCACTGTGTTGTAGGTTTTTCTTAGTAAAAATACTCCAGTTTGAAGGATTTGAAACATTTGATAATCTCAGGGTGGCTAATATGACGTGATAGAAGTAATAATTGACAAAGAAAACAGAGATAAAACAAATAGATATCATAAATTACATCTAATCAAATTGTTTATAAAAGAAAAGAAACTAAACAAGCTTAATTAAGAATGAAAATAATCTAAATGGCAGCAAGTTAAAGCAGTCTAAGGAGTAAGTATTAACCTTTAGAAAGCGCAAAACTCATAAATATGTATTTTGGCTGCTTCGGCTTCCCGTAGAGAGCATATTAAATAGTGGAAAACACACTTTTACGAATAACAAAACTTTTTAGCAGAAGAAAGAGATGAGAGCAGAAGGAACAGAGCTGGGAAAGCAGAAGAGAAACCGGGATATCGTTTATATGAAGTAACGTTATGAATACAGAGTTACTACAGGTTAGGGCGGAGTGCGCATGCGCAGACAGCTGGACGGTTTAGTTTACTTTTTCATTGATTAAAAGCGATTCAACTAATTAGTGATTTTGTAACTTGTGTTACTAATGCAATTAAAGGTGTGAAAATGAGAATTAAACAGATAGTTCTAAAATTATAGATCAGAAACAGGTTATTTCGGCATTAAGACAAAGAATAAAGTGACTATAAACTCACCTAATAGCGACGTTCAAAGTAGATCAGCTCTAAAAAACCTTTTCAGGGAAGTTTGGTTGCTCCATTTCTTAAGTAGACTCCAGGGAACCGCTTCCAGTGGGGGCAGGATTTATTACTAACCACAAGGACATAAAAAAAAAACAGCGCATTTCAACCCAATCCTACGGAAGGGGATTAGGGCCACTGGAAAAAAAAAAAAAATACGGATTTTTAAATATTGCAGTTTAATATGGGAAAAAGGTCAGAATTCTGACTCTAATCTCAGAATTCTGGCTTTAATCTCTGAATTCTGACATTTTCTCAAAATTCTGACTTTATTCTCAGAATTCTGACTGTAATCTAAAAAATCTGACTATTATCTCAGAATTCTGACCTTAATCTCAGAATTCTGACTTTTTTCTCAGAATTCTGACTATAATCTCAGAACTCTTGACTTTTTCTCTCAGAATTCTGACTTTAATCTCAGAATTCTGACTATAATCTCAGAAATCTGGCTTTAATCTCTGAATTCTGACATTTTCTCAAAATTCTGACTCTAATCTCAGAATAGAATTCATTTCATTTCAAAAAGTTTATTTCAAACCTGCATACATTTTACAATACATATAATGACAAACAATACATGCATGGCTTGAAAAGGGGATGGAAGAAGCAAAAGCTTATACATGTCCAATCCCCTCCTACTCATCCCAAGGACACTCCTGCAAACGAAAAGACAAAGACAAGACAAACAACTCATCCACACTCACGCATACAAGACAACACACTGGCCCAACGCTCCCCGTCCCTGCCTTTAATCTCAGAATTCTGACTATAATCTCAGAACTCTTGACTTTTTCTCTCAGAATTCTGAATTAAATCTCAGAATTCTGACTATAATCTCAGAAAACCGACTTTAATCTAAGAATTCTAACACTTTTTTCTCAGAATTCTGACTTTTTTCAGTGGCCCTAATCCTCTTCCGTACAATCTGGTTGCCCTCATTACCCAAAAGGATAGACTAGTTTAAATGAAAAGAAACGCAATGTTTATTAATAAAAAAATCAAAAATCAATAAACAAATATCTTCTATGATACTTAAAATGTTACAATAATGATAACGTAAAGGGCTTTTAGTCAAGTTTTTCCTTTTTTTCTTGAAGAGAGGCTGTGGGGGTTTCAGAATGGCCTCTGAAGTGTCAGATCATGTGATATGGCAGTAGTTTATATGCCTAAATATCATGGCATGCATATAGGTTTTTGCTGATTCAAAGGTCAGAGAGGATCCTATATTTTAAAGCTTGACAGATTAAACATAATTATAATTGAGATTGTCTTTACATGCTGCTTGAAATTTATATTAGAATCAAAGACCACTCCAAGATATTTAACTACGTCTAATCTCTCTCCATTGACAAACACAGATGGGTCATCACCCTTTACTGCAGGGGTCTCAAACTCAATTTACCCGGGGGACACAAACTATCGTCCGCAGTTCTGAGACCCCTGCTTTACTGGGTGTCGGGAGAAAAACATACAGACTGTTTTTCCAATGTTAAGATGTAGGTAGGAGTCCTGGAGTCACTCTGACACTGCTAACATAGCGCTGGAGAGAACAGCAGCAGTTTCACGTTTTTGCATCCAGTGAACACATAGTACAGTGTCATCAGCATACAATTGCATTTTAACAGTTTTACAGATATAAGATAAATCATTGCTATAAAGGCTGAATAGAATTGGTCCGAGTATTAATCCCTGTGGGACTCCCGCAGAACAAGTGAGGAAAGTGGACTGTGAATTACATATTTAATCCAGCAGAGGTCACTTCTAGAGAAATTAAACTGAGTTTGCCAGCAGAACATTATAGTTGATTGCATCTAAAGCACATTTCAAATCTAGAAATACAGCATCCACAAAGCCGCCTTTGTCCAGCTGTTGTTTTAGATTTTCTAGGAAGTACTTGTTACTTCCTTTCCTTTCTCTGTGGATTGATACTTCCTAAAACCAAACTGCATTGGATTAAAGAGCCTTTGAAACATTATTTAGATATTCTACTAGCTGTGCAACAACATTTCTCTGTCATTTTTGAGATTATTGGCAGAATACTTATAGGACAATAGGTCTCCTGTTAAGTTTTTTCTGTAGTAAATGCTGGAGTAACTCTGGCTACCTTCCATGCTGATGGCACTATTCAGAGATCAATGGATTGGTTTAGCATGTGTGCATCTGATGTCTGGTTCAGGGTGTTTTGGATTAGTCTGTGTGTTCTTGATGCACTGACTCCAGTCCGCTTCTTTTAAGCTCCCACTCCTGAATGAGTTTTCCTTGGTGACCTTCTGAAAGCTGCAGCTCCATGTTGCTCCTTTTTCTAAACTTTTTCTCTCCACTGAGTTTTTCAATAATCATTTAGGTTATAAGCTTTTAAGAAATTCCAACCTACTTAATCCATATAACTGCAGTGGGGACTCCACTTCAACAAGGATTGAAAATGCATTTAAATTGATCAGATTGGAACTTCTCTTCTGATTACCTCGATAGCGAGAATAAAGTTAGAATTAAATTCAGAATCAGAATAACCACTAGAATGACTGACTTTCCAAATACTCAAATATTTCCTATATGCACATTGAAATACAATTCAGTCAGATAATATTTATCAATGTTTACATTTGCTGACAAAATGCAGAGTGAACTAGGAGCTCTGAATTTATAGTTTTTAGACTGTAACGAAATACTCAAGTGTTTAAACATTTTAATTCATTTAAGAGTCAACATTGCCCATATTTTTTGGGGCAATATCTTTATTTTAAGGACATTGTATTGCAAATAACACATTTTCTGTTGTTGTATTCAAGATTTTACAGAAATAAAAGTTTAAAAAAATAATTTTAATACTTTTGTTGAACTCCTTTCCTTGCCTCCAATCTGCTCAGATCTTTTCTCCGATTTGTTTACGTGTTCTTCGCTTCTTCCCACCATCCAAATGCAAGCAGGTTAGATTAATTGACCTCTAACTTGTTCTTGTGTCCGACTGCTTCTCTGTGTTGCTCTGCAGACCGGTCCAGGAAGCACGCAGCTTTCTTCCAATAACCTCAGATCAAAGGGAACTAGTAAAATGAACAGCAACCTCATCACTCTAGTAATTATGAAATGCATAAGCTAACAATTACAACAAATGACCACTTAAAATATCCTGTTGTCAATCATGTTGGCAACCTAATCCCTCTGGGATTATTAAAGTATTTCTGATTCTTATTAGCAAGACATTCGCCTGAACCATTGTTTCTTTAACACTGCACACAATCAGGTAAGAAATCAGAATTTATTATTTAACAATAACAAAAGATTAGGAAATATACATTAAATACAATTATTTAAATTGTTGATGATGGAACAAAAAAAAATTGCAGAGGTGCTGATGGGAAAACCCCAGTGTGACAGCTCCATCCATAGCGGCATGTTGCTCAAGAGAGAAACAACCAGAGGCAGTATGGAAAAATTTCAACCCTTCTGACAAAATTATTTAGTATTTACAGCAAAAGTTAAATTCCACTAACTGGAAAATAAATTAAACAATATTCTTTGATTTCTTCATGGCTGTTAAAGCTGCGTGCAAAGGAACCTCCATCAGTAAGCTGCAGTTTTTCTTCCAGGGCAAAGATTCAGGAAGCTGCTGGTCTGCAGAAACAACAAAAATATTTACAGAAAGTTAATTTAATTCGAAGCCGAAGCACAGATGTCAGGCACAGATACTGATAGACCAAAACATGAGACAATATATGCATACGAAATTAAACTGGAGCATAAAGACATAAAATCAACATTAAAATCCACATTATATTATCCTGGAAAAAGAAAAAAAAATCTTAAATAAAAAAACAACACATTGTTTTTTATAAAACTACCACTGACCAATGAGTCCTTCCTACAACCCATTAGAAATAAATGTAAATGATTTATCTTGAAACTTGAATTTGTTCAGCATTAGTTATAACTAGCAATGTCCCAATCTGATATAGATATTGGAAATCAGTCTGAAATCAGCCAAAGAATGAATGTAGAAGATCAGATCTCTGCTGATAGAAACACTCGCTGCTGGGAATATTAAACTACCAGTTGGTTGATAATAAATGGGTCAGTTTTTCTCTCAGCTATTGTTGTTGCCTATTCTCTGAATAATAACATGATCCCGTATGTTGGTCCTTCCCCGCATGTCTCTCCCCCTCTCATACCCCCTTTCTTGTCAGCCTACTGTCCATAAATTAGTGCTGTAAAAACTAAAAAAAACAACCTCCAGGTCGATTTTGCATAAAAAAAAAAAAAAAAAAGACTTGATACATGGAAATGTATTGTTAGCATTCGCTAGTAGTTCTGGCCAAATGGAGGGTTAAAACATGGCAACTTTCCTATTGTTAAGTCCTTATTCAGAGATAAAAAAGGATAGATTTCAACTATATATATATATATATATATATATATATATATATATATATATATATATATATATATATATATATATATATATATATATATTAGGGATGGAACGGTTTATGAAAAACGTCCGAACCGTTCGGTTCGACTGTCTCGGTTCGATTCGCGTGTGTTTCGTTCGGTTCATGCGCTGCTCCTTTTTCTCATAGGCAAAACGATTACACTCCAGAGCAGAAGGTGGCGGTACTGCGACCAAAGCCAACAACCAGTAGTAAACAAGAAGAAGAAGAAGCGAAGCAGCGTAGCCGGGTGTAGCAGAAAAAACTCAGTTGTTGTGGAGAATTGTGTGGGTATGGCGAGTGGGAAAGAACAGGAGTTGGAAGACGCGCCAGCAGCACTTTATAGGTCTGCTGTATGGGACCACTTTGCATTTAGAGTGACCTACGATGACGGCGGGAAGAAAGTTGTGGATAAAAGTGCAACAGTGTGCAAGCATTGTGCAACATGTTTTTGTTTCGTTTTGACCGCCTGCTCAAAGCAAAGCCTACAGCCTCCACTGTGGCTCCCGTCCGCTCCGCTCTGAGTTCCTTGGAGATGGTAGAGAGCATGCGCCAGATGATTAAATACAAAGCAGCAAAACATACGGAAATGATCCATGGTTTCCGCAGATCATTAAAAATAATTACAATTAATTAATTTTTTGGGATTTTTTCATTAATTTCATTCATTTTTATGGGATTTCGGTGTAACAATCAACATATACCGAACTGAAAACCGTGACCACGAAACCATGAACCGAACTGTGGATTTTGTGAACTGTTCCACCCCTAATATATATATATATTAGGGGTGGAACGGGCAAGTGCAATGATCGCAAAAAAAATTATCACTCAAAATTAAAATCACTGACATTCGATGAAAACGACCCAGAAGCATCGCCGGCGCAATTTTTGTTGTTTTGTACACATTCTCGCGTGATTTGAAAGAGCCGGGAGATTTTCCGCCAGATGGTGTGATTTTTGTCCACCTAGCGGTAATTTTGATGTAGTTATCAAAACAACAAACAAGCTAGAAAGCGCTATCATGAAATCTATCCTTTTTTATTTCTATAAAACCATAACTGCTAAAACCTAATATCTACAAACTTTGTGTGCATTTAAATTCTATGTGACGGTGGGTACATATGTTAACAGTATATGTATTGTTATAGGTTCTTTTTTGAAAAAGAATATTTGAAACGTGTGAAGCAGGTTAAGTGTGTAAAATAACCGTACTTTCGCAGTCTAACTGGACTCGTGTGGGAAGACATCTGGTGAGGTCGTTGTACTCCAACGTGCAAAGCAAGGATGTCTTCTTTGGGGGCACGGTGAACATCAGCACCAGTATAGAGCACAACAGGTTACTCTCCATCACCTCCGCATACGTATGCTGCTTCTGAAACAGAAGAGTTTAAGATTTCACCAAAACAAAACTGATGGAAGGTAAGATTTAAAAAAAACCAAACAATAAAATACAGATGAATGACTCTTCAATAACCCGAGCAAATATTTTGATTCACAGTAAATCAGAATAAGCTGAAATAAAGTTCAACCAGAGTAGGGTTTCCCTGATGAGAGCATCATTTAAGGAGCTGTAGTTTAAAGAAACGTCAGAAAGGAAGAGGAGAAATAAAGGACAATAATGGGATAAGAAAAGTATGTTTTTTTTGTTTTTTTTTTATGAATGGGAACCAAACAGAAAGTGGTCAGTTAGGCTGCAAGCAGACCAACAACTATAATACAGTAAATGCAGGTATTCATAATAGTTGGAAGCCTTTTATCCTGAGAAACATCCAAATCTCACTAAAATATTCTCCCAATAAGTTTTAAGGAGGAATGTTATTCTATAACAATGAACTATGTTCAATGTTTTTATGCAAGATTTATACATATAACTTATTTTTAAGGTAGAAAAATTGTTAAACCTACTAGAATTATTGTGATGTTGTATTTTTGGTTTTCATAAATACTATGTTCTGTTAGAAGCTCCAGGTGATTGGAGAAATGCAAGAGGAGATCACCGCCTGTGCTTGGTAGGTTAGGAACAACCTGGAAGCAATAAAAAAAAAAAAAATAATAATAAATAAATAAAAAGGTAAAAACTAGGGATGCACGATATTGGGATTTTGGCCGATATCCGATATTTTAAAACTCATGTAGCCGATAACCGATATCGATACCGATGTTAAAGCTGGACAAAAATAAGTAGTCATTGAAAATAGCAGTTTTGTTATCCATTTCTGACACTTTGAAAAATAATATACTCAAATATATTTTCATATGCTGAATGATATCAAATTGATTTTAAAAACGCGGTATCGATCTATTTTACTTCCAAAATCTCATGAAATTTCATCGTTCTGTTACAAACTCTCGTCATATTTTGCAAATTCTTGTGAAATTTTGTTAGTAAAATAGGTCGATACCGCGTCAATATATCAACATATAAAAATATGGCAAAATTTCGTGAATTTCCGGGCGATTTCTTAGCATAACGATGACATATAGCAATCTTTCATTAGTAAAAGAGATTGATATGGTGTTTTTAAATGGCAATATATCAGCATATGAAGATATTGGGATATTTTAATGGATCAATATTTTTTCCCTCGTCTTTAGAAGTTTTTAAGTCTGTAAAAAAGAAGTTTTTGAGGAAGAGAAGTAGTATTTATTTTTTTGACTTTAGAAACTCAGAAGCTGATCAAATATCGGGTTAAATATCGGTGGGGTGGCCGATGTCCGATATTCAGATTTAAGGCAGATACCGATAGGGGGCCGATTATATCGTGCATCCCTAGTAAAAACAAACCACTGGACTTTGTTTTCCAAGTTTGAAGACGTTTTGCTTCCCATCCAGAAAAGCTTTCTCAATTTAAAATGTCTGAAGTAGCGTTGAGCTCCAGGCTTTATAGATTTGACCGATCAAAAGCTTTCTTATGGCTTAGAAGCCATGCCCATTGAACCGAAAACAGGTCCACCCCTTTGTTGAATATTGTTATAATATGGTTAAGTCATATTGTTTATATGTTTACTAAATAGAATGAAAACTAAATACAATTTGGGTTAAGATTGTAATGTTTGGTCATTTAAGTGTTTCTCCACTGTGTGATTCCTGACCAGCGAAGAAGTCAGTGATTTTTCTAGAAGATGTAGCTCTATGTAAATGCTGGAAGTTGCCGCAGTTCAGAATTAAAGTTATATATAAGGAAATCGAATCTACAGTCGTCTTTTTCAGCAAGATTGGATGTTTCAGCTAAATCCACAACACCCTTAATAATGAGGAGTCGTTATGGGCCCGTCTTAACAGGACCTGATGTTTAGGCCTGTCGCGATAATTAATAAATCAATTTATTGCATGATAAATAAAAACTATTCACGTCATTTAATAAATCGGCTATATCGTCTCTGCCTGTGTTTTAAATTATAATGAGATAGTAACTCAATATATTGAGATGCTATCTCATTATAATGAGATTATTTTTTTATCTTTGTTTTTACAGAGTGGCGGAAACGGGCTTCCATACAAATAAAACATCTGAATCACCAGGAAAAAAGGTGTTATTGAAAGAAAAGTTAAGTTCTGGAATGTCCCATTAAGCCCAGTACTTAATTCAACACAAAAAACAAACCTACTGAGGGACTTAAGAGATTTCCAAAGAGACTTTTGAATCTTAAATTGGTAAAAGTTTTGCAATGATGCTGGATAATTATTAAAAGAATTATCCAGCGTCATTTAATACCAGTTTATGCAGCGACTTTTGCTCTCTACTATTCTGTACGACAATATTAAGGATTTATTAGAGTAAAGCGCAATAAAAATAATGATGGTTCAAGGTTTCAGGACAATATTATTTCATCCATTCATATTCTTAACCTGTTTTTTACTCTAAAATGGTCGAATTAAAGACGAAAAACAAAACTTGTGGCACCTTAACAAGATTCAGCTGCTGCTTGCGGCCTTCGTACGCATTGAGATGCTGGCTGACCGTGTCCAGAAAAGCCCTGATGTTTGTCTGCAAGTTGCTCTTCATGGCGAGGTCATCCAGAGGAATGAAGGGGGGGATGTTATGGCGACTGATCCTCACTCTAGGCTTCACATCAATCTCCAGGTTGTAGGAGCTCAAATACACACCATCGTACACAGTTGTGAGAGTGAAGCACATGCCTTGACCTTTTCGGGTTTTAACAGCGTTATATCCGCCTGGTGAAATCAGAATACAACATCAAAAAATGGGAATCACAAATAAAAACAGCAATTAGAAATGAAAGCCAAAAGAAAAAAAATCTATCTTAGCTAGTGTTTTTACCAATAAGCTGATGAGCATGAAGAAGATCCGACAGCTCAGAGTGTCTGGCCATCAGACGTAACAACTCAGAGCTTTCAAAGTCTACTTCAATTTCCTCCTCTTCTCCATTTGTTTGCCGTTTGTCCACAGCAGGCCCCAGTTTCTGGAGATGCTGACAGGGGGAGGTAAATGTACACAGAACATTTTTTACTCTTTAAGGTCAATAATCAGAGGGTTTAGACTTTGATTTTTGCTTCAGGTTTCATAATAAATACAGATAAGAGTGAGAAGAAGCAAATCCCTGGCTGAGGAAAACTATGACAAACGCATAGAAAGTCCTCAGTCCTTCATACCCTGACCATCTCCTGAGACCTATATTATAATATTATTATATTATTGTGAATCTGTTGATAGTTTATGTGGAGATTAGGGCTGCAACCAATGACTATATTGCCAATCGATTAATCTGCCGAGTATTTTTCCGATTAATTGATTAATAATTGTATAGCCAAAAGATCCTTAAAGAAGAAAAAAAAACTTGTTTTATCTTTATACATACTCCAGTTAACGATTAATTTATTACTGAATTATTTGATGATCATTTAAATACTCAATTAATCCAATTAATTGATTCAGCGCTAGTGGAGATAATGATCATTTATTTAATATTCTGTATATTAGCCAACATAAGTGGCCATTTAACAGTAAAAAAGAAAAAATACATGAAAAAAATACAAGTAGCTTGTAAAACGAAGCACTACTGCAGGTCATATATCTCTGCTGCCATCAGAATCTACAATGCGACACTACAACAGCAATTACATGTGCTATGTACAATGTGGAGTCACAATTTAATATCCTGTGCAATAACCTTTTTCTTAATATTTGATACTGAGTGCTTCTGTCTCCTTGAACCCCAGTGGGCCTCAGCAGATGGCCGCTCACACTGAGCCTGGTTCTGCTGGAGGTTTCTTCCTGTTCAAAGGGAGTTTTTCCTCTCCACTGTCGCTACAAGCATGCTTAGTGTGAGGGATTGCTGAAGAGTCAATGAGTCGATGCAATCAGCTGGTTTTCCTTAGATAGAAAACTTTGAATCAATCTGACTGGATGATCTGGTTGAACTGGAAAGTGCCTTGAGATGACTTGTGTTGTGAATTGGCGCTATAGAAATAAAATGAATTGAGTGCAAGTTATATAGATAAATACCTATTTATATAAATATGCATGTAAATACCCTGTGCACTAACCCTGCATAATACTCCTGCTGTCATATATGACAATCAATCAATTAATCAAATATTACTAATATAAGGGATTATTTGTTTATTTATTTATTTCATAACTTAAAATGTGTTATTAGCATCCTTTCATGATTGAAATGTCTTTATTGCAAGGAATCATATATAGATCAAAGAATAGAGAGAAATCAATCCGGTTTGATGTCATGGAGAATGCGGTGTTTGCTGCTGTAGCTCTCACAGTACAGTTTTAGCATTTAGCTCAGACAATTTTTAATATGTAGTTCATGTTAAATAGTTCTCATTTTACACACTTTACACACACTGACCATCTTTAGGTGGCATTTGTATATATATGGCTGTTTCTTATAATTGACCCACTATTTGCTTTATTACTTTAAATGCAGCATGTTTTATTTAAATATGATTTTTTTTTTTAGGGGAACTTATCTCCACCTGGTGTGCCTGTATCTCTGCCTTCAGCTGGTCTCTCTGGGCGCTCAGCGATGCTACCTTAGCCTTTAGCTCCTTCACGCGGCTCGGCTGCTGGGGGGCCTGGCGGCTCCTGGTCTGAGCTTCCAGCAGACTGAGGTGACTCAAAACACCTACAAATAAAACAGTTTAACAAAACACTCAATTGGGAAAAACAACGATTAAAAAGAGACTAAACACAACCGGCCAGTTAGCTTAGCTACCTCTCGACGAAGCCCCCTCCATGTTTTTGTTTTTAATTTTGGCGGCTGTTGCGTGCGCAGACTACTCCGCCATGACGTCAGTAAACCCGGAAGAGAATCCAAAAAAAAAAAGAAAAAAAAGAAAAATGAAAAGGCAGACAAATTAGCAAAAAGGGCTTTAGAGGAGGCAATAACAATTACAATTCCTTTGGGGAAAGGGGAAGGAATATAATTTATTAAGAGGAAAGAAATTGAAAAATGGCAAAAAAGGTGGAATGAAGATAAAAAAGGAAGAAGATTATATAAATTACAAAACCGAAGTAAAGAAATAATAATGATCAGATTAAGAGTAGGTCATACTTATTTAAATGACAATTTATATTTAATAGAGAGGAAAAATAATGATAAATGTGAAGGATGTGGAAAGATAGAAAAGATGAACTGAAAGGACAGGCCAAGAATGGAGTCTTAAAGGATTATTGGGAAATAAAGGAAATATAAAGGATATTTTTATAGATTAATGAAAGCATTATTTTTTTATCTTCAGAATACAAAAATAAAAAATAGAATTCAATAGATGTAAAACAATGTTGCTACACACTCATGAACAGTAGGTGGCGGTATGCACCTTAAAGTTGCTTGCGATCCGCCATGATAGAAAAGAAGAAGAGAATCCAAAACAGGCACGGTCTGGAAAATGTGCTAACAATTGAAAATATTCTGCTGTTCATTGCATACAGGTGCTGGTCATAAAATTAGAATATCATGAAAAAGTTGATTGATTTCAGTAATTCCATTTAAAAAGTGAAACTTGTATATTATATTCATACATTACATACAAACTCATATATTTCAGATGTTTATTTTGTTTAATTTTGATGATTACAAATGACAACAAATGAAAATCTCAAATTCATCATATCAGAAAATTAGAATATTGTGAAAAGGTTCAAAATTGATGGCCCCTGGTGCCACACTCTAATCAGCTAATTAACTCAAACCACCTGCAAAAGCCTTTAAATGGTCTTTCAGTCTAGTTCTATAGGCTACACAATCATGGGGAAGACTGCTGACTTGACAGTTGTCCAAAAGACGACCATCGACACCTTGCACAAGGAGGGCAAGACACAAAAGGTCATCGCTAAAGAGGCTGGCTGTTCACAGAGCTCAGTGTCCAAGCACATTAATAGAGAGGCGAAGGGAAGGAAAAGATGTGGTCGAAAAAAGTGTACAAGCAAGAGAGATAACCGCACCCTGGAGAGGATTGTGAAACAAAACCCATTCAAAAATGTGGGGGAGATTCACAAAGAGTGGACTGCAGCTGGAGTGAGTGCTTCAAGAACCACCACACACAGACGTATGAAAGACATGGGTTTCTGCTGTCGCATTCCTTGTGTCAAGCCACTCTTGAACCACAGACAGCGTCAGAAGCGTCTTGCCTGGGCTAAAGAGAAACAGGACTGGACTGCTGGTGAGTGGTCCAAAGTCATGTTCTCTGATGAAAGTAAATTTTGCATTTCCTTTGGAAATCAAGGTCCCAGAGTCTGGAGGAAAAGAAGAGAGGCACTTCATCCACGTTGCTTGAAGTCCAGTGTAAAGTTTCCACAGTCAGTGATGGTTTGGGGTGCCATGTCATCTGCTGGTGTTGGTCCATTGTGTTTTCTGAGGTCCAGGGTCAACGCAGCCACATACCAGGAAGTTTTAGAGCACTTCATGCTTCCTGCAGCTGACCAACTTTTTGGAGATGCAGATTTCATTTTCCAACAGGACTTGGCACCTGCACACAGTGCCAAAGCTACCAGTACCTGGTTGAAGGACCATGGTATCCCTGTTCTTAATTGGCCAGCAAACTCTCCTGACCTTAACCCCATAGAAAATCTATGGGGTATTGTGAAGAAGAAGATGCAATACACCAGACCCAACAATTCAGAAGAGCTAAAAGCCACTATTAGAGCAACCTGGGCTATCATAGCACCTGAGCAGTGCCACAGACTGATCGACTCCATGCCAGGCCGCATTGCTGCAGTAATACAGGCCAAAGGAGGCCCAACTAAATACTGAGTGCTGTACATGCTCATACTTTTCATGTTCATACTTTTCAGTTGGCCAACATTTCTATAAATCCTTTGTTTTTATTGGTCTTCAGTAATATTCTAATTTTCTGATATGATGAATTTGAGATTTTCATTTGTTGTCATTTGTAATCATCAAAATTAAACAAAATAAACATCTGAAATATATGAGTTTGTATGTAATGTATGAATATAATATACAAGTTTCACTTTTTAAATGGAATTACTGAAATCAATCTACTTTTTCATGATATTCTAATTTTATGACCAGCACCTGTATGTCATAAATTGTACGGATCAAGTTAAACAAAAAACAGAAAAAATCAAAATAATTGTGAAAGGGGCAGAGAGGTTTTTTGGTAAAAAGGACATATCCTGGGAACACATAAATAAGAGACTTGGGGCAGAAGGAAAGGCAGGAGGACAGGAAGACAAAATCTGAACATCTTACAATGGAACGCTAGAAGCCTTATTGCAAACGGACAAGAGTTTAAAGGATTTGTTAAAGAATTTAAAGAAGATCTAGATATTATATGTATTCAGGAAACTTGGCTTAAAATAAATCTTGATTTTGTTATAAAAGGATATGAAAGCATAAGAAGAGACAGAGAGGGAGGATCTGGAGGAGGGTGTATAACATTCATAAAACAGGGAATTCAATTTAGATTACTGGCTAAAGGTAAAGATTTAGAATACATCGTTACGGAAATTTGGACAGTAAATGGGCCATTTAAAATAATCAACTTCTATAATCCATGTAAAAGACTTTCAATAGATTTAATGGAGGAACTTGGGGTATATTTAGAGGGTAAGGTTATATGGTGTGGGGACTTTAATGTACATAATACATTATGGGGTAATCATAATGACCAAAATGGGGATATAATAGAAGAAATAATGGATGTTAAAAATTTGGTATGTCTAAATGATGGAAGTGGAACCAGAATCAATTTTAGAGATAATACAGAGTCAGCAATTGATTTAACATTAGTTTCAAATTCTATAGCAGGTGTTTGTTTATGGCAAGTAATCAATAAAACAACTATAGGAAGTGATCATTATCCTATTTTGATTGAAATAAAGTTAAATATAGAAAAGTATTGTATAAAAGGGATAAAGAAATGGTGTTTTAGGTCAACAGATTGGAAAACCTTTAGGAATAGTAGTGAAATGAAAATGTTAAAAGTGGATATGAGTGGTAGTATTGATGAAATAAATGTTTCTATATGTAATGCTATCTTAGAAGCTGCTAATCAGGCTATAAGGAAGAAAGGTGGGGGAAGGGAAAGAAGGTTGGTGCCCTGGTGGACATCAGAATGTAAGGAGATTATCAAGAAACGAAATAAAGCTTTCAAATTATTAAAAAGAAATCACAATTTTCAGAATCTGACTAACTACAAGAAATTACAAGCAAATGTAAGAAGAATTATTAAAAATGCAAAAAGAGATTATTGGAGGAGTTTCTGTAATTCAGTAGGGAGGGAGACAGATATTTCTAAGGTGTGGGCAACAATTAAAAGGATGAATGGGATTAAAAGAACGAGTGGATATCCAATATTAAATGAAGGAGAAATAACAGCAGTTACTGACAGAGAAAAGGCAAAAATGTTGGTAAATACCTTTGTTAAAATTCATAGTTCTGAAAATATTAGTCAAGAAGGGAAAAAAGGGAGAGAAAAGACTATTTTGGAGAACAAGTATTTATTACAGCAAATAGAAGATACAAATGAACCGTTGAACATGTTGTTTACAATAACAGAACTGAATAGGGCTTTTAAAAAATATAAATTATCAGCTCCAGGAAAAGATCAAATTTATTATGTTATGATTAGCAACTTAAGTGAATCTTCTAAAAATATTTTATTAGAAATGTATAATAGGATATGGGAAGATGGGGAATTGCCAAAGAGTTGGAAGGAGGCCGTGATTGTTCCAATCAGAAAACCAGGGAAAGATGAATCAAAACCAGGAAATTATCGGCCAATAGCGTTAACATCCAACTTATGTAAAATAATGGAGAGAATGATAAATGAAAGATTAATATATTATATTGAAAAGAAGGGACTTATATCATCTTATCATAGTGGTTTTAGAAGAGGTAGAGGTACAATGGATCCAGTTTTGTGTTTAGAGCATGAAATTAGAAAGGCACAGGTGAATAAAGAAAGTGTTGTGGCAGTATTTTTTGACATTGAGAGAGCATATGACATGATGTGGAGGGAAGGGTTATTAATTAAAATTAGAAGAATGGGTATAAATGGTCATATGTTTCGATGGATTAAAAATTTTCTAGAAGATCGACGAATACAAGTGAGGATAGGGGAGGATTATTCTGAGAGTTGGAAAATTGAAAATGGAACACCACAGGGAAGTATAGTAATTCCGTTATTATTTTCAGTGATAGTTAATGATATGTTTAAAGA
The DNA here is from genome assembly GCF_016077235.1 of Cyprinodon tularosa. NCBI lineage: Eukaryota > Metazoa > Chordata > Actinopteri > Cyprinodontiformes > Cyprinodontidae > Cyprinodon > Cyprinodon tularosa. Next base: position 250,718 of record NW_024039153.1, on the reverse strand, counting down.
AATAGAGGGTGGAATGGGATTCTCATTATTTGCAGATGATGGAGCAATGTGGAAAAGAGGAAGAAATTTTGAATTTATTGTAAAGAAACTTCAGGAAGCAATTTCAGTTGTAGAAAAATGGTCATATAAATGGGGTTTTAAATTCTCAGTAGAGAAAACTAAAATAATGTTTTTTACAAGGAAAAGAGTTGATGAAAAAACTAACTTAAAATTATATGATCAAGATTTGGAAAGAATTAAACATTTTAAATTTCTTGGAATGTGGTTTGAAAGATTGACATGGGGTGTGCACATTAAGAATATAATCGATAAATGTAGGAAGGTAATAAATATAATGAGGTGTTTAGTTGGAACAGAGTGGGGAGCTGATAGAAAATCATTAAAAGCTATTTATACTGGGTTAATCAGGTCTGTCCTTGATTATGGATGTATAGTTTATAACTCAGCAGCAGATACAAACCTCCATAAGTTAAATAGCCTTCAACATCAGGCTTTAAGAATATGTACTGGCGCTTTTAGAACTTCTTCAACAGCAGCATTACAGGTTGAAATGGGAGAAATGCCACTTAAAGTTAGAAGAGATCAATTATCTTTAACCTACTGGTCAAATTTACAGGGACAAAGGAAGGATCGTCCAACATTAGAGGTGCTTAAACCTGGATGGGAAAAGGAAAAGAAACAATTAAAGAGCTTTGGATGGGTAATAAACACTAAAGTTAATGAAATTAATTTAAATCAGTTAGATATATGTCAGACAGTTCCAATAACAGCAATTCCACCTTGGATACTTCCTGATGCTAAAGTTGATCTCTCATTATTAGAAAAGAAGGAAAAAGATAAATTTCATATTATGAATAAATATATAGTACAAGAACACTTAAATAACTATTATAATTATATACAAATATATACAGATGCATCAAAAAATACTGCTAATAGGGTAGGGATAGCATTTATTATACCACAGTTTCATATTAATGTTGGAAAAAGGATTAGTGATGGAGTTTCAGTATATACCGGTGAAATGCTAGCTTTGCTTTTAGCAGTTCAATGGGTGGAAGAGGTAAGACCATTAAAATCTATCATTTGCTCAGATTCCAGTTCGTCATTAATCAGTTTGCAAAATAATCAGTCAGTCAGTAGACCAGATATATTACTTGAAATACAACAAACACTTTACAGAATAAATATGATGGGGCTAGTGGTAAATTTTGTTTGGGTTCCGGCACATAACGAGATAAAAGGAAATGAAAGGGCAGACAGGATGACTAAGGAGAGTACCAATAAGTTAAGGGTAGACATTAATGTTAGTTTTGGTATAACAGAAATAAAGGGTATAATTAAACAAAAAGCAAAAGAGAGGTGGCAAAAGTTATGGAATGAAGAAAAGAAAGGAAGGTGGCTTTATAAAATACAAAAGAGAATTGGACCAATGAGAAGATCAGAAAGGAACAGGAGAGAAGAGATTATTATTTCTCGACTTAGAATAGGACACACTGGATTGAATAGATCGTTATTTTTGATAGGGAAAGATCAGACAGGGAAATGTGACTGTGGGGAAGATGAGAATGTGGAACATGTCATTTTAAATTGTAGTAAATATTCGATACAGAGAAACAGGTTAATAAGGAAACTTAGTGACATGAAAATGAAACTTGACATTGTCGATTTATTGCAGAAGGAATCAGGAAGCAGAGGATATCGGGTTATATTTGAATTTTTGAAACAGATTAGGTTGTATAATAGGGTATAGTTTTATTTTAATTTTTTTTTTTTTTTTTTTTTTTTTTCTGCCATGTAGTCCACACTCCATACCAGTTGGTGGCGGTAATGCTCACCTAACGTTTTTTGCCAACCGCCAATAAAAATCAATAAGAAGAAGAAGAAGAAACAGGCACGGTCACATGGAGCAGCAGACTAGCCAGGCTGTAGGCTAGAGGTGACTCTAAATGCGAACAACAGGGAGAAAAAGAAACACATTAGTCGAGTTTTTGCAAAAAAAGGGCCTCGACTCAGGAAAAAGGCCCAGAGTTTTCACCTGGAAACCTGTTTTAATCAACCAATGTAGAGTTATTGGATGTCACAACAAACATGTGTTCACTGACAGCGAATGTGACCCGGATGTCAGCGCTACCTGCTACTTATAAAGGTGAGCCTGACTCAAGTTATGCATCATGTTTAAACAGACTTTATTGCCTTAAAAGAAAAGATTAAAAAAACTAACTTCAGTGATGTTAAATTTTTTAAAGTTTCTTTATTTTATTTCAAGTGTTCTAGTGCTGAGATTTAAATGATAAAAGTGGAATCTGAAGACAGACCAACAGGGTTATTAGTTATTACAACCTGTTAAAGGTGACCATGTGGTTTTTATTTGCCAGCTTTTTCTAATATTGTAAAAAAAAAATCACATTTACTTGTTTGCTTATAAATTTTATTATGTGGCATTTCAACAAACTAAGAAAACAATTATAAACATAATGATGATCATTGTTTATTTTACACATTCACTCCTATTTAATCTGTTGCACCAACTTCTGGTTGATTATAAGTATCATTATTTCTTTTGTCATTGCAACTTTTGTTTTGTCCTATAAAATATCTCTTCTAAATTAACCTATCCACTGGGATTGTTCAGCATCCTAGGGTTAAAGTTGTTGCTCAGGCAATCTAAATGGAGGTCTGTTTTTAATATCTATAATATCTAACTCCCTGCTCTAACATTAGGCCACCATTTCTAGTATTTCAGAGGAATATTCCATATAGAAAACATCCCTAATATGCAATTTATCTCAAAATATATCCCTCTAATTTTGATCAAACTCAAAACAAAGCAGAATAAATTACACATTGATGCTTTTTTAGACCACAAAGAATTGTTGCCTCATTGTTTTGATTGAACAGCAGAAAATTCTTTTTAGTATCGATTGATCAAATGCATAGTAGGATTTCAAACCTTAGCTCATTTATTAAAGCTTATTTAATCTTGCTCTGCAGCTCCTAAAGTCAGATTGCTAGGATTAAAGCTTCTTTTATGTTAGATTTATTCCTGAAGAGAATAACCTGGTTTCTGTTTGACAAGGAGACTCACTTTGTGGCATTTTACGAAAGTCTGCTACATACTTTATACAATGTTATAACTAAGGAATACATTCTGAGATATAATAAAGATTTTCTGTAATTGTTTTACTTAAAGCTGTTATTTTTTTGCTCCTGTAGGGAATCAGGAGCAATTCTGTCGATTTTCATTTTTATGCCAGATGGTTACAGACCAAGGAAATTGTTGTTAATCCTCCAATCATTTTGTGTTTTCACAGCGTCTGAGCCAGGAGGTCACAGACCCTTTATCTGACCTTGTTTATAACAGACTAAACTCTATGCTGAGTCTTGATAAGCTTGCTACCCAACAACATATCTGCGCTAAAACCGCTTTAATAGCTTAAAAATCTTTTTCAAAATCACAATTAACCCAAACTGACAAAAGTTCTTTAAAAAAATCAAAGTTTCTTTGTTTTTTTTGTTGTAGAACCATAAGATTCGACCACAGAACTCTGATCGTCACGCTGCTCAAGCGGGCCTTATTTTCAGAGCTGCAAGGACACAGCTGCTTTGTGTTCTAGCCAGCAGGTTTTCTCAAGTAGCAATACAGAGATGCTGCAAGTCGTTGTGCTCAGACAGCATAAAGGCATGTGGAGTTTATTTGGATCGCTTACAGTTCCAAAACTGTAAAGCAGATTATTTATTACTCTATTCCCAATTGTCATGTTTGTTTGTTTTTTCTGCAGGTTGTTTGGACTCTCTTGGCTGATAAGTTTGAACAAAAGCCTTTTCAATCTGCATGAGGAAGCAACAAGAGCACCTTGGACCCGTGCCAGAAAACAAACCAAGATGGAGCCGTCCGATCAAAAGCACTTCCAAGTGGCAGACTATGTTGTGTTTGCTCTTTTGCTGGCAGCCTCTGCAGGCATCGGGCTGTACTACGCCCTGTCTGGGGGGCGGCAGCGCACCACGCAGGAGTTCTTGATGGCAGACAGGAACATGCGATGCCTTCCCGTCTCCCTCTCGCTCATCGCCTCCTTCCAGTCGGCAGTGGCCATCATCGGCGTCCCGGCTGAGATTTACACTCATGGCACCCAGTACTGGTTCATCGGCTGCGCTTACATCCTAGGGCTTTTAATTCCTGCTCATGTTTTCATTCCAGTGTTGTACAGACTACGACTCTCCAGTGTTTACCAGGTATGCAAAAATATTTACTACACCTGTATGTCTGCTGAGTGGCCTCTAATACAGACATCTGTTGTTTTTGTTTCACAGTATCTGGAGCTGCGGTTCAACAAAGCAGTACGCATCTGTGGAACTCTAACATTTATCTTTCAAATGGTACGTCCTTTAAGATACTTAAAAACTTCCAATATATAAGAGCATCTGGTATATACTAACACCTAAGCCCGGCTTAAAACCACAATAGAAATGCTATGATGTAGTGCAGTTTTTAATAGTTTAAAATGCACACTTTTTTGTATTATGAACAATGCAGGAGCTGTAATTTGAACTTCGAATTGGAAAGGTAGACTGCAAACCATCGGAAATCGCCTCCACACCCCCAGAAACATTATAAGTGCGGCTTCCATTTTAGTTTTAACGAATGCGTCACTATCTGGCAAGTTGTTGTTACATTAAGATGTCAGTTAGTAAAGGTGATGCTGCTTCCAGCCACGTTTAAGCGCATAGTTGGAACATTCGGGAAGATGGCCTCATCATAAACATCTGATCAGTCGTGTCAGTAAAAGTTTGCTACATCAGACCTGATTCCAAAAAAGGGTTTCCATCTCCTGCTTGCTATAGCCCTCTGTATTTATTTGTCTATCCTCATCCCCCAATACATCTTCCTACATCTTATTTAATTGTTTTTTAATTTTTCTATTGTATATACTGTACCATTTGCCCGCCGGGCAAGTGCAATGATCGCAAAAAAAATTATCACCGAAATTACTTTAACATCACCAACATTCGATGAAAACAACCCAAAAGTGTTGCCGGCGCCATTTTTGTTGTTTTGTACACATTCTCACGTGATTTGTCAAAGCCGGATGATTTTCCGTCAGATGGCGTGAATTTTGATGTAGTTATCAAAACGACAAACGGCTGCATTTATTTTGTCAGGGAAAAATAATCCTGAGTCAGTTAAAAGTCAGGGAATCCTGAAATGATGTCAGAATGTGGAAACCCTGAATAAAATAACTATGTATAATGATTCTCTAGAAAAGTCACATTATATTAATAGTATTATCTTCTATAAACATACTGTGACTCTAAAATAAAAGTTATTCATTTGTGACATTGACTTCTGTCTTGTGATTTATCTTAAAGCTACAGTGTGTAATAATTACAGGGATATACAGACAGAAATGTAATATATTATACATAACTATGTTATTTATCATCACCTATGAGCTCAGCCTTTTAACCATAACATTTGCGTTGCCTTAGAATTCGTTATTTATAATTACATAGGAGCGGGTCTCGCAGCCATGGAGGCAGACATCTTTGCGCTACGGCAGCGCAGAGCCAACAAACTAGCGATTGCGAGATCGCAAAAACGTCACAACAATGTAGAAAAAATAACGGGTATATTTATTATCTAAAGTCTACATGAAATCTATACCCTACACAGACTAATGAAATACTATCTGTAAAATTATCTATGTAAACAAACCTCATCACTTGAGAAGGTAGGTGATGAGGACGTCGTGGAAGACATTTTGTCCCGTAACGCTCGCCGTACTGTTGGGGGGGGGGAGAAGCGGTGGGGGGGAGATGTTCATTTTGCTGCAGTCTGCAGTCTGACCGCTAGATGTCGCTAAAAGTTACACACTGTAGCTTTAAGTTTTTAAAAAATTTTTTTAGATTGTTTAACATTACAATTTCTATTTTTCCAAGCACACAAGAGTTTAAAGCAAAGTTTAGTTTGAAAATAATGTGCAGGAAGGATTGAAAAGCATGTTAACACGGTAATGTTGGCTGGAGTTCATTATCTGACGCATGCAGATACACACCAGGAACCTGGAAACTTAAAAAATACTGAATTACAAAAAACATTTAAAAAACAAACATGTTTCATTGATATATATATACAAAAATGAATATTAGGAACTATATTTATCAAACATTAAACTGGGCAAGGAAAAATTGTTTTTATGGGCAAATGAAATGTGAAAGTCACTTGCCAAAAGGGCAAGTGGTAAAAATCCTTAACGTCAACCCCTGCTTTGCATCCCTTTGTCTGGGCCCACTGCATAGAATCCCAACATAAAACGTGGAGATTTGTAGGTGTATAGTTCCTGATTGTAAATGTTTTTTTTGGGGGGGAGGCATACATTTTTAACAACATTTAAGAAATTAGACATTTTTTTATACAGAGGTGAGATTTATTAAAAACTGCAGAAAGTGCAGGTGAAATGATAAACTCTGTCTGTTTTATTGTCTTTGATTGTTTTGGATTTTTTATCTTTTAAAAACAATATTTTTTTATTTGCCTCCTATTTTGATTGAAGGTTGTCTATATGGGTGTTTGTGTGTACACCCCTGCTTTCGCACTGAATGCAGGTATGACAAGTTAATCTGCTTTGCTTAGTTTCATTAAGATGGAGCAAGTTTAATGTTCATTTCAGTAAATCTGTTTAATTACAGCCACTGGATTCCAGCTGTGGGGAACAGTGTTAGCAACTGGACTAGTCTGCACTTCATACACAACAATGGTGAGTTAACAGCTATGTCTGTCTGTCTGTCTGTCTGCACTAAAACTCTCTAAAAGTTAAGAAAACTGTTCATAGTTTTCCACCAGTGCTTATGCCATATTGTACCAAAGCATTCAAATATTTTTCAACCTTACTGTCAGGTCTAACACCTAAAACACTGTAAAACAAGGAAAGAAAGGCACAGAGTCAGAATTCTTTTTACTGGCGAGGAGAGTAGGAAGAGACGTGCAGGTACATCTCCGCCCCGCTCTGCCGGTCTTCAGCTTTCTCCTCGCTATTTATTAAAGTCAGTGGGGGGGTCCCTAGTTACACAAACTTAGGTTGCACTAAAGGAACGGGAAACAAGAAAGACATTTCAATTTGCAGCCTCAGTGAACAGGTCAATTTGCATTTAAATACCTTGCGGTAAAATGGTCCGAGAACCTCCTGGTTTCGTTAAGCTTGAGCAATACTTCCTGAGAGTTGACCTATACACCTCTCTGGAACAGTAATATGTCACACATTGTACATCTTAAGAACAAACATAAAGTATCTTATACATGAAGCTTCCTGCAGCTGCAAGGAGCGGCCCTGCCCTCATGTTAATATGGTTAAAATAACATGTTTCATACATGATAGCAGAGGTGTCAAGTAACAAAGTAGAGACTGACACGGGAGTGGATTTTCACTCCTGTCCCGTCCCACTCCCACAGAAAAAAATGGTGTCCCGTCCCGATCCCGGGCCAGAGTAGAAATCTAAATCCTGTCCCGTCCCACTCCTGGTGAAATTACTCCCACTCCCATCCCGCTCCCATTCAGAATGACTCCCGCTCCTGCACCACTCCCATTCTTGTTGTTTTTGAGCGCGGGTGAAAAACTCAGAGCGGAAGTTACTATTGGTTTGCTCCCGCTCCCGTCTGCTCCCGTTAATGTTTAATCCTGTACCGTCCCAATCACGTGATCGTTACTAATACTGACTCCCATCCCACGGGAATCCCGTGACCCATGGGATTCCCGAAAAAATGTCAGTCTCTATAACAAAGTACAAATACTCTGTTGCTGTACTTAAGTACACTTTTTAGTTATCTATACTTTACTCTATTACTTATTTTTCTTCTGACTTCTATTCATTACATTTTCACACCAGTATCTGTACTTTCTATTCCTTACATTTTAAAAACAAACGTTACTCGTTCCTCTTGGCTTCGGTTTAATGTTTCTAAATATTTATTTCCCGTCATGCGCTCCATCCAATGCAGATCATTGGCTCCATCCACATCTAGTGAAAACTGGTGTGATTGGATGAGTCATATAAGGCAAACACTCATTGGTTAGCTAAAGGAAATCATCAGAAGCAAGCAGGTGTTCTTCAAACTGCTAACGTGAATTGTCTATGCCATGCTACAATGTCGGATTCAGAAAAAGATGTTGAAATGCCTGAAAGGTCGGACACAGGCGAGAGCGTATCGGGAGACGGAGACCAACAAGACCTCCCTCATCCTTGGCCCTATCTCAGAGAAGTTTTAGAAATAGTCGAAAAATTGAGCTTTAAATCATATAGCGGCACCTGGCTGTTTTTTTAAAGGTTACTTTATACTTTTATACTTTAAAGGCACACTATGCAACATTTTTCAGTTAATTAATGTGTTCCATAACGTTTTGGATGATTAAATGAGTCATTTCAGGTTGAACAAAGGTATTCTCGGCCGCCCTGGTGGTCTGTGGGGGAAATACCGCACTTGCAACTGCAGGAGCACCGACCCGCGCCCACAGGCTCAGAAGTCTCGTGAGAGTCAGTCTTGCTTTACGGCGAGAACTGCTACGCCCCCCAGTTAAAAGCATGCTCGTTGCTAGCACAGTGGTAATCTTTGTGCAGTTATGCTACGTTCACGCAGCAAAAGCAGCAAAATCGCGTCTGCTGCTTCATTTTTGCTGCTTGTACCAGTTAGTTCTGACGCGCGGCTGAAGCAGCTTTGCTGCTCTGCCTGCGCGGTCCAAAAGTGGCTCTGACGCGCGTTGGGCGGAGCTTCACTATCCTTTCTCTGCCTTGCAGCTATATTTGCTGTGATCAGTGGGAATAAAGTAGTTTTAATATGTGTTTAAGTGAGAAAATCCACCTGAAAACGTAATCAGTGCAGTCAGTTCATTCAGATTATTATCCTGCCTTCAATATTTTTTCTGTCGGAGCCGCTCAGACCCCCACATACCAGCGGTGCGCCGACAGTCGGGATCCCTTCATCAGCAGCCTCTGGCCGGGTTGCCTCCTCGCGGTTCACCGCGGCAGCCGGTAGGTGTTTTTCATCTAAATAATCCAAACTGCATATTCTGCCGGCAGATTTCTGCATTTTAAGTTAATTTAGGCATCAATAAACTGTTTAAGAGGAGTGATCATCAGCGCTGTGTCTCTCTCCCTGCTTCAGCTGCTCAGATGCGCTGCGCCTGCTGCTCAAAACGCGCCCCGGGACCTTTTGCTGCGCCTTGACGCGCGTCAACCATTGACTTTGCATATAAACTCGCTGCTTCTGTTGCGCCTGCTGCGTCCAGTGTGAACGCAGCATTAGTCATTCGTTGCATTCGCCTGTCTGCTAAGCTCAAAACAACCGCGCCTGGCTTGAACGAGAAACCAGGAGAACAGCTGTGCATATTTACGACAGTGCACTTTTACTTTACTAAAGAATAAACTAAAGTGACCAGAAAAGTGACCAAAATAAATATTTCATGTGCTCTGTGTTGTGGTTTGAGAGGGCGGCGCTTGGTGACGGCGTGCCTGGGTCCGCGATTGTGATTGGTTGGGAGGAAGCAGTGACTAGCATAAACCTACATGATAGGCTACAATGAGAAGGAAGGAAAACTGCGTTTCTTTATCGAACTTTTATCGACTCTCTTTTTTTCTGTTGCGCCACGCGTCTATCGATCGATATATATCGTTATTGAATTATCGCCCAGCCTTATTATTCAGTTCTCTCCAAATAAAATTCCAGGAGCAAAGACAATTTTTCTTAACTAAAAACAGCGAAGAACAAAAGTTGCCGAGCTGTTTTCATTCAAGCAGTTCAAATTCTTTGGTCGGATTTTGATTCATTATTTTAATTTACACCATTACAATAAATCATTTTATCAATCTAATTTTCTAAATTTCTCTAGTTTTCATTCAGTTTTTTTAATTCTACACCACTACTGCATAACGGTTTGTTTGAAACTCCTTTCCTGAATCTGTGTCGCCATTTACATTTTCTCCTGCTTTGACTAAAATAAAATGTTCTGATTGGTTGTTCCTCCGCAGGGCGGCTTGAAGGCTGTCATCTGGACGGACGTCTTTCAGACGGTGGTGATGTTCGCCGGTCAGCTTGCTGTCATCATTGTGGGAGTACAGCGGACCGGGGGGGTGTCTGAGGTGTGGAGGAAAGTGAAGGAGGGAAACCGAATATCTGGACTGGAGTGAGTTCAGTTTAAACTAAAGCATCACAGGACCTGGGTGGGAGAATGTGTTTGTTAAAATGATCTTAGACTAGATTTTTTTTCTCTCCGTTGTTTTAGCTTAAACCCGGATCCTACAGAGAGACACACCTTCTGGACTCTGGGGGTGGGAGGGGTCTTCCTCATGCTGTCCCTGTATGGAGTGAACCAGGCTCAGGTCCAAAGATATCTCAGCGCGCGCTCAGAGAGAGAAGCTGTGAGGTATGCTGCCTGGTGGATCTTTACTGGCTTTGTTTGATTTTTTTCTTCTCTATAAATCTGGTCTTTATGGCAGAATTAGGAGATGAAACAAGATGTTTAAAAAATGCATCAGGAGGAGGAACAGATACCAAACAGGAGCTCTGGTTTAACTTTTGGTCTAAATGTAAAATCATATACCGTATTTTCACGACTATAAGGCGCATATAAATGTCTTCTTTTTTTTTTCCTCAAAATGTGCGGCGCGCCCTATGTGTGTTGTTACTGCGGATGTTGTTGAGACCACCATGAGAACGTTAAAGGGGGAAGTGTGGGCGTGGATTGTGTATAAAAGAACAGGTATGTGCTTTATGCAGAACTCCTCATCTCCTCATTGAGGAGATGATGAAAGAGTGGCTGAGGGAGGTGAATGTAAGGAGACCAGGTGGTTTTTTTCCACGCATCACCATCGCTGTTAATCTGTGACTCCATGCGTGCCCATCTCACAGCTGATGTCAAAAACATGGTGAAACAAATGAATGCTGTGCTTGCTGTTATTGCGGGAGGTCTGACAAAGGAACTTCAACCGCTCGACATCGGTGTGAACCGGCCGTTCAATGCTGCTTTCACACCGGATGCAGCAGGCGTGGCAGAAGCAGCGAGTTTACATGCAAAGTCAATGGTTGACGCGCGTCAAGGCGCAGCATAAGGTCCTGCAGCCCGTTTTGAGCAGCAGTCGGGCGCGTTTAAGCATCTGACGCGCCGCAAACGCGCTTCTGCTCGAGATGGAAAAATTTAATTTTTGCTGCTCGACGCGCCACGTCAACCAATCAGAGAAGCTGATCTGGGAGCTGGCAGGGAGAGACACACATCGCTGATGATACAGAGCGCTATGATCGCTCCTCTGAAACAGTTTATTATGTTCGCTTTTATTATTCTGGTGCCTGCAGATCGGATTATTTAGATGAAAAACACCTACCAGCCGCCGCGGTGAACCGCCAGGAGGCGACCCGGCCAGAGGCTACTGTGGAATGGGATCCTACTGACGGCGCCGCTGGTATGTGGGGGTCTGAGCGGCTCCGACAGAAATAATATTGGAAGGCAGGATGGTAATCTGGATGAACTGACTGCACTGATGAAGTTTTCAGGTGTATTTTCTCACTTAAAAACATATTAAAACTACTTTATTCCCACTGATCACAGCAAATATAGCTGCAAGGCAGAGAAAGGATAGTGAAGCTCCGCCCAACGCGCGTCAGACACACTTTTGCACCGCGCAGCCAGAGCAGCAAAGCTGCTTCAGCCGCGCGTCAGAACTAACTGGTACAAGCAGCAAAAAGGAAGCAGCAGACGCGATTTTGCTGCTTTTGCTGCGTCCGGTGTGAACGTAGCATTAAAGGTGAAAACTAGGAGAGGAGTGCACATCTCCCTGAAAGCAACACCCCCTATGAGATTATGGTGGTGGTGGTATTATGCCGTGGGGAAGTTTTTATGTCTTTTCTTGTGGAGCTAATTACAGCATTATCTGCAAAAAAGGAAACTGTTGAACTGAACATTTAGGCTGGGCTACAATGGAATGGGTTAGATCAGAGCGTAATCATTGCTTAGAATGGCCTAGTTAAAGTCCAGAGTCAGATCAAAATGACAGTCAGGATCACAGAAGCTCTCCGTCTAATCCGACTGAGCTTAAGCTGTTAAAAAGAAAAGGGAACATACCTCTCATTTCTTTGATCTTTACCTATAAATTGATTTAAAATCATGCATTATCATAATTTCACTACTTTATGTTGATCTATCATAAAAATGCCGGTAGAATATGTGGCGACTGATGTCACAAAAATAGTGTGAATATCTCTGCAGATGCTTTTTCAACATGCAGCATTCTGGGGCAAAAAGATAATTAGTTTGTACACTAGAGAGCACTAATGGGCTTATCACACTGATAAAACATTTAGATGTCATCAGGTTAGGTGTTTGAATTGACTATAAAGTTAATCTCTTTTTTTTTTCACGATTAGCTCCAGTAAAATCTCCTATGTGTGCAGATCAGCCATCAGGCTGCAGCAAAGCTTGGAGATGTTAGTTTTTCCATGCTTAGTGGAGCTAGCAGAGTAGTATGGTTTTAATTTGATAAGATTGAGCTGCTGTCTGAAATGCTTATTAACATATTTATTTTTGTGAAGCAGAAAAGTAGATTTAAGCTGAAGTGAATGAATTAGATAGACCATAGATATTTTCCTATTAGAGCACAGGTGTCTCATCCCTTTTGGTTAAATTCAGTTGTTGGGTTTATTTGGGCTTTTTGGTCTAACAATATATTAAGAGACATTTTATTTGAAATATTTTACAGTTTTCATATGTTGTCTTTAATTTAAAAAAAAGAAATTTAGCTTTTTGTTTAAAGGTAATTTTAACTGAGACGTCTAGTTACTTTCGTTTCTTTAACCGTTGTCTAATGGATAAACTGTAGTTCTTAGCACTGAATGGAAAAGTGCCTTTAGATGGCGAAATATTATTTAATTATATTTCATTATGGCAGTTAGTTTAATACTTTAAATTAATCAATTTACTTCTGCAAACTATAATAAAGGCTGTCATGCTTTACAATGCGTACATTTTATTTAGCTTATTTTCACGTCTATAAGGCGCATATAGACGTCTTTTTTTTCCCCTCGAAATGTGCGGTGCGGCCTATGTGTGTTGTTACTGCGGACTTTTGAGACCACCTCATTGAGGAGATGATGAAAGCGTGGCTGAGGCAGGTGTATGTGAGGAGACCAGGTGGTTTTTTCCACTCATCACCATCGCTGTTAATCTGTGACTCCATGCGTGCCCATCTCACAGCCGATGTGAAAAACATGGTGAATCAAATGAACGCTGTGCTCGCTGTTATCCCGGGGGGTCTGACAAAGGAACTTCAACCGCTCGACATCGGTGTGAAGCGGCCGTTCAAAGTAAGGCTGCGAGCGGCGTGGGAGCGATGGATGACCGACGGAGACCACAGTTTCAGGATAAGTGGAAGGCAGCGCCGGGCAAGTTACGCCACCGTTTGCGGATGGATTGTAGATGCTTGGACTAACGTGTCTGCTGGGTCTGTTGTTCAAGCTTTCGCAAAAGCCGGCATTATTTCCGAGGAGCCGCGCTGCACGGAAAGTGACTCTGACAGCGAAGAAGGGGAAATTGGCATGTCTGATTTAGTGCAGCTGTTTAATTCAGAAACAGAGGATGATGACTTTGATGGGTTTGATTAATACTTTGTAATAAATACATGAATAAAGCACAATCATACTCAGTTTTGCTCCCGCTCTATTTTTCTATCTGAAAACTTAATTCAACAGCAGCCTCTGGGCGGGTCTCCTCCTCTTCACCGCGGTGGCTGGCAGGTGTTTTTTCATCTAAATAATCTAAATCTTGCAGCTATATTTGCTGTGATCAGTGGGAATAAAGTAGTTTTAATATGTTTTTAAGTGAGAAAGTCCACCTGAAAACGTAATAATTGCAGTCAGTTCATCCAGATTATCTATTTCTGTCGGAGGCGCTCAGACCCCCACATACCAGCGGTGCACCGACAGCAGAAATCCCTTCAACAGCAGCCTCTAGGCTGGGCAGCCTCCGGGTTCACCGCGGCGGCTGGCAGGTGTTTTTCATCTAAATAATTTAAACTGCAGGCACCAGGATACCGGTAATAAAAGCGAACATATTCCATCGGCAGGTTTCAAAATTTTAAGTTAATTTAGGAGTGATCACAGCGCTGCGTCATCTGCGATGTCTCTGTCTCACGGCCAGCTGCCAGGTTTGATTAATACTTTGTAATAAATACATGAATAAAGCACAATCATACTCAGTTTTGCCCCCGCTGTATTTTTAAATACGCAGTAGAGCTATTTAAAGGTAGTAGAGGACATGTACCTGTATATAAAAAACGCGCCCTATAGTCCGGTGCGCCTTATGTGTGTGTTAAATACAGAAATGGCACACATAACTGAGAGTGCGCCTTTTAGTCCGGTGCGCCTTATGGTCGTGAAAATACGGTAGTAAAGAAAACATAAAATGAAGCCCCTCGTCTTAGAATATATTTGCTTACATCAAAATAAATTTACAAAATTGTTATAATGTAAAAATGTACATTCATTAAAAAACTCTCATCAATCTATGAAAAAATCCTGCGGCACCCCTGTAGTGACCTCGCAGTACCCCTAGGTGCCGCGGCACCCACTTTGAAAACCCCTGCTATACAGGTGCTGGTCATAAAATTAGAATATCATGAAAAAGTAGATTGATTTCAGTAATTCCATTTAAAAAGTGAAACTTGTATATTATATTCATACATTACATACAAACTCATATATTTCAGATGTTTATTTGGTTTAATTTTGATGATTACAAATGACAACAAATGAAAATCTCAAATTCATCATATCAGAAAATTAGAATATTGTGAAAAGGTTCAAAATTGATGGCCCCTGGTGCCACACTCTAATCAGCTAATTAACTCAAACCACCTGCAAAAGCCTTTAAATGGTCTTTCAGTCTAGTTCTATAGGCTACACAATCATGGGGAAGACTGCTGACTTGACAGTTGTCCAAAAGACGACCATCGACACCTTGCACAAGGAGGGCAAGACACAAAAGGTCATCGCTAAAGAGGCTGGCTGTTCACAGAGCTCAGTGTCCAAGCACATTAATAGAGAGGCGAAGGGAAGGAAAAGATGTGGTCGAAAAAAGTGTACAAGCAAGAGAGATAACCGCACCCTGGAGAGGATTGTGAAACAAAACCCATTCAAAAATGTGGGGGAGATTCACAAAGAGTGGACTGCAGCTGGAGTGAGTGCTTCAAGAACCACCACACACAGACGTATGAAAGACATGGGTTTCTGCTGTCGCATTCCTTGTGTCAAGCCACTCTTGAACCACAGACAGCGTCAGAAGCGTCTTGCCTGGGCTAAAGAGAAACAGGACTGGACTGCTGGTGAGTGGTCCAAAGTCATGTTCTCTGATGAAAGTAAATTTTGCATTTCCTTTGGAAATCAAGGTCCCAGAGTCTGGAGGAAAAGAAGAGAGGCACTTCATCCACGTTGCTTGAAGTCCAGTGTAAAGTTTCCACAGTCAGTGATGGTTTGGGGTGCCATGTCATCTGCTGGTGTTGGTCCATTGTGTTTTCTGAGGTCCAGGGTCAACGCAGCCACATACCAGGAAGTTTTAGAGCACTTCATGCTTCCTGCAGCTGACCAACTTTTTGGAGATGCAGATTTCATTTTCCAACAGGACTTGGCACCTGCACACAGTGCCAAAGCTACCAGTACCTGGTTGAAGGACCATGGTATCCCTGTTCTTAATTGGCCAGCAAACTCTCCTGACCTTAACCCCATAGAAAATCTATGGGGTATTGTGAAGAAGAAGATGCAATACACCAGACCCAACAATTCAGAAGAGCTAAAAGCCACTATTAGAGCAACCTGGGCTATCATAACACCTGAGCAGTGCCACAGACTGATCGACTCCATGCCACGCCGCATTGCTGCAGTAATACAGGCCAAAGGAGGCCCAACTAAATACTGAGTGCTGTACATGCTCATACTTTTCATGTTCATACTTTTCAGTTGGCCAACATTTCTATAAATCCTTTGTTTTTATTGGTCTTCAGTAATATTCTAATTTTCTGATATGAGGAATTTGAGATTTTCATTTGTTGTCATTTGTAATCATCAAAATTAAACAAAATAAACATCTGAAATATATGAGTTTGTATGTAATGTATGAATATAATATACAAGTTTCACTTTTTAAATGGAATTACTGAAATCAATCTACTTTTTCATGATATTCTAATTTTATGACCAGCACCTGTATACTGTGGTTGCACAGACAAAATGGCAGAAGTCAAGCAGTTGCCAAGAGCCTTTTCACTCGTCAAGCCAACAAAATCATAAGAGATGCAAATGCAATTGATCAAGGGGAACTAATGCAACAGTTTAATAAGAGGTCCAAAAATCTTGGAGAGCAGTTTGAATCAAATGTCACTATTGTCACTGAAGCAACATATGGAGAGCCACCAGGTCTATAACAGCATGAGGACATCGATTAAAAAGGTAAAATATGGTGAAGATATATTTAAACATGAAAGAAAACTGTTGAGGATAATTTGTGGTCCAGAGACGGTCGGCATGACGTGTCGGCAGCTGTCCTGGAGACCGAAGAAAGCGGACGGATGGCAAAGGACGTCCCAGTCTTAGGAGTGAATGTGGAAGCTTTTAAAATCCACATGGACCTTCTATGAAAGAAGATAAAACAGTGAAGGGAGACTCTGCCTGGGAGCGATGGATCCCTGCAGAAGAGAGAAGTTTTCATAAAAGAATAAAAAATTTAAGAACTATGAGTTTGTAAATTGTTATTTGAGCCACAGAAAGCAATAGGAGGACAGAAGCACCACTTCTGACACCTGAGAATTAAACCCACAACCCTTCCTATTTTCACTGGTGATAAATGAGTCTATCACTGATGACTGGAAAAAACTTATAAAGGCAAGGAGAGCCGATTGGATCAATTGAAGTTAAGAAAATTCAACTTCTGGGCAGCGTTGATGGAAAAATAATGTAAGATTTTAAGTGAACATATACCTCTGCAGAGGACATTCTCAGTGTTTTTAAACAGATATAGAAATAAAGCTTTGATAGCAATTAAAATATTAGAAGATTTGGATGAATCACCACTTTTAAAAGAAGACAGACCCAGAAAAGGAATTAATTTGGTCCTGATGGTGGAAAATCTCACTAAGCTGGGAAACCCATACAGTTAAAAACCCACTAGTTGTAATGACTATGGAAATCAGAATAACAGACTTTGTGAAAAGCGATCAGCTAAACTTCATGCTGGAGCCCAAGAACAACTGATAATCATTTTGATATGCTCCTTCAATTTCTAAAAAGCAGGAAAACATCCTTTCTTCCTGAGTCTTTTCATGTTGGATTATCAATAATTTGAAAATAACCTTCATACAGCCACTGTTTTTCTGGTATTAAAGAGTGATTAAAGTTTTGTGGAGGGTTTGAGTCACATTTTTCACTGTGGTTCTCTGTGTTTGTGCAGGTCGTGCTACATGGTGTTTCCTTCCCTTCAGCTGGCTCTGGCTCTCAGCTGTGTCATGGGTCTGGTCATGTTTGCTCGTTACTGTGGAGAGGACTTTTCTGAGAAGCTGGGAAGCTCTTCTCGAGACGCAGTGAGTTCAACTCTGCTTTCATTTTTAATCTCATATCCGGAAACTTTCGATATTGTTAAGAACACTTAAATTTACTATGAAATAGTCTAGACCAGAGGTCACGGATTAGCGGACTGGGATCCGGACCCAACCTGAATTAAAACATTTCTAAATTACCGCATGTTGTCCGAGGACAGTGTCTTAACTTCACTTGCGCCTCTTCTCCTGTTAATACGGTAAAGCCCTGGGGAGCGTCCGGCTCCAGGCTGCACGTGATCCAAATGAGCCAATGAGCTGTCAGTCTGGGTTGCTGCTGCTGCTACTGTTAGACACAGCAGGCAAACCTGTGGCAAGCCGGGCGATGGGAAAGAAGGAGAAGACCATGAGAAAAAGAGAGCAGAGAAAGTGTGGACTGCTGGAAGAACTGTAGTGAACTGGTGAAAGAAAAGTGAAATGGCGTGCTCAAAGATGACCCTGCACATTTAGAGGATGTTTGGCTCAACCTGCTGCTGTGAAGCAGGATTCTCCACCATGAACAGAATCAACAATAAATCTGGATCCAGGCTCAAAATGAGCTCCTTGATATGGGCTTGAGAATGGCTTAGTCTCCGGTTAAACCCAGGTTTAAAGCCTTGCAGGGCAGCCTAAAGTACGGTGGCTGAGAAGTGCAAAACACATTTACAATTCAAAAACACATTAACAAATAAAAAACAAAATAACATCTGAGGAAACAAAATTATATTTTATGAAACAAATGTATTTTTGAAAAAAAAGTTTAAATTTTTAAAAACACATTTACATTTTAGGAAACAAATTCACATTTTAAATAAATTAGATTTAAGGTGAGAGAAAGTTTCATTTTAGAGAAAAAAAAAAACATTATAGGGAAACAAATTTACATCTAAAAAAAAATTGACCGTTCGGAAACACTTGTACAAGTGCAAAGACAAAACTGCAAGCGGCAAAACACAGTTACATAGCCAAAAACAAATTAACAAAAGACGGCTACACGGAAAGGGAATGTCCCAGTGGCCGGATGTGACGTCACCATTACCCTGACTTGTAGTACAACAGCTCAATCTGTAGTCCTCCTGCTTCACGTGAAAAGTCAGCGGCGATTTTAGATGGAAAGAATTGCACTGAAGCTGTTTTTCTTAAGTTTACGCTAACCGAACAATGTTTTGCCCTTATTGTGGTCTCTGGAACTTTTACGGGACACGGACCAGGTGGCAGGACCAAGCAGCAGGGCCGAGCTCAATTCGTGGCAGTGGCTGCGTTGCAGCAGTTCCGGTGGTCATGCCACCTGGTCCGTGTCCCGTAAAAGTTCCAGAGACCGTCCGCACGAAGAACAAAGGTGTAAATTGGCTGAAATTTGCTCCACAATAATAAATCCGACGCTGACTTTTCACGTGAAGCAGGAGGACTACAGATTGAGCTGTTTGTACTACAAGTCAGGGTAATGGTGACGTCGCATCCGGCCACTGGGACATTCCCTTTCCGTGTAGCCGTCTTTTGTTAATTTGTTTTTGGCTATGTAACTGTGTTTTGCCGCTTGCAGTTTTGTCATTGCACTTGTACGTGTGTTTCTGAACGGTCAATTTTTTTTAGATGTAAATTTGTTTCCCTATAATGTTTTTTTTTTTCTCTAAAATGAAACTTTCTCTCACCTAAAATCTAACTTATTTAAAATGTGAATTTGTTTGCTAAAATGTAAATTTGTTTTTAAAAATTGTAACTTTTTTTTCAAAAATACATTTGTTTCATAAAATATAATTTTGTTTCTTCAAATGTTATTTTGTTTTTTATTTGTTAATGTGTTTTTGAATTGTAAATGTGTTTTGCACTTCTCAGCCACCGTACTAAAGCCCACTGCCAACATTAAGACAGAAAAAAGAAAGAAAATAACAAACGCTCAGTTCAGGTGTTTGAGAAAATGTGGGAATCAGGAAATTATCTATAAACCAAACTGAACGATTGTTGTTCTCTACCTAAAAAAACACTTTAGATTTTAAAATGGAAAAAAAATTATATTTTTATTTAAAAAGTCAATGTATAACATGGATGCATAAACAACTGCATTTTATTTCACTGTTAGATTTTGTTTAAAGTAACAGATTATAATTAAAAATGTCTCCGGACCTTTACTGGTTGATGATTTTCTTTATTCGGAGTGCCTATTTTTAATTGGTTGCCTCTGGGCTAGGACTTAGTGTTTTGTGGGCTAAATTGATTCACACAAAGGAATGGTGGAAGGAAAACATCAATCCCTATTTGCATGTGTAGCTTCAACATGATTTGTGTAACCTGAATGCAGAGTCTGTTCTCTGAGGTCATGCTGTGGTTGCATTTGCTACATAGATGTATGCAAAGCAGAAGCTTCCAGGAAGTTTTAATATCAGTTGTTTAATTTACACAGATGGTGATATACTTTGTGATGGACATGCTGCAAGGCCTGCCCGGACTGCCGGGACTGTTTATCGCCTGTTTGTTCAGTGCGGCTCTAAGGTACGGGGATTTCCACAGCATCCATGGCTCTTCTTATCAGTCAACTCATCTCTGCAATTTACTTTTTTTTCTTTTTCTGCTGGGTTGTTATGCTGTTTTTGAAAAGTTTGGAAAATTGCTCCTTATGTATTTTCTAGGTCTGGATGAGTTTCGGAAAAAAATATAAGATATTATATTATATATTGTCACATTATTGTCAGCATTGAGTTAAACATTAAACTCTCTGTTTCTTATTTTTCGTGTTACTCACTAGGAGGTCACTCAGGTCACTGTTCAGTTTCCACTACATGTAATTGATGGTGACGCACCACTGCTGCAAAATAAAAGCTGCCAAATCTCTGTAATTAATTGAATACATTTGTTTTAACAGTGTTAAACATATAGCATAATGTATCTTTGCACACTTATTCTTATCATAGTCAGAATTTCAAATGCATTTAAATATCATAACACAGGACTTCCAACTTTTCACCAAACTTTGGGGAAACAGTTTGAACAGTAAACCCTGTCAGGGTTAGATGAGGACAGCAGCAGCTAAAGGTTGGAGGTTTTCAGAGGATTTACCTGAAACCTAAGTGGCAAAATGTAATAAAAGTGTAGTAAAAGTATCAAATATACTGTAAACTAAGAATTTCACAACTTTGTTTATTAATTATTCTATACAGTTCAAGTAAAATAAACAATTGGAAACTAATAAGTTATTACTGGATTACTGGCACTGATACTGGAACCAGTGCAATCCAAACCTCTGCAAACTACTCTGTGTATAAATATTTGGTAATAGGCTAAGGATTATGTTATTCGTTTTTCATACGATTGCAAAACAGCTAAACAATTCAACATCACACAAGACGGCACTTCTCTGGATCTGAACATTTTCAATGGACCAAAATAAGGATAAATTAATAAGACACGAAATAATGAAATGAGAACATCTCTGTGGTTCTCCCTCTATCAATCCAGGATAACTGAGTTGTTCTGCACGTCCTCTCTGGATGTGGTTGGTCTTTTCTTTTTATTTTAAAAATAAATAAAAAATGCAATCGTTCTTTTTCACTTTTATGGTTTTTGAGGCAAACCTGAAAGCTTTAAGAATGAAAACATTTGTGTTGATTTAATTACTCCTAAATTCCAACAATTTATTAGATTATTAAACTAGACTGAGCAATAATAATTTAACTTGTAAGCAAAACATGGACTAAATCTGGGCCTAAAAAAAGCATCAGGTAAAGAGAAAACAAACAGTTTAATGTGATCCTACACTCAGTCTACACTAGGGCTGTTGTAAACGAATAGTTTAGTAATCGAGTAATCTATCGATTATTCTTACGATTAATCGAGTAATCGGATAAAAAAAATGTATAAAATAAACTATTGGCAAATCTGCAATAACACCAGTTAGTCCAGATCAGTCCAATATCTCCTTTTTGAGCATCCCTAACAGTTAAATGTTTGTAGTTTAGAAAGTTTACTTGTAACAGTAGTTTGCTTTAACCTGAAGAAAAGTTATAAGATATTAAATTATATTCAAATAATAAAGTGGCAGGCTCACAAATATGCTTATAAAATGTCTAAATGTAAAGGTTTGAGTTTGTACAGAGTTCTGCAGCCTTAACTAGTCATGATAAAATGCAAAAATGTTGCTATTTTTATTAAAACGATGCTATTATTTATTCTTGATTGCTTAGGTATAAACAAATATAGAATTACTACAAAAAATATTAATAAAAAATTTCTAATTCATACATAACAGTAGCGAGAAGAAAAGACTAACTTTTCAGGATGGAAAGACACCAATAAATAAATGCTTTTCAGCTTATGCCTGTAATCTGTTGCTGCGTATTTTTATTAACAAACTTACATTAAGTCCTGCATAATTTCTCTCAGTTCCACCCTCACATACAATTTACACTACACCCGGTTAAGTAACCGCTATGTTTAGATGTAACGTTAGCAAAATAATGTGCCTCAATTTACATCTATAACATGGCAGATTATCACACAACGTAGTTAGCAAAGAGAACATAAACGTTACCTGTTGGCAACCGTGTAGGAGTTGGATGCATGTAGCGGGTGTTTTCTCTTCAGATGCTGCAACATTGATGTCGTGCTGTTGTGGTACGCCAATTCTGCTTTGCAGTGGATGCATTGCGCTGTGTTGTCCTTTCTGTTTAGCCTAAAATGTTCCCAAACTTTTGACATTTTTTGTCGCTTTCGGGGTTCTCCTTCTGAGCATTCTCCGGTTCCCTCCATAGCTACAAACTTAGCACAAGCGCTCCAGGCGCTAACGGAAGTGGTAGCGTTGTGCAACACAAAAACCCTCCGGCTAGACCAGTGTGCTGCGTATTTAACAGCATTGCTTATTACAATACAATAAATTTAGCGAAGCTTCGAGGCAGATAAATTTCCTCGAGGATTTTTTGTAATCGAGTTACTCGAGTTACTCGATGAATCGTTTCAGCCCTAGTCTACACATCAATACTTTAAACTAGCTGCTAGTGCTAGATTGCTAGAAATCTTTAATAATTTACAAAGAGAATTATCCTATTGCAGATGAGATAAGATAAAAATTTAAATGACATGCCTCATAATAACTGTCTTTGATCAATATCTGACACAGTGAATAGGTGGGAATACGGACTGGATATGAACCTGGCATGTCCTTCTGCGTTAGCGCTCAGGTTGTATTAAAAACGCAGACTGGATTTTAATCACCATGGTATTTTTATATATAAATAGTGGAACAGAGTTGAGTATTAATGTCTGACCCTGAGATGGGTGAGTCTCACTCCCAATGGGTGAGAGTTGACAGTAGAGACTGACATTTTTTCGGGAATCCCACGGGTCACGGGAAACCAATAGTAACTAAAAAAAAAACTAGGATCGATGCCAAAAAATAAAATAGAGAGAAAAAAAATCCAGTACTGGCGCCGCCATTTTGTAGTTTTTTTCCTTGAAGCCTACACTATAATGCGAGTCAAAAAAACTACACGACCCAAAAACCAACAGTGCTTCCGCTCTGAGTTTTTCACCCACGCTGAAAAACAAAAGAATGGGAGTAGTGCAGGAGCGGGAGTCATTCTGAATGGGAGCGGGATGGGAGTGGGAGAAATTTCACCAGGAGTGGGACGGGACAGGATTTAGATTTATACTCTGGCCCGGGATCGCGACGGGACACCATTTTTTTCTGTGGGAGTGGGACGGGACAGGAGTGAAAATCCACTCCCGTGTCAGTCTCTAGTTGACAGCCCTGATAACATATTAAAATTAACTTTATTAAATAAATAAAAAAACACTGGCAGCTGCTGTGTGTTTTGCTGTGAAACTATTGGCTGGTTTATGAAGCTAACTGGTCGCTTCAGAAAAATAGCCATAATTTTTTAAAGCAGAAAATACACTACAATAAATAACATGTGCCATATTTTCTGAACTATAGAGCATACCTCATTACACGCTAAATTGTTTTTAAAATTTTAAAACATACATATATAAGCCGCATGGGGCTATAAACTGCTGATATCTACGGAACTGTCTCCCAGCAAACCTGTAGGGGGAGCTCTACTTACTTATAGCCCCTGGAGTAGGAATGAAGAAGAATGCTAGCTCCCGTTAGCTTGTTAGCTCACAGCAGTAAGAGTTTCTACTGAAAGATGGGGCTTTGTCGGCTCTTTATTTCAGTTCTGCAGGAGTTGAACCCAGTCTCTTTATTTAATGAGGCAGATAAATGTCAAAATACATAAATTCGGGATATTTGTTCTCCATTGTGCCTGCTGCTAGCATGCTCGTATGCTAAGTTAAAATTAGACCCTTATTCTTTCCCTTCACCTTCTGGCAGTTAGAAAAAAATGAACAGAGAACCCGCGCCTTCTTATAAGCACCATGGTTTATAGCGGCTTATAGTCCAGAGAATACGGTATTTAATTCAGTTTTCCCCCTATATAGGAATATAAGGGTAGTAAATAAGATAAATAAGAATCAATCAGAATTTTTTATTAGATATTCAACCAAAGACATGGGAACAAACTGTCTGTCAACAGGCTGCAAATAATCTTAACAAGAATTCATTCAGCACTAATTTAAGAGACTATATAAATAGTGAACTTTTTTTTTTTTTACTTTAAACTTCACTGTGAAGTGGTCAACATGAAGCAACACAACTACAGTAAAGGTCGTCCACACAGATCTGCTAAAACATTTTAACTTTTGGGTCTGGAAATTATAAAATGTCAAATATTTATAAATATAAAACATATAAAATATTCAGTTTGCATGTCCAGGTCTGCAACAGCTGATCAGCATCAGTTAACTAATTTCCCCTTCAGACATAAACTACTAATTTGGCAAACTTTAAAAAAAACGATACATTTATCTGTTTTATAAGAGTTAAAAGGTTGTACTATTTCTCTAACAGTAAAAAGATTGGATTAAAAAAGTTTAAAAAAGAATAGCAAGAGTGAGTTTAGCTTGATTTAGAAATATGGATTTATGTAAAGTAATAAAAAAAGTTAAATTAAACCAGTAAGCATAAAGATAAAAAGAGCTGCATGAAGCTGAAATGGACCTTTGTGTGAATTCCAGACAGTAATAAAACGGAGATAATTTGATATCCTGGTCATTTATTCTGGTGCTCAGCTGCTTTGCATAATGAGTTTCTATTGACCAGGTTTTCGTTAAAGACTGAACTGTGCTGCTTTTGTAATTTCTCCAATCTTCATATTAAGAGAGAAAGCATAATTTACAGCTCGTTGATGTCCAGTAGGATTTGGTTTGGTGTGCTTAAATAAAACATGATCCATAAAGATCCAGTGACATCACAAATAGCTTGGCTTTCTCATGTTAATTTACACAAGTTTTTGATTTTGTAAAAATAAAAAAAAGGCATATGTTAATGTTATGACTTGTCTGTTCAGCACCATCTCCTCTGCCTTCAACTCTCTGGCTACCGTGACGATGGAGGATCTCATCAAACCACATTTTCCATCCATGTCCGAAGCGAGAGCGACGCTGGTGTCCAAAGCTTTGGGTGAGAGCTGCTCTCTGCTTTAAAAACGACCAAATCGATGGCTGAACTTTCTAATGCTTGATGTTACGTCTCTGTTCTGGAAGCGCTGTCCTACGGGCTGCTCTGTCTGGCCATGGCTTACCTCACTCACCTGATGGGGGACTCGGTGTTACTGGTGAGCGCCTTGTTTGATCCTATTATTAACGGTTCGATTGGTTTAGCTTTAAGTGTTTACGCTTGACTTGCAGGTAGCTTTAAAGATCTTTGGGATGGTCGGTGGACCGATCCTCGGCCTGTTTTGTCTCGGCATGTTCTTCCCATGTGCCAACTCCATTGTAAGTTTGTCATTTGCTACAGTTTTGTTTGTTTAGTCGTGAGCTTATAAAACATTAAAAACTATTTATGATCCAAGGTTTTGCTGTTCAGTTTACTTTTTGCAATAGACCAATAAAATACCGCAGTTTGATTTTGCCAGATAAATGAGATAAATAGAATATCAGTGGGAATTCGATTTCTTAAATCTACTCACTTATTCTGTGTTGCTCACTTATTAATCGCCCTGAGTTAGCATCATCCATCATCCCTGTTCTCTACAGCATGATGCTGCCACCACTGTGTTTGACTAGGGATGCTGAGTCCAGGGAGATATTTAGTGCACACGTAATTAGGGTGTCTGTATTTTGTGGAAAGTATATGGTGGACGTGCGTCTCAGGCGTTAAGGGGTCCTGCAGCACGAGCTTTCAAGATTTCACTCGCTAATCAGTCTGGAGACTCTCCGTTGTAGAAAATTTGGAGCCGTTCACCAAACGAACGTCCAACCAGCGTTGGCTTTGAGGCGGGTTGAGGTGTGACGCAACGAGAAGCGCGACAGTTCAGTCTAAAGAACATGGCGGCTTCAGCCGATGAAACTAGCGTTAGCGTGGCTATCGAGCAAGTTTTATCGGAATTACAGAGTATTTCTTCACTGAAAGAAGAGCAAAACACTGCTCTGGAGGCTTTTCTCAGAGGAAAAGATGTTTTTGCTCTTCTCCCGACTGGTTGCGGCAAGAGTTTGATCTATCAATTGGCTCCTCTTCGTCGTCGCTCTGTTAGTACGTCATATTCTTCGTTGATCTGATTGGTTTATTTGGCCCGTCTATCACCAACATAGGCCAATCAGCTAACCAGTATTTTCGCCCCTTCCCAAAATTACTTCAACGGAAGGTTTCCAGATGGATATGCGGAGCAAATCCATCTGGCGGAGTCAGGTTAGCATTTAGGGACACCTCTAAATATTGAAGTTTGGTAGCTCTCCAGGCCTTGGTTAGCCCTCCTCTGGACTTGTCTGACTTTAACGTGTATACATTTTTAAGTTGAAGTGTTGGACGCCTTTTTTAAGAGCAACACAGGTTTAGTCTGAATGCATCATTACCTTGTTGCTATGAAAGCAGAGATTGTGTAGAAACGCAAAGAGCAGAACTTTATCTAGTAGGGATCCACTGATATGAAAATCTGGGCTACTAATCAATATTTACTGGAAATCAACCGATATAGTTTTTAATGTTATTTTGACACCAGTCTAACTGATATGTGGTGCAGATATTGCTTTTCTTCCCCTATTTCCATGATAAACATTGAACAGTTATAACAAATCTTACACTGGTCTAATTTTAAACAAAAAAAAATAATTTTTTTTTTCTTTTACAAATAAAACAAAACCTAGCAAATGCAGGGAAAGGCAATGATTGCTCTCTGCATGATCTCACAGCATGGCTGCTGAATGCATTTATGAACAGGCCAATGCATGCACATTTCGGCTGATACAGGGAAAAAAAAAGTCATTATGATATATCAGTTTATTACGGAAGAGGATTAGGGCCACTGAAAAAAAAAGTGATTTTTAAATTTTATTTCAGTTTAACATGGGAAAAAGTCAGAATTCTTAATTTTTATCTCAGAATTCTGACTTTTTTCTCAGAATTCTGACTTTAAATCTCAGAATTCTGACTTTAAATCTCAGAATTCTGACTTTAAATCTCAGAATTCTGAGATTTAAAGTCAGAATTCTGAGATTTAAAGTCAGAATTCTGAGTTCCTTTTCCGTAGTTTGTCTCTAAGATTTCGTAGTATTATATACATTACATGTCCCTACTCTTTTGAAGCTATGAAAAACTGACCACGGTGCTGATATTTCTTTTTCTCCAGGGTGCAGTGGCTGGTCTGGGTGCAGGTCTGGGCTTCGCTTTCTGGGTCGGCATCGGAAGCATCGTCACTCACAGCTCTGGAGCAAAACGCCTGCCGCCCAGCTGTCACGTCAACGCAACGACCGCCATTCAGACAGCTCTCACCAACGTAACAAGGTGGGTCTCCCGCCGTTAGCTGTGCTCGTTAATTCGTCCAGATCCCACCTCACAGCTAAATCGTATGTCTTTGTTTATCAGCCGCCCCACCGGCCTGCAGAGGTTTTACTCTTTGTCCTACATGTGGTACAGCGCGTTCAACTGCCTAACCGTCATTCTTATCGGGCTGATCATCAGCTTCCTCACTGGTACAGAACACCAGCACCAACATTTATGTATGCTTAATTAATGCACAACGCTTTCCTTACACTCACCTTTTTGTATTGTTTTTTAAAGGCCCAATGAAAGAAGAGGAGGCAACACCTGGAACACTCTATCCCTTATTAGGAAAACTGCTTTGTTTTCTGCCTGAACATCTGAAAAAGAAGCTCTGCTGTGTGACTCCTCTGATACAGTCTGTAAGTAAACGGCCACACTTTGGTTTCAAAACAAAGCACAAAAAAACTATTATTAGAGAAAAAGCTCAGTAGTTCCTTGGTGCTTCAGCAGGATGTTGGTGTTCAAGTTAAAAGCTGGTTGCAGCTAATTAAAATGGTTTATTTGATCTCCAGCTGGGGTGCTGCTAGTTTGCTTTTTTAGAGATATTTCTTAAAAACAACTCCCTATATGGAAAGAGATGAGAATGATCAGTGTTACTAAAGTGACGCTAATATGTTACCTCCAAGCACTAACAGGTCAAACTACATTTTTGTAAAATTATTACTGCTCATTAGAAGGGCTGAATGATTCAAAATCATCATATTTTCAACCAATATTGCGATTTTTATGGTGATTTTCCTTTGCACTAAGCACAAGCATGTCGTATTTTTTACTCCAGGGTCATTTTTTCACGACCTTAAAAACCTGCTCGTCCAGAGTCCAGTGTTGCAGGTAGGGCTGCAACAACCGATCGATAAAAATCGACTTTTAAAAGCGTTGGCAACGAATTTTATCATCGATTAGTTGTGTCGCGCGATTAATGCGTCATCCGCCGCCGTCGTCATCACTGCCACTTGACTGAAACGGGGGAAGAAAAAAAAAATACGGCAGAGCGAGTCAGCGCTGCAGGGCTCAGTGTTGCCAACTCAGCGACTTTTCAGACCCCTCCAGCGACTATTTTTCAAAAAAGCGACTAGCGACAAATCTGGCGACTTTTTACGGTGTCACTGGCTTCTTTTGGAGACTCTTACTTGAAAGCATGTATCGTTCCTACTCTGCCGTGGGGCACCTCCCCCATCCCAACCCCGTTCTCCCGCAGGAGTCCCTCTCAGCGCTGCAGTCAGAGCCGCAGGATGTTTATCCTCAGCGTCCAGACTGCAAATGAAGCGTGCATGCGCCGGGATTGACGGCGGCGCATGCACGGCGCAAATTGATCACAATAATTAAAATAGCCTGCGCTTTGTAAAGTGAAAAAAGTCATAACATGCAACTTTTGCTAAAAACGAATTAATGGAAGCACCACTGTTATGATGCAGCACCTGAAAAGGAAACACGTTGGAGCCTTCAATGGCAGTGAAGAGAGCTGATCAGCAGGATGAGTAACCATGTTTGTTTGGTTTTAAAGTGGGGAAACGTAACGTTAGTTTCTCAGGTAGCTCATCTGATGCTTTCCTTACCGTGTTAGTAGGTTACAGACAGTGAGAAGGTTGGCTACCTATTTTACTTTTAATTTCATTTGAATTAGCTTAAGCAGCGTTTATATTTTCTTTATAAATAAATTAACTTGCAAATTATGAGGGCAAGGCTTTTAAAGTTTAAATCTTCTGGCAAAGATAAAGTAAAGAAGATCCTGCAATTTATGGAAGTAAAGCAGAATAAAATCCAGCAAGATCAGTAATATGTCAATTAATTATCTGCCACATTCCCATGTAAATATCTGTCTTTGGAGGATGTGTTTTTTACCACCCCTAGTTCTCTCATTTTTATTCCAAATACAATTTATAATTTGAATCACAGGGCTATTTTTATCTCTGTGGTTCACTAACTGCTGTACTTTCCTGTCTTAAAAGGCAGAACTCTATTAGTCTAAAAAATCCTCATTTGTTGAAATGGGGGGGCCTATTGTTTGAACCCCTTAGGGGCTTTTAAAAACAAAAATGTCTTTTTTTGCGCTTTATGAAACAAAGTACCCTATATTTTGTGGATGTACAGCTACATTTCTCATGTAAGTTTGCGTAGTTTTATCACAAACATTTATTTTTCATATTGCACCAGTACAGTTAATGAGCAACCTGTACTTGTGTGCTTGTTTGTTCTGTCTAAAATGTTTATTTTGGAATAAAGAGGTTAATATAAAAAATATTTTATTGTCCGATTCATCGAAAAAATAATCGGCCGATTCATCGATTTTTAAAATAATCGTTAGTTGCAGCCCTAGTTGCAGGACTTTACTGTAAGATTTGCATGAAAAAGTTCTTAATTGTACCATAATGCATTAATCTAGGCGTTAGCTGCAACTCTCTGTTCCTTTCTGTGCGACTGCATAGCTACTTTGATTTATTACTGCCACCTAAAGGGCTGGAGGGAGAAATTAGTTTCTTACTCTTGTTAAATTTACTGTGAATAAAAATGTAATGCCTCTGCGATTTGACAATTGCTTTTTTAGAAATTGCGATTATTTTGCAAATGGAATTAATTGCCCAGCTCTATTCCTAAGACAGGTAATGCTTTACAATCAAAGCAAAGTGAGTTTCAAATAAACAACCCACAGACAAAAGGTTAAATAAAGATAGACTGTGGCTGTGTCCGAACTTCCGCCCTAAATCCCTCAATCACTATATAGTGGACTTTATAGTTAAAACCTCTTAACATCCCCCTCATTTGGAAGTAATCCTCGCCTATTTTGCATACCCAAATGGAAAAGCAAATAACTTAGGAACTGTAAGCCCGAATTACATGTATGATTGAAAGCTAACACCTTCTAGCTTCTGAATTATAAATGAAAATTGGATGAAACACAGCCCAGGCTGCATCAGTTCAAAGATGAATCAAAGTTGTTTTTTTTATTATCAAAAATAATAGGTATTTTTGTCAACCACAAATTCAGGACATTTCAGACCTCTAGCTATAACAGTTCCAGAGCTGTAGGGTTTTGAACTTCTAATCTCTTTAATTGTGCCAATGCATAATGCTTTTACTTATTTATTTGACCCATAGAGTAACATTAAAGCATATTGATGGCCACAAAACATTTATAAAGCAAGTATTTTCCCATTTTTTCAGAATGAATGTATATAACAAAATGTAACATTTATAAACCTAAAATAACACAAAAAATCTATTTTAAAAAAAAGAAGTGAAACTGCTGCTTTAATAAGCTCCAGTGCTTTTTCTGAGCTGTATTTTGTTTTTTGTTTTTTTTTCCCTTCTAGTCAATGAGTCGATGCAATCAGCTGGTTTTCCTTAGATGGAAAACTTTGACTCAATTTGACTGGATGATCTGGTTGAATTGTAAAGTGACCTGAGGTGACATGATGTGAATTGGCGCTATAGAAATAAACTGAATTGAAAATCAGACAAAGAAGGCGGTTTTTAAAAGGTTGAAGATGACGAAAAAAGTCAAATAATGTGCTAAACCTGTTCGGATTGATGATAAAATGCCTGAGAAAGGGTTTCACAGACATTTCATCACTTCTATCTGTGTGAAGACATAAGCACATGAAGATTTCAGTGCTATACGTGTGCAGACAATGTTACATAAATGCAAACCCTGTGTCTGACTTTCTTACAATGTCACCCTCTTTGATCAATCTTCAAACAGCACATCAAGAAAATTGGCTTTTTCTCTTTTACTTTTAAAGCATTTCATTACCATGATTTATAATTTCTCCCGTGTGGCCATATTCACACTAAATAATAATATATTATTATTTAAATACTCGTTTTTCATTTCATTGAAATGTGAGTTTTTTGTTAAACCTTCGGTGGTCGCACTTTACTCAGGAGCTAATAAATGGGAGTGGCCGGCCTAGTGGTTATTAACCTGACTCCACCAGATGGATTTGCTCCGCATATCCATCTGGAAACCTTCCGTTGAAGTAATTTTGGGAAGGGGCAAAAATACTGGTTAGCTGATTGGCCTATGTTGGTGATAGACGGGCCATTTAAACCAATCAGATCAACGAAGCATATGACGTACTAACAGAGCAACGACGAAAACACAACCACAAGCCAGGCTACTCTTGCTGAAACCAGTCGGGAGAAGAGCAAAAACATCTTTTCCTCTGAGAAAAGCCTCCAGAGCAGTGTTTTGCTCTTCTTTCAGTGAAGAAATACTCTGTAATTCCCATAAAACTTGCTCGATAGCCACGCTAACGCTAGTTTCATCGGCTGAAGCCGCCATGTTCTTTAGACTGAACTGTCGCGCTTCTCGTTGCGTCAAACCTCAAAGCCAACGCTGATTGGACGTTCGTTTGGTGAACGGCTCCAAATTTTCTTTAACGGAGAGTCTCCATACTGATCTGTGAGTGAAACCTTGAAAGCTCGCGAGATCAGGATGGTCTCACGAGGCTAAGTGGTTAGGGCATAGGGCTTGGAATCCTGAAGTTGTGAGTCTGAAACCCACAGACTGCCACTCTGGTTCTCTGAGCAAGACCCACAAGCCTTTTAATATCACCCGGCATGTTAGATGATAAATATAGTGTTAGTGCTATTAAAAAGTTGAGCTAGAAAAGATGCAGAACATTTGATTAAAGAGCTCATAAAGTCCTTTTATGTTGGAAATGTTGGTGCAGACTTCTGACCATGATGCACAGCAATATGCAAATAAAAAAAACACCTCAGACCAGCTGTCAGGTACAGTGGGGGGTGGATCATGATTTGGGTTAGATATGACCTCTTTAAGGCTGGTTAATACTCAGAAACCAGGTCGTCTTCATGTTTGTCACAGTGATTTAAATGTGCCCCGCCCCTGCCGCAGACACTCTGCTGCACCTCTCCAAAATTGCAGGTGACCGCAGACAGGAGGCCTCTGATTGGTCAAATCTACATCCACTCCACACTATGCGTATTTCCTGTTTGGTACCGGCTTGTTTTGTTTGTCTGACCGCCATTGTGGAAAACGACTCGTGAAGATGGAGCAGCTAGAAGAGCGAGGTGCGCGAGACGCTGGGACCCTTTTTCTTCCTGGATCCCCGCTCTTTTTCTCCTTCATGTCCTTCCGTTGTCGCACAAACCTGCCCCCAGCTCCTCACCGCCTCCTCGGCCATAACTAGACCCACAGCTAGTTCCTGATTGGCCCGCTGGGGTTGTGGCGTGGAATAACATGGCGCAGACCACGTTTCAATACTGGGCATAAATCAAAATTATCTGTGACCCACTGCTGCAGGAGGAGAACCAGCTGAATTTAGATGCCAAATTATCTTGTAGTCAAATGTAAAATCATCATAAAGTATTGATTGATTAAAGGGGTCACGCTAATAGCTAAGTTATCCTTTAAATGGTGCAAACTGTCCCTATCAGACGTAGGGATCCAGATTCCACTAGAAATGCTGTGAGAGGACACTTTAGAGAGAAAAGGCAGCGGATGAAGCTACAAGCGTCTAAACCTCAGAATGATTCTGAAGCAGAAACCTTAAACTATAATTCTTTAACAGAATGTTGGTAAACTGAATTTCCTGACATGAACCGTTTTTATACAAGCAAGAAATAATTTCTGTGTAGGACCACTGTTTGATTGGTGAAATATGAGCCGTGTGAAGATCTGAGATCAGATCCATTTTTTCTCTGTATTAATGTCTATTTATTGTTCTCTTAGACTCCAACTCCACAAAGGCTTCATTCAAGCAAAGAAAGAAATGGCGCCGCCTCTATGGGACACATGCCATCTCAGGAGCAGACTCAGGGGTTCCTTTCAGAGACCGACTCCCCGGTCATTGAGTATGAAACAGCCGTGTAACGTCGACCTGATCTCCCACAGGAGGCTGTGCCCCCCCCCCCCCCCCCCCCCCCCACCCACTGAAACTCAAAGCACTTGGACTGAAACCTAAAACTCTGCTTGGATTTGCATTTCTCATGTAGTTCCAGGATGAGAGGTGCTGTTCAGGTTTGCACTTTAGAGCTGCAGCAGCTCCTGACTGATTTCTGTGATTTGCAGGAAACTCAGCGAACTTTCTGCAGAACTTAATGTTCTGTTTCCGTTTCAGTCTGCTGCTTGAATGTTTGAATCATTGGTCTTTAGAAGTGTAAAGTGCACTATGCTGTTACCTAAAATGAAAGATTAATGAGACGAAGAACAAGTCCTTAATTTTGAGCCATTTATTTTATGTACTTGAGTATTGAGAAGCACTACATCATAGATGCACCGATCAGGCTTTTCCTGGTCGATATTTCAGGTTTTCTTTGGAAACTGATCTAAATACCAGTTTTACTTAGAATAATTTTGCTTTCTAATGACTGTAAGAGAAAAATGTGCTGGAGGCTCCTCTATAGAGGTAGTAGCTTTTAATCAGTCAGAGAATTAATTGTTTCTATTTATGCATTAGAGCATAATTGTCTAACCTAGTAAAACAAAGCTTTTAGTGAACGTGTTTATCAACTAAAACTTGAGGGAGTTTTTAGTTTTGACACATTTTATGACTGAGGGGAGAAAAATAACCTCAGACCAACGATCGACAAATCGGCTTATTGTTTTGAATTAATCTCAAACATAAAGAAAACCTGATGGAGATGAATAAAAATGAAAGAAAGTCAAAAGTGTTAAAAATTTAGCCTTTCAGCGGTCAATATGAACCAAATATAACAAATTGAAACAGTTTAAATAGTGTTCATATTGATCACTATTTAAACACATCATTTCCCTTGTTGTTGTCATCTGTCAACACATGGGATCAAGGGAACCCTAAGACCCTGTTTTTTTTCTATAAATCTATTAGTACCATTTAAAAATTATATTTAGATAAAAAATGAAAAAAAAAAAAAAAACACTTCATTTTTAGCCACTAGGGGAGCTAGACCTGTAACCTCCAGGTTTAGGGCATCTGAAAGCAACTAGCATCCCGGCAATGTTGCAAAATGAAACCGTCTCCCTGCAGAGGGAGTCTGTAAGGAGACTGAGCAGTCATAGTCGTACTTTTTAAAAACTGGAACACATTAAACCCTCGAGGTTAAAGGTAAAGTGGAGGATGTTCTTTTTTGGGGTTGATCATCAAAATAAGTGGTTCTACTAATTGTCAATCATTCTGGTGATATGTTTACGTAAGGCCGTCCGACATGCTCGTCCCCATTTTCCCTTACCGGTGATGAGTCTGGCATAGTGGAAAAATGGCAAATCTTTTTTTGGAATGTAAGGTTGTATGAGCGATGCAAAAAGCAACTTTTAAAGGTATACTATGTAACCGGTGTTGATTTTCCAGCGAGGCTCCCCTCAGAGGGCGAAGGTAAAAGTGCACTATCATAAATATGCACAGCTGTTCTCCTGGTTTCTCCGTCAAGCCAGGCGCGGTTGTTTTGAGCTTAGCAGACAGGCGAACGCAACGAATGACTAATGCTGCGTTCACACCGCAGCTGGCGCGACAGAAGCAGTGAGTTTACATGCATAGTCAATGGTTGACGCGCATCAAGGCGCAGCAAAAGGTCCCGCAGCGCGTCTGAGCAGCTGAAGCAGCGCGTCAGGCGCGTTTAAGCATCTGACGCGCGTAACGCCGCAAACGCACTGCTGCTCCAGATGGAAAAATTTAATTTTTGCTGCTCGACGCGCCGTGTCAACCAATCAGAGAAGCTGATCTGGGAGCTGGCAGGGAGAGAGACACAGCGCTGATGACACAGAGCGCTGTGATCGTTTAGATTACAGATTACAGATAACAGTTTAGATTATTTAGATGAAAAACACCTACCAGGCGACCCGGCCAGAGGCTGCTGACGAAGGGATTCCAACTGTCGGCGCGCCGCTGGTATGTGGGGGTCTGAGCGGCTCCGACAGAAAAAATATTGAAGGCAGGATAATAATCTGAATGAACTGACGGCACTGATTACGTTTTCAGGTGCATCTTCTCACTTAAAAACATATTAAAACTACTTTATTCCCACTGATCACAGCAAATATAGCTGCAAGGCAGAGAAAGGATAGTGAAGCTCCGCCCAACGCGCGTCAGAGCCACTTTTGGACCGCGCAGGCAGAGCAGCAAAGCTGCTTCAGCCGCGCGTCAGAACTAACTGGTACAAGCAGCAAAAATGAAGCAGCAGACGCGATTTTGCTGCTTTTGCTGCGTGAACGTAGCATAACTGCACAAAGATTACCACTGTGCTAGCAACGAGCATGCTTTTAACTGGGGGGCGTAGCAGTTCTCGCCGTAAAGCAAGACTGACTCTCACGAGACTTCTGAGCCTGTGGGTGCGGGTCGGTGCTCCTGCAGTTGCAAGTGCGGTATTTCCCCCACAGACCACCAGGGCGGCCGAGAAAACCTTTGTTCAACCTGAAATGACTCATTTAATCATCCATAACGTTATGGAACACATTAATTAACTGAAAAATGTTGCATAGTGTGCCTTTAAACAGAGCGTGCACGAGGAGAAATGTGCTCTCGCACACGTTTACTAGGCGTATGCATGAATTGTGTGCGAGAGCAGTTACAGGGTTGTGCATGGGCACAACCAGGGTTTTTTTTTAAAGAGGAGAGGGCGAGTCTTTATAAAAATCTGCAAAAATCCTCCACTATACCTTTACGATATATACTGGCTTTTAGAGTAAATTTAATGTATGTTTTTTTTAGTATGATTTCCCTCTTTATGAACATCTGTATCTTGTCGGGTATTGTTTAGACATCAGTTCAGCTTTTTTAGCTGGATCCACATTTTTAGAAATTGAGGATTGATCACCAAGAAATGCTACAAAGTTCAGATAAGTTGAAGAATATGTATTAATGTGCCTTGGACAAATAATTAGTGTTTCTCCACTAAAGCTGTGTGGAGGGTTCTGTGCCTCGCCTCCCTTTGCTTTAAAAACTGTTTTATTAAACAATGACTGTAACACATTTTTAACACATTTGAACCTTTTTTTTTTCTACGAACTATTAAACATTTGTAATAAAAACCGTGTTATTCTTTATATTTACTTCTAAACTTGCTCTTTTTCTAATCGGATTTTTGTGGAGCAGCAAAGACGAGGAGTTGACATTAATTTACTTTACTGTAAATTTTTGACATTTTCTTACAGCTGCACTCTATAGGAGAGTATTTGTTATGCAAAGATACATAATATATTCCATGAAGCAAATTAAATTTTTCACAAGGTCACATAGGCTCTTTCCTTGATAACAAACATAAAACCAAGTGAAAAGAATATATAATTTGCGCTGTATACAGTGATTAAGCAAAGTACACAGGAAAGCTCAGTAAGCTGAAGTATAAAACTTGTTAACGCTTATAATACACTTTAAATTTATGTTTTTCCTACCAAAGTCAAGTATTGCAGCTTAAGAAAGAAGAATGACTGGAAGCAAAGGCAACAACTGCCCAGGAAAGGTAAGGCAGTCCTGGAAATAATAATTGAATTGGCCTCAGAAAGGATTCGAGTGAAGTTCCGATATTTTTACATAATTAAACTTGATTAAACTGTTACACAAGCTGTTATGTACACCGGGTTAATTTTGTTATACTGTGGCTCTTTACATATTTCATGAACAGAACCGGTGTGACTTTGGGCTAAACGTAAACAATCTCCTCCAAGATGGCCTTAAATCTGTTCTGAGTCCAAATGTTTAATAATTTAATAGAATATTCAACATAACTGTGGAACATTCTCATTTATTTGGGTGCAGTTAGCTGTTCTGCTCTGTTCTAAAACTTGAATGTGTGTAGAATGAATGGCGTCTTTGTTAAAGATGTTTCCTGTGTAAAAGGAACGGCTCTATTATGCAAAATCACTTCTGTTGCACACTGGTTGGGTAAAAGAACAAAACAGAGACTACATAGACCTTTTATCACCTCTCTGGGAGGAGTTGATTTGCTTAAAAGTTAAAGACTAAATGTGTAATTTAACCAAAAATTCAAACATATTGTAAAAAAAAAAAAACTGTCTTGAGATCATTACTTAAAACTGAAACGAGCTATTTGATTTATAGCCTAAAATATCAGCTTGTTTCAGTTAAAGTGATAAAAACGGATAATTGAACTGATGATTAACTGATCAATGACCTGCTGGTGGATCCTCACAAAAACCTGGAGCTACTGGAACCAAACATGGATATTATACTGGGTTTCAATCACAAAGTAATCTCTATACTTTCAATAATAATTGGAACCTTAATCGATTCTTTTAATGATGTTATTGCAAAAAAGTGACACTTATAACTGATCCATGCAATAGAACCACTGGAGGCAATCAAAAATGGCTCTTCTCTGGCTGAAAAAGAAATAAATGTTTGAACTATAAAATAAAGAAATCAGCGGATTATTTTAATTGATGGAAGAAATGTTGCGATTATGACTCACATGTACAACAATAAATTGTTGTAAAACATTAACCTTTCAGCAATTTTCCTAAAACCTCCATTATGAACACGCAGCAGATTAGATATGACAACCGCGATATTATTGCTTTTTAAGGACTTTCCCTCCTGGGAGCTTTAGGACGGGGGCAGATAAGGTCAGCAGCTGAATCAGGAAGTTTAGAGATCATAAATGAACAGACTCAGTGGAAAATACTAAAATAATACTGTTAAAAAGAGGTAAAATAAGATATGATAGAAAAAGTCAATCTAAGCGCAGATGTGCACTTTTTAAACACTGATCCAAAGCTTCTTCTGAAGGTGATTTTGCAGATTATTACTTAAAGCTAAGCTAAATGATCATCACTTTGTTTTTATGTATGTCAACTGCATGTATATCTAG
Source organism: Cyprinodon tularosa (assembly GCF_016077235.1). NCBI lineage: Eukaryota > Metazoa > Chordata > Actinopteri > Cyprinodontiformes > Cyprinodontidae > Cyprinodon > Cyprinodon tularosa. The sequence goes on along the minus strand of NW_024039153.1, from coordinate 212,482 downwards.
TTGGAAAGGATAAATATATAGAGAATTTTTTTCTTGCCTAATTGCAAAAAAAAGGAGCAAAGATACAGGGGTGAATGACTTATATATTTATTGCATTTTTAAAGTTTTGCTTTGATTTTCTGCTGCTTTTTTTTTATTTTTATATATACAGTATATCTTTTCTCTGAAAGACAGAGCCTAACCTGCCTTTACCGGGAAGTATCAACAGGTTTTATCCTACATGTAAAGTAATTAAGATGTGATTTTTGAAAAATTAACATTTGCAAATAAGTTAACTTGTGAATCATTTATGTGTAATCTACTGATTTTATTATGCTTTAATATTATTTAGTTTTCATGTATAAAGTTAGTCATAAAATAATTTGTCGGCAGTACTGACGAGACAGACGTCAGGAATCATATATTTGAAAGAAAAAGAACAAAGTAAGTTTTGTTTCAACACAAAATAATCTTTATTTTAGGTTTTAATGTGTTTAAAGTCTAAGATATTTTAATCTAAGCGTTATATCACCTATACATCATATTTGAACATAAAAGAAAAGTATTAATAAGAGGAGTATTATTTTTATTTTTGAATAAAAAGCACATGGAATTGCAAAAACTTTGTTCCATAACAGTTCGAGTTCCATCAAGATGAGGAGATAACGCCAAGAGTGGACGGTCATCTGATTTGGCTGCCAAATTGGAGCCATTCCACTTTGCATGTGAGCAATAAAACTGATGGGAAAACTGGCTTGCTTGTTGGACGGCCGTCTTTTGGCAAGTTTGCTGCTGTTGACTAATGTGCCTCAACAAAGATGAAAAATAGGTGAGTAATGCCGGAATTATGCATTTTCTCAAGGGTTATCTTCACATTTTATTACTTTACAGATGAAAATAATGAAAACAGAAGTTTTAGAAAAGTCGTTTTGATGTATTAATGATGTGGGTTTTGGGGATTCTTCGAAGAAAAAAACCTCTTACAGCTGCTACTATCAAAAATCTGCTGTTTTGAATCAAGTTGAACCCACTGCGGTTATTTTAAATAGGATTTTTAGTCTAACAGGAAGAACATATATAGAAAAATTTAATGTCATTTATTTACAGCTTTTATTAGAGAAGCCCAGAACTTTAATCAATACTCGATTCAAGTCAATAATTTTATCTATGTATGTTTTCCATTGTTGTGATCTAAATGTAGAGGTTTCATCCAGGACTCCTAAAACAGGGAAGGTATTCGATCCCTTAAACTTTTTGACCTTTTGCCACATTTCAGGCTTTAAACGTAAAGATGTAAAATTTAATTCTTTGTGAAGAAACAACAACTAGCAGGACACCATCATGACAGAGAATGAAATTTATTGGATATTTTACACTTTTTTAAAATGGATTTTGTTGGAGTTTTTGCGGCACCAGTGGCTTGTTTTTTTGACAGTAGGCTGACAGGAAAGGGGGAGAGCCATGCAGCTAAGGACCACAGGTCAGTTTCGAACCCAGGTTGGCCGTGTCGAGGAATAAGGCCGCCATACATGGGTCGTGCACGCTAACCACTGCTTCACCTGCACGCCCGAATTTACACTGTTTTTAAAAAAAAACTGAAGAGTGTGCAAAATTAATCGGCCCCTTTACTTTCAGTGCAGCAATCTCTCTCCAGAAGTCCAGTAAGGATCTCTGAATGATCCAATGTTAATGACTGATGATGATGAATAGAATCCACGTGTGTAATCAAGTCCCCGTATAAATGCACCTGCTCTGTGATGGTCCCAGAGGTGGTGGAGGTCTCAGTGCATTTGGAAGGGGCGAGGCTGGACAACAGTTTCAATTGGGAAAAACAGAGATAAAGCAGGTAAAAGAGGAAAATGGAGCTTTGAGAAGCGAAATAAACGGGAATCAGAAGAAAGCGGTTATGAAGAAGAAAGAGTTGTGCAAAGGAAGGTTGTCAGAGAAGAGATAAAAATAAGATATACAGTCATCTGAAGATAAACAGTCATCTGAGCCCCATTGGGATTTTTCGGGGAAATAGGAAAGAAAATTGGGGAAGTCGAATTAGTGAAGGAATTGAGAGATGGAAACCTGCTGATAATTTGTAAAAATTAGCAAAAAAATGAAAGCGTTGGATGTTGAACACCTAGGAAAGTGAGAGGTCATCGATATAAAAGTCGTAGGAGAGAATAAAACAGGGAAAGGAGTGATAACAGGAGTACCACTTAATGAGGATTTAGATCGATTGGAAAAATTACATTATTATAGGCCAGGTCAACAAGATAAAGAGACTTTAGAACAACATACAGTGGGAAAGGGTGACAGCATGTCACTGCTGATGGAGTTCTCGGTTCTACTAGAAATAATTAAAACAGGTTTTACGAGTTTCCCATTTAGGCTGTTCATTCCGCCTCCACTCAGGTGCTACAGGTCTCAACGTTACGGACACGTGGCAGTAGTTTGCAGGGGAAAGCGAAGAGTTCAAAATGCAGTGAACACAGAATTGAAAAGTGCACGGAAGAAACTGAAGAAAGGTGCTGCAACTGTGGAAAGCAGTGGAAATAAAACAGGTTGAGACAACAAAAATTATAAGCTACGCAGAAGCGGTGAAGAAAGTTTGAGGACAAAGGACAGGAGAAATTAATCAAGCTCAGATTAAGGTACAGTGGGAGAAATAAGTATTTGACCCCTTGCTCATTTTGCAGGTTTACCAACTTACAAAGAATGCAACAATCTATCATTTTAATCATATGTACATTCTAACAGTGAAAGACAGAATCCCAAAGAAAATTCCAGAAATTCACATCATATGAATTTATTAAAATTGAAACCATCTGATGAGGAAAAACAAGTGTTTGACCCCCTGGACAAACAGCATGTTAATATTTTGTTGAAAAGCCATTATTGGCTCATATTACTCCGACAATAGAGAAACTCATTTTATTCATGGCGTCTGTCATCAACTGAACAGACCAAGGCAAACATGAGACAGAGAAAAATTTCCAGAGGAGCTGAAAAGGTTTTAGGAGTCAAAGAAGTTAGGAACATAGGTTGGAGATAGAGGGAAGAACAAGAGCATCCGGAACATAAAATATATAGTTAATAATAAATAGTAATTATATTAGACAATTGGTTATATTATAGATGTAAAGTAAAGTAAATACATTTATTGTATGTATACAGTCATTTTTTTCCACAATCCATAACAGTAGGTGGCAGTAATGCACTTTTAAATTGTTTGCCAACCACCATTAAACATCACAAAAGAAGAAGGTCTGTTTAAAGCACAGAGAGCTTCATGAAGAACAATGATTCTGGAAGATAGATCGGTTAATCCACAATGCGTATTCGTATTTTGTTTCACATTTGAGACGCATGCATTGGACTGTGCTTCGGGGCGGGGGGACCATAAGTAGGCCAGTGTAGATGGAAAAATGAAAAATAATACAAAACATTAGGTTTGGTGTAAAAGCAACACAGTTCATCACCCTGAACACACCATACCCACTGTCTAACATGGTGGTGGCAGCATCATGGTCTGGGCCTGCTTTTCTTCAGCAGAAACATGGGAGGTGATTAAAATTGATGGGAAGATGGACGGAGCCAAAGACAGAAGCATTCTAGAAGAAAACCTGTTGGGGTCTGCAAAAGACCTGAGACTGGAGTGGAGAATTATCTTCCAACAAGACAATGATCCAAATGTACTATGGAATGGTTCACAAATAAATGTATCCTCATGGAGCTCCAGCTGTTTTGCAGGAAGAATGGGCAAAAAAGTCAGTCTCTCAATGTGCAAAACTGATAGAGACAGCAGCAATAGCGGGTGGAATCATTCTGCATGCCAGATGTTTCAGTGTATTTCTAAAAAAGTTAAAAATATCACATACATTTTGTTCCACTTCATGATTGTGTCCCACTATTTGGTTCTCCACAAAGAAGTCCGTTTCTATATCTTTATGTTTGAGGCCTGAAATGTGGCAAAAAGTTCAAGGGGGCCGAATAGTTTGACCAGGAACTGCATACGCAAACAGGCCAGTTTGTAACTATAGAAGTGATCGGTAAAAAAATAAAATAAAATCAACTAAAAAATGGGCTGCTCTGATGCGGTGGGTAGCACTGCTGCCTTGCAGCAAGAAGGTTCTGGGTTTGATTCCCGGCCCAGAGTCTTTCTGCATGGAGTTTGCATGTTCTCCCTGTGCATGCGTGGGTTCTCTCTGGGTACTCCAGGAGGGAGGGACTTGTCTTTTTAAATTTGTTTTCTATGAGTTCATCCACCGTTTATTCAGCTATTACCAGCATGAATGCCACACTTGTATAGAAACCTTCTTAAAGTATTTTACATATGGCTTTTATTTTGTTGGAAATTCAAAAAAAAAAGCATTTTTGCAGGATATTTTCATATATATCCTATCTAATGTTCTTACTCCCTGCAATTGTGTGTAAAAATCTCCACTAGCAGCACAGTGTAGATTATGCTATGCACTGAAATTGGTTTTAATAAGCCTTATAGGAAAAGTGGATCTAATCGTGTGTGATGTGTTACATTTAAATGTCAACTTTTGACCTTAGAAACTAAAGGAATTACAGCACTAAATTATATGGCAAACAATATCTCTGTACTGTAATTGCCTTAAAAGAGTTTAGATGTTGAGTTTGCTTTTTTCTGCTTTAACAAATGTTCATGGATCAGAAACACCTTCTAGAATAATTTCTGTAGAACAGAAAACCCATAAGCTTTAGTTTATACATATGTTGTGTATGCTCAGGTGTTGGGTTTTTTAGGAATGAGATATTTACCATTGTGTGATTTAAAGGCTATCAAGTCAGCAGTTAGAGCGCAGGACCCATATATGGAGGCCTTAGTCTTTGACGCAGCCGACCCGGGTTCAAATCTGGCCTGTGGTCCTTTGCCACATGTCCCCCCCCCCCTCTCATACCCTGTTTTCCTGTCAGAAAAACAAGCCACCAGTGCTGTAAAATAAATAAATAGTTTGGAATCAACTCCTTTTTTAGTTTAATCTTCAGCAAGTTTTTTATTTAAAAAAAAAAAAATAAGCCAAACATGTAAAAACATATTTATTACAAATGCATCACTTTAACTGTTTGGCACAAAATAACGCTTTAAAGCCTATTTGAAATTAGATTTTTAAAAGCATGTTTCAGTTTTGTATGCGATCTATGTGGCGTTCCTACTGTGTTCAATGATTGAACAAAAAATTCTACTATCTGGCTGCATATATAGAGCAGGGTTTAAAGATGACATCGTCTTCCACTTATCTAAGATTGTAGTGAAGTGCTTGCAGTTCTACAATTAACAAGAAGATTCCAAGTCAGAGGTTTTTTTAGTCCCAATAGATTCATCGCTCTGTTTCTACAGAAAAAAAAGGTAAACCCCTTTTTCCAAACACCACCTTTAATTCTGAGCCTAACATGCAATAAATTATCTAATCTATCCTCAAGGCCAACAGATCAGTACACTGCTACAATATAGTCCATGTGTTTGCTATACCTGCTTAAACTAGTATCAGAACACTGGAAGGCTAGTGCTTGTTTTTTTTTTTTATTTAAATTTTTTTTTATCAATGTAGTGATTCGATTCAAACTTTGAAATTCTCGTTTTTACTGCTTTATTGCAGGAGCAAAATGCGGATCTTCATGTTTCTCATAATGGTGACTCTAAGCATCAATCAGGTTTGTCATCGTCTATTAAAATGTACTAAAAATCAGACTGAAAACTGAATACATTTTAATATTTTTTTTTTCTTTACAGGCTGCAGAAGCAGGTAAAGATGAAACCTTTTATGCGACTGTCACATCATTCTACATTTGCTGCTGTGTTAAATAATCAGCATGTAAAGTAGCATTACATTGTGTCCACCTTCTGTCTAGTGTGTGAATTTGGATAAAATGAGAGGAAATAAGGTGAACAAACATTGCAGGAATAAGGGCCTCACTTTATTTAATGTATTGTTTCCCATTTAATCATCACCAGACCATCGTAGGAGGAAATTTCTATTCTCTATAACAGGGGTCTTCAATGTTTTCCAGGCCATGGACCCCCAAAATGATGACAAGATGGAGCAGGGACCCCCTAATTATATATATTGTATGAAATTGTATTATATCAAACTGGTCCTACAGTCACTCTATTACAGATGGAGTAATGTAACTAAAGTAATCCCTCCCTGGGATTATTAAAGTATTTCTGATTCCTGGTTGAAGGGACAGGTGTTGTGAATGAAACGGTCCCCAGCTTGAAAGAGCTCCTGTGTGTCGCTGAATGTGAGCATTGATGACTGAAAGACATCTTCTGCCTCCATTTATCTGTTTACTACAGTCTGTTGAATTCACGTTAAAGTGTATTTAAAGACATTTCAATATTTCAATTAGTGGAAAAAAAAAATTGTAGTGGGGAATATAAACAAAATTCTAATCAACTAAAACTTTCACGACCCCCATGCAGTACCACCGCGGACCCCCTGTTGAAGACCTCCGCTCTATAGACAGCCCAACAGGCGGTTAAATAGCTTGTAGTTGAATTAATCAGACAGGAGGTCCAGCCGCAGTGCTTTTGCAGGTACATGAGGCATTTGGCGTGCTGAGGTGAGTGAATTCAAATCAGTGCAGACTGTGTAGCTTAAAGGAATAGTACACCCAAAACATGATTAGCCTTCATTTTCTACTCACCCCCATGCTGAACAACACTCTGGAGTACTTTTTTGATATCTCAAAAGCATCTGGAGATCTGGGAGGCTTCTTTCTGTCTGCTGACATTCAAATAATGGAGGTCTATGGCGCCCGAGGCAGAAAGGTCCATAAAAGTCCACAAAAAACGTGTAAATATTCCTCCATACTGCTCGTCCAATGTATTCCAAGTGTCCTGAGTGGGTAGCGTCCATAATTTACTCGAAACGAAGTCATTTAGAATGTTTTTAGAGCATAAACAGTAGTGTATAGGATTTCCTGAAAGCGCGTTCACGACTCTATGGAAACCGCGGCAGACCAAACCAGATGAAAGTGCGCATTCAGCGTCTGCTCTGCCGATAATACAAGCATAGAAGAAGAAATGTGCTGTTTACCTGTGCAAAGAAAGAAACAACGAAAGAAAAATGTCTGAGGACTTCAGTGTTGAGGAAGAGCATGAGTTCTTTGCCGAGCTGAATGCGCACTTTCATCTGGTTTGGTCTGCCGCGGTTTCCGTAGACTCGTGAACGCGCTTTTAGGAAATCCTATACACTACTGTTTATGCTCTAAAAACATTCTAAATGACTTTGTTTCGAGTAAATTATGGACGCTACCCACTCAGGACACTTGGAATACATTGGACGAGCAGTATGGAGGAATATTGACACGTTTTTTGTGGACTTTTATGGACCTTTCTGCCTCGGGCACCATAGACCTCCATTATTTGAATGTCAGCAGACAGCAAGAAGCCTCCCAGATCTCCAGATGCATTTGAGATATCAAAAAAGTACTCCAGAGTGTTGTTCAGCATGGGGGTGAGTAGAAAATGAAGGCTAATCATGTTTTGGGTGTACTATTCCTTTAACATTAGAGAAGCAGTGTTATCAGGGCGTCACATGCTGCATGTGTTTGGTATATACAGTATTTTGCATCAATTGCCAGGTAATTTAGTGCAAAAAAATGTGAAATCTTGCTTTACTTTAACTCAAAAACATATCCTGATATATCAGTTTCCATTTGAGATGTGGCTCCTCATATGCTACAGAAATGCAAGGTGTGACAGGGTCGGTCCTTTTCCTTAAGCATCATAGTGTTTCTAAGGTTTCACTGTCTCTTCTGTATGTTTCAGCTCGCTCAACCCAAATGTATTATGCTAAAATGACAATAGACAAAAGTGCCCTGAAATATATCACTGGAAAACTAAACTTTTCAGTGAGTGATGACAAGCTGAACATTGAGGATGTTAAAATTACAACAGGTAAAACAGAAATAGATTCTGAAGTCTGATTTAATCCAAATTATTCAATTATTGCATCTTGTCTTTTCTTATTTTACTTTATTATGTTTTTGTCTCCCCTAATAAGAGTGCAGTACGCAGAATGACACCTCCAACAAATCGTGTAAGTGCAGAGAAGGCCACAGATGGAGTGATGAAGCTTGTCAGAAGGAGCACTGCTGCGGTCAGGATGCTTGTGTCCTCCCGGTAACATCGGTTCACATGTGCATTTTAAGCTCTGCAGGCATGTTGGACTTTTGCTGTTTTGTTTGCTTTCCCAAAACAAAGAAAAGAAACTGACCAACCATTAACATTTATGTTTTAATAGTTGGCATCACAGGGCAACTGAAAATGAAAGATTCCACGTATCAAGACTGTCTGACCTCTAAGACGTCACCAGGTTATCGGAAATGTCATGATGACCTGTTGGAATTGGTAATACATTCTAATAAAATTAACAGGAAATGTTTTCATTTTATACCTTTTAGAAAGCCATGACTTGATCCAGTTCATTTATTTTTAGATGAAAGCTTTTTACAGTGAAATAAGAGGATTTGACTCTCTGAAAATAGAAGGCTTCAGGTACTTTTTTGTACAGTAATAAGCAGAATATGTACATGGATGTGTTTGGAAAATGTTACAAAGGAATCTATTTGTTTTTCACTGAAGTATCGGAAGCATTGTCACCAATTTCGCAATGAAGATCGTCTCCGGAAATGTTTCGCAACGTTTGTTTGAGCAATCCAAAATGCTGTCTAAGAATCTGTCTGCTGAAATGATACTGGAGACAACAGGTAAGTACTTTGCATCTCTTTGGTTGCATATGTTCACTTGGTAAAATACAGGGTAGTTTGTGTGCAAGACATACGTACAGTGGGTGAAATAAGTATTGACCATTTTTCTCTGTGTAAATATTTCTAGAGGCGCTATTGAGATGGCATTTTCACCAGATGTCGGTAACAATCTAATCCACACATACAAGGAAATCAAACCATTGATGTCCAGAAATTAAGTTATGTGTAATAATGAGGAATGGCACAAGGAAAATGTATTAGACAGGTGAAGAAAGGGAGGCGCAAAAAGGAATGGAAAGCCAAGACAGTGGCTGAAATCTCTCAGTGATTAAGTCCTGCCTCTTGTCAGTGCAAATTAATATCAGCTAGTTCAGTCCCACATGATGACGTATAAAAAGGTGACTCTGGTATCACACAAGAAACATGTCATGGGTGAAAGTAAAGAGCTTTCTCAAGATCTCCAGCATTGGTTTAACAAGAGTTTCTAAAGTTGTGAATGTTCTGGTGAGCACTGTTGGGGCTTTAATCCGGAAGTGGAAAGATCATTTCACCACGAACCGACCACGACCAGGTGCTCCTCACAATATTTATAATTTAACTTTATTGATCTTACATTAGATACATTTATTTCTGCATTTAACCCGTCCCCTTGGGCTGCCATTGTGTGGTGCCCGGGGAGCAGTGTGGGGTTAAGGGTCTTGCTCTATGTGTGGATTGCAGGTTGTAGGGATTGAAACAGGTACTTGCAACCTTCTCAGAGCACAGACACGCTGCTCTAACCACTAGGCCAACGCTCCCTTTCTGACAGAGGGGTGAAAAGATTTATCAGAAGAGTTGTCCAAGAGCCAAAGACCACTTGTGGAGAGCTTCAGAAAGAGCTGGAATTAGCAGGTACAATTGTTTCAAAGAAAATAAGTAATGCACTCAATCGCCATGGCCTGTATGCATGCTCATCATGCAAGACTCCACTGCTGAAGAAAAAGCATGTTGAAGCTAGTTTAAAGTTTGTTTCACAACATTTTGATAAGCCTGTGAAATACTGGGAGACCAAAATTGAACTCTTTAGATGCCATAATATGGATCAAGTTTGGAGGTGGGAACATCATGGCATGGAGCTGTTCTTCAGCATATGGTACTGGCAAACAGCAAATAACTGACGGAAGGATGAATGGAAAAATGTCTAGAAACATTTGTGATAAGAATTTGCCACCGCCTAACCAATCTGCTACCAGGATGGTAAAAATTAAACGTTGGTGGACATTTCAGCAAGACAATGACCCCAAACACATTGCTAAGGAAACTCAATAGGTTTGAGACAAATAAAATCAAGCTGCTAGAATGTCCCAGCCAATCATCTGACTCAAATCCAATAGAAAACGTCATGAAACGAGGACAGATGGACCCAGTATTCAAGGAGATGTGGTGGCTTTCAATGGTAGAATCACAAAAATCAGGACACCTTCAGTCGATCATCTGATTGCCCCAGGACGGAAGAAGAAGCATTTATTTTAAAGGTCAAATTGACATGCTGTCCACGTATCAAGCGCTGAACATTCCAACAGAACATATCTGGCTTTTTCTTAACTCTCATTCCAATCTGGGCGTTTATATAGTTTCAACATTGCACTGTGTGGATGCACGTGCACGACTGGACGCTCTGAAGAACTTCCTGGAAGCTTCTTGGCCTGTGACCCGATTGCGTGCGAGTCGGCCTTTAAGACCCTGTTTTTGCCAAGATTTGATACTCTGTGTTACCAAGTGAGCTTAAGGTCACAATAACATAAGTCAACACAATTTGCTTCTATAGAGACAGTCAGCGGGCAAGTTCAAAACGTGTATTTAATGAAAAACAAAACTAAAAGGGGAGCTGCTAGGATCTGTGGCCTGCGGCGACTGCAGGTAGGGGGCGGGGCACCGCCCAATCATAGACACTCTGTTGTGGGAGAAACACAGGTAAGTGACCACAATCATCTGACAGAAGATGATTATCTGAGTTAGTCACTTACCTGATTTAACAGTCCAGTCCAAGAGTGTCCCCAGTGCTGCAGTCCAAGAGGTCTTGCAGGAAGCAGATCCTGTTCAGGGATTCAGAACAGATAGAGACAGACAGAAAAGGCAGGATCCAGATCAGGCAGAAGCAGACAGGTGACAGGATCCAGGCTTCCAGGCAAAAACAAGCTCCCAGACAGGTTCAGAGTCTGACAGGGTCTGGAAGCGTGACCGGGCGGCCACACACAGGAGAAGACAGAATCAGGTGCAGATGGGCAGGCACAGTGGCAGATGGTAGCCGAGACAGGACGTGGAACCAGAACTGAATGCAGGACCTTTAAACTGGTCTCCAGCTTGGAGCCAGGCTTACTTGGATAAAAACTGAACCTCCCCGAGTACAGAGCCAAAAACCCAGAGGGCTCAGCAGGGGAGGAACAGTGGACGATCAGGAGACGAGACAGACACAAAACCCTCTATTCACTGGCCGCCAGGATCCAGGACAAGAACCTTGGAATCAAATAAAGAGAACTGGATCTAACAGAAAAGCAAATAATGATCTGGTCCTGAATGCTCAGGCTGAAGAAAATATAAACCAAAGGAAACAGGTGAGAGGAATAAATGATAATTAAGGCAGGGAGGGAAAACGACAGGTGAAAGAAATAAAACATTAAGGGAGAGCAAACAGAGCAGATCATGACAGAAAAACTATGGAAATAGAATAGAATTTAACTTTATTGTACACTGTCACAAGTACAAAGCAATGAAATGTAGTTTGCATCTATCCTGAAGTGGTATACAGGATATACATATTTATTTACATGTGTAGAGAGACTATGTATGCATGGACCATAAATTGAATATATAACCTGAGAGTAATTGTAAGAGGCTATAAAAATTAAATAAATACGGAACCTATATACAGATTATACAGGAAAGTAGGATATGGATTAGATATATGTTAGTGGGGTAGTAATAAATAATGACAGATAAGAGCAGATAAAAGTTTACAGATTCTGTACAGCTATAGTTGAGAAGTGTGTTTAAGTGGTGTTGGATCCGTTGGTTGTTGTTGGAAAGAACTAAAGATCAGAGTTCATAGAAGAAGACCCGCCAAACCTTCACGATCTAAAGACAGCTTGTGTGGAAGAATGGGCCAAAATCACACCTGAGTAATACATGCAACTCATTCCTCCATACAGGAGGTATCCTGAAGCTGCCAAAGTATTGAATAAATTTCAGTAAGTGTGTTCAATGCACTTTATTACACATAACTTTATTTCTGGATATCTATGGTTTGATTTCGTTGTATGTGTGGATTGCTTGGATTGTTACCAACATCTGGTGGAAACTTCATGTCAATAGCACCTCTAGAAATTTGTTTACTGAGAAAAATGGTGATAGTTTAAATACTTATTTTATCCACTGTATATTTTGGAATTGTGGCAAACACTGATTGGGAGAAATCAGTCTTTTTTCAAACATATTGAGATATTTCTTTAATGTTGCTTTCAGCTACTTGGCAGCATCTCAGACTAATTTCCATCCTGTCTTTTTTTTGAATTTTTAAAATAATTAGTTTTTTTCCCAGATTTTATTGCCATCTCATGTTCGGATCCTTTTACACTTCTTTGTGGTTTGGTTAAAGGAGGAAAAAATTAGAACATGCTGAGCCACCTGAACCATATTCAGGCTAGCCAAGTTCTCTAAAAGTGAGGAAAATTATGAAGTCAAATACGAAGGTTCATTCATTAAACCAGTATAGTGGGATCATGCTTGTGCTGCCTCTGTAGTGAAGCTTTTTTTTTCATATCTAAAAGCAACATTTTTTATATCAGTATAAAGATATGTTCAAATTTATCATGGTTTTGTTTGGGGGGTTTTTTCTTTCTTTTTTGAGACTATAAATTCTTAGAAAGTATAAGTTTTTAAATCCCTCATCCTTTCAGGTGTCGTCAATTTGATATTACCAAGTCAACCAGTAAAGTACAACACTACCACTAAAATCCAGTGTACAACATTGGAAGACCTGAATGCTGAGCCAAACTGGAATCTGAAAAGAGACGGTAAAGAGTTTCTTATAACTAATGGAAGAATCTCAACGTTGACGAAAGAAGCAAAACACAGCTCCATTGAATTAAAAACAACAGATGAACTCTGGGAAGGTATGTTTGTTAACGTTACAACATTTCATATCTTTTGCTTGCAAAGATATTAACTTGATTTATCAAAATAATGTGTTTTTGTATCGTTTTTCAAAAATGGAGCTCTGTGTGTCTTATCCCTAAAGCTGCAGTTATAAATTAAGCATAATATGCATGAATCTCTGCCCAGTTAGTGGTCCAGTAACCCTTTGGGAAGAAACATTGCCTTTTTCCTCAGAGCGCTGTCACACCTTGCTGATTTAGCCAGAGTATGCCTGATGTCCCAGAATCTTATAAAACACTGTCATAAGCTGAACTTTCTATGTATTTTTTCAATTTTGGGCATATACATAGATTAGTTATAAAGAGTCCAGAACTTCTGTTTAACGACAGCCAACTTATGCATAACGCATGGCAGCGTAATGCCCATGAAATGTCACAAGCCAGTGTCCTGAGTGGGTAAGCAATGCGCCCAGAGGTACCTAACATGCATAAAAAGATGTCTTTCAGTGGGGTATTAACCTAGCTGCTGTTTACCGCCTGCCATAAAAAGAAAGAATACAAAACAAAAAGAAAGAAAGGTTTGCAATCGCAGCAGATTCAGAGTCATGTCTGCTAGGAAGTTTATTGGTCATGGGCGTGAACGCAGGGAGGATCCATCACACTCACCTTCACACTCACTCTATGATGGGGATGAAGTCCGGAGGAGAACTGACCCTGTCCTCCTGTGAACCCCCTTTATACCAAAACGCTTCCAATACGCCATTATACAGTAGCTGGAAGTTAGAAACATGTTCAGCCCTCGTCTGGAACACGTCAATTACATTGATATGCGTTGGAGAGAAGTTCTGGATAAGTTAAACATAAGTTATGAACAAGTTACTCATAGGATTTGGATAAGCTAGATGCCATGATTTATGAGTAATTTACACATAACGTATGTCAGTGATCTGATAACTTATGTGTAACTTATACACCACGTATGAGCATATGCTGGCATACCTCTTGAAGTACATGCCGTATGTTGACGTGTGCCAGTGTGTTTCAGCGTACTGCTGCTCATAACTTATACAAAACCTACCCATACCTTATCCAACGTATGCCAGCGTTTTTGCCAGATTTTCCGTACGTCAGGTATACGCTGCTCTAAATCATCAAGGTGTGACAGGGGCTTTACTATGAGCACTGACCTTTATGTGTTTTATAAAGATATTAAATAATAGACAAACACTGTGAAGCTAAATTGGTCTCAGTTTTGACAAATACACAGAGCGCCCTTGTATAAGCCAAGAAACAAGCACAAGGAAGCAACAGAGAGCAACTCACAAAGACACAGAATTACAAAGAAACTAAAAATAAACTTAAACAGAAGGCAGAACTCTGACAGTTTAACTAAAAACCGAAAGTGAAAACTTGAACGGAACCAAAAATCTGGATCAACAGATCATGACAGTGTTGCTTTACATTTGGGTGCAGAAGTCACCCAGCAGAGGGCCCTGTCCAGTTTCCTCCCTCCAGTCAAGAACATTAAGCAGACTGGCTGCTGGTTTCTATAACCCAGCCAAAAGGCCAAGACAACAGACAGTGTTCTTTCTCCTTTCTAATAGCATGTGGATGCAACTAGCCTGTGTGTATAATTGAGGCGTACTATTTCTAGCAGGTATAGCTCTACCTCTTCTTGTCCTCCAGAGTCTGCTTAAGTTTCTTGGTATTAGGTTGCCAATGCCTCTCTTAGCCTAGTGTGCATCATAGTTCCTCTGGCCGATAGCGGGCCAACTGAGGAATGACCTGTGACCCTTGGCAAGTGCATCTCAGGCCAGTAGCCTTTACTCAAAAAACATAAACATGCAAAAAGCAAAACTTTAGCAAACTGAAGAAACCTGTCATTACGGAAAACTTAAATCAATTCTAAAACAAACTATGTAATTAACAAAAGTTGCCATTATCTCAGATTTACATTGAGGAACTGTAACAATGCTCTGTAATAGTTTGCCATTTTAGTTAAACTAAGAAGACAAGTTCCCTTAACGCTAATCTGTGTTTTGCGACTAAGTCATTCTCATTGTTTAGGCAACTACTGTGCCTTTGTTAGTGCTTTACTTGTCAAAAAAAGCAGGACATTAGAAATAATCTTGATTTAATGTTTTTTATATAATGCCTGTCTAATCCTGTGAGATATTTTTTACACATGCTGCCTCTGTCTGAATCCTCCTCCTATTTACCTAGGAGAGTACATATGTCTCTTTGAACAACATATAAACAAAACAATAATAAAAAACAAAGCCAGTGCGCCATTGGATGTCTGCCTCCTACCCAAGATAGAAATTTCTGCAGAGCCAAGATTTCCTCGTTGCACAACTTCTGAGGACATCTTTTATGTCAATGTGAAATGTAAGATAAAGAAAACCACTGAAAATTACGCTGTGGAATGGACTGAAGGTGTCTCTCCAAACGACCACACTGATGGTAGGAAAATCAGTTTCTTGTTTATACATATGTATGTATGTAAGTATGTATGTATGTATGTATCGTATGTATCGTATGTATGTATGTATGTATGTATGTATGTATCGTATGTATGTATGTATGTATGTATCGTATGTATCGTATGTATGTATGTATGTACGCATGTACGTAAGTATGTACGTATGTATGTACGTATGTATGTACGTAAGTATGTATGTACGCATGTATGTATGTACGTACGCATGTATGTATGTATGTATGTACGTAAGTATGTATGTATGTATGTACGTATGTATGTATGTACGTAAGTATGTATGTACGTATGTATGTATGTATGTACGTACGCATGTATGTATGTATGTATGTACTTAAGTATGTATGTACGTATGTATGTACGTATGTATGTATGTACGTAAGTATGTATGTACGTATGTATGTATGTATGTACGTACGCATGTATGTACGTATGTATGTACGTACGCATGTATGTATGTATGTATGTATGTACGTATGTATGTACGTATGTATGTATGTACGTAAGTATGTATGTATGTACGTACGCATGTATGTACGTATGTATGTACGTATGTGTGTATGTACGTAAGTATGTATGTATGTACGTACGCATGTATGTACGTATGTATGTATGTACGTAAGTATGTATGTATGGACGTACGCATGTATGTACGTATGTATGTACGTATGTATGTATGTATGTACGTAAGTATGTATATATGTACGTACGCATGTATGTACGTATGTATGTACGTATGTATGTATGTACGTAAGTATGTATGTATGTACGTACGCATGTATGGACGTATGTATGTACGTATGTATGTATGCACGTATGTATGTACGTAAGTATGTATGTATGTACGTACGCATGTATGTACGTATGTATGTACGTATGTATGTATGTACGTATGTATGTATGTATGTACATACGCATGTATGTACGTATGTATGTACGTACGCATGTATGTACGTATGTATGTATGTATGTACGTACGCATGTATGTACGTATGTATGTACGTAAGTATGTATGTATGTATGTATGTACGTATGTATGTACGTATGTATGTATGTTCGTATGTACGTATGTATGTATGTATGTATGTATGTACGTACGTACGTATGTATGTACGTACGTATGTATGTACGTATGTATGTACGTAAGTATGTATGTATGTACGTACGCATGTATGTACGTATGTATGTACGTATGTATGTATGTACGTATGTATGTACATATGTATGTACGTAAGTATGTATGTATGTATGTATGTATGTATGTATGTACGTACGCATGTATGTACGTATGTATGTATGTATGTATGTATGTATGTATGTATGTATGTATCGTATGTATGTATGTATGTATCGTATGTATGTATGTATCGTATGTATGTATGTATGTATGTATGTATGTATGTATGTATATATGTATGTCTGTATGTATCTTATGTATCGTATGTATCGTATGTAATGTATGTATTGTATGTATGTATGTACGTATGTATGTATGTACGTATGTATGTACGTATGTATGTATGTACGTAAGTATGTATGTATGTACGTACGCATGTATGTACGTATGTATGTACGTAAGTATGTATGTACGTATGTTTGTATGTATGTACGTACGCATGTATGTACATATGTATGTACGTAAGTATGTATGTACGTATGTATGTATGTACGTACTCATGTCTGTACGTATGTATGTATGTAAGTATGTATGTACGTATGTATGTATGTACGTACGCATGTATGTACGTAAGTAGGTATGTATGTACGTACGCATGTATGTACGTATGTATGTATGTACGTATGTATGTACGTAAGTATGTATGTATGTATATATGTATGTACGTACGCATGTATGTACGTATGTATGTACATATGTATGTATGTACGTATGTATGTACGTAAGTATGTATGTATGTATGTATCGTATGTATCGTATGTATGTATGTATGTATGTATGTATGTATCATATGTATGTATGTATGTATGTATGTATGCATGTATGTATGCATGTATGTATGCATGTATGTATGCATGTATGTATGTATGTATGCATGTATGTATGTATGTATGCATGTATGTACGCATGTATGTACGTATGTATGTACGTATGTACGTACGCATGTATGTACGTACGCATGTACGTAAGTATGTACGTATGTATGTACGTATATATGTACGTAAGTATGTATGTACGTATGTATGTACGTACGCATGTATGTATGTATGTATGTACGTAAGTATGTATGTATGTATGTATGTACGTATGTATGTATGTACGTAAGTATGTATGTACGTATGTATGTATGTATGTACGTACGCATGTATGTATGTATGTATGTACGTAAGTATGTATGTACGTATGTATGTACGTATGTATGTATGTACGTAAGTATGTATGTACGTATGTATATATGTATGTACGTATGTACGCATGTATGTACGTATGTATGTACGTACGCATGTATGTACTTATGTATGTATGTACGTATGTATGTACGTATATATGTACGTAAGTATGTATGTATGTACGTACGCATGTATGTACGTATGTATATACGTATGTTTGTATGTACGTAAGTATGTATGTATGTACGTACGCATGTATGTACGTATGTATGTACGTAAGTATGTATGTACATAAGTATGTATGTATGTATGTACGCATGTATGTATGTATGTATGTACGCATGTATGTATGTACGTAAGTATGTATGTATGTACGTACGCATGTATGTACGTATGTATGTATGTACGTAAGTATGTATGTATGTACGTACGCATGTATGTACGTATGTATGTACGTATGTATGTATTTACGTATGTATGTACGTAAGTATGTATCTATGTACGTACGCATGCATGTACGTATGTATGTACGTATGTATGTATGTACGTAAGTATGTATGTATGTACGTACGCATGTATGTACGTATGTATGTACGTATGTATGTATGTACGTATGTATGTACGTAAGTATGTATGTATGTACGTACGCATGTATGTACGTATGTATGTACGTATGTATGTATGTATGTACGTAAGTATGTATGTATGTACGTACGCATGTATGTACATATGTATGTACGTAAGTATGTATGTACGTATGTATGTACGTAAGTATGTATGTATGTATGTATGTATGTACGTACGCATGTATGTATGTATGTATGTACGTAAGTATGTATGTACGTATGTATGTATGTACGTAAGTATGTGTGTACGTATGTATGTATGTATGTACGTACGCATGTATGTACGTATGTATGTACGTACGCATGTATGTACGTATGCATGTACGTACGTACGCATGTATGTACGTATGTATGTACGTAAGTATGTATTCATGTACGTACGTATGTATGTACGTACATATGTATGTATGTATGTATGTACGTATGTATGTATGTATGTATGTACTTATGTATGTATGTACGTACGTATGTATGTACGTATGTATATATGTACGTATGTACGTATGTATGTATGTATGTATGTACGTACGTACGTATGTGTGTACTCATGTATGTATGTACGTATGTATGTACGTATGTATGTATGTACGTATGTACGTATGTATGTATGTACGTATGTATGTATGTATCGTATGTATGTATGTATGTATCGTATGTATGTATATATCGTATGTATGTATGTATGTATGTATGTATATATGTATGTCTGTATGTATCTTATGTATCGTATGTATCGTATGTAATGTATGTATTGTATGTATGTATGTACGTATGTATGTATGTACGTATGTATGTACGTATGTATGTATGTACGTAAGTATGTATGTATGTACGTACGCATGTATGTACGTATGTATGTATGTACGTATGTATGTACGTATGTATGTATGTATGTACGTATGTACGTATGTATGTATGTACGTATGTATGTATGTATGTATCGTATGTATGTATGTATGTATCGTATGTATGTATATATCGTATGTATGTATGTATGTATGTATGTATGTATGTATGTATATATGTATGTCTGTATGTATCTTATGTATCGTATGTATCGTATGTAATGTATGTATTGTATGTATGTATGTACGTATGTATGTACGTATGTATGTATGTACGTAAGTATGTATGTATGTACGTACGCATGTATGTACGTATGTATGTACGTAAGTATGTATGTACGTATGTTTGTATGTATGTACGTACGCATGTATGTACATATGTATGTACGTAAGTATGTATGTACGTATGTATGTATGTACGTACTCATGTCTGTACGTATGTATGTATGTAAGTATGTATGTACGTATGTATGTATGTACGTACGCATGTATGTACGTATGTATGTACGTAAGTATGTATGTATGTATGTATGTACGTAAGTATGTATGTATGTACGTACGCATGTATGTACGTATGTATGTACGTAAGTATGTATGTATGGACGTACGCATGTATGTACGTATGTATGTACGTATGTATGTATGTATGTATGTATGTATGTACGTATGTATGTACGTACGCATGTATGTACGCATGTATGTACGCATGTCTGTACGTATGTATGTACGTATGTGTGTATGTAAGTAAGTATGTATGTATGTACGTACGCATGTATGTACGTATGTATGTACGTACGTATGTATGTACGTATGTATGTACGTAAGTATGTATGTATGTACGTACGCATGTATGTACGTATGTATGTACGTATGTATGTATGTACGTATGTATGTACGTAAGTATGTATGTATGTATATATGTATGTACGTACGCATGTATGTACGTATGTATGTACGTAAGTATGTATGTATGTACGTACGCATGTATGTACGTATGTATGTACGTATGTATGTATGTATGTATGTATGTACGCATGTATGTACGTATGTACGTAAGTATGTATGTATGTATGTATGCATGTATGTACGTATGTATGTACGTATGTATGTATGTACGTACTCATGTATGTACGTATGTATGTATGTAAGTATGTATGTACGTATGTATGTATGTACGTACGCATGTATGTACGTATGTATGTACGTAAGTATGTATGTACGTAAGTATGTATGTACGTATGTATGTACGTATGTATGTATGTACGTAAGTATGTATGTATGTACGTACGCATGTATGTACGTATGTATGTACGTAAGTATGTATGTATGGACGTACGCATGTATGTACGTATGTATGTACGTATGTATGTATGTATGTATGTATGTATGTATGTATGTATGTACGTATGTATGTACGTACGCATGTATGTACGCATGTATGTACGTATGTATGTACGTATGTATGTATGTAAGTAAGTATGTATGTATGTACGTACGCATGTATGTACGTATGTATGTACGTACGTATGTATGTACGTATGTATGTACGTAAGTATGTATGTATGTACGTATGTATGTACGTATGTAGGTACGTATGTATGTATGTACGTATGTATGTACGTAAGTATGTATGTATGTATATATGTATGTACGTACGCATGTATGTACGTATGTATGTACGTAAGTATGTATGTATGTACGTACGCATGTATGTACGTATGTATGTACGTATGTATGTATGTATGTATGTATGTACGCATTTATGTACGTATGTACGTAAGTATGTATGTATGTATGTATGCATGTATGTACGTATGTATGTACGTAAGTATGTCTGTACGTTTGTATGTATGTACGCAGGTATGTACGTATGTATATACGTAAGTATGTATGCATGTACGTACGTATGTATGTATATATGTACGTATGTATGTATTTATGTATGTACGTATCTATGTATGTACATATGTATGTACGTATGTATGTATGTATGTATGTACGTAAGTATGTATGTATGTACGTACGCATGTATGTACGTATGTATGTACGTATGTATGTATGTACATAAGTATGTATTTATGTATGTACGCATGTATGTACGTATGTATGTACGTATGTATGTATGTATGTACGTAAGTATGTATGTATGTACGTACGCATGTATGTACGTATGTATGTATGTACGTAAGTATGTATGTATGTACGTACGCATGTATGTACGTATGTATGTACGTATGTATGTACGTAAGTATGTATGTATGTACGTACGCATGTATGTACGTATGTATGTACGTATGTATGTATGTACGTAAGTATGTATGTATGTACGTACGCATGTATGTACGTATGTATGTATGTACGTATGTATGTACGTAAGTATGTACGTATGTACGTATGTTTGTATGTACGTAAGTATGTATGTACGTATGTATGTACATATGTATGTATGTACGTAAGTATGTATGTACGTATGTATGTATGTATGTAAGTACGCATGTATGTACGTATGTATGTATGTATGTACGTAGGCATGTATGTACATATGTATGTACGTATATATGTATGTACGTATGTATGTATGTACGTAAGTATGTATGTATGTACGTACGTATGTATGTACGTATGTATGTATGTACGTAAGTATGTATGTATGTACGTACGCATGTATGTACGTATGTATGTACGTATGTATGTATGTACGTAAGTATATATGTATGTACGTACGCATGTATGTACGTATGTATGTACGTATGTATGTATGTACGTAAGTATGTATGTATGTACGTACGCATGTATGTACGTATGTATGTACGTATGTATGTATGTACGTAAGTATGTATGTATGTACGTACGCATGTATGTACATATGTATGTACGTGAGTATGTATGTACATATGTATGTACGTACGCATGTATGTACGTATGTATGTACGTAAGTATGTATGTACGTATGTACGTATGTATGTATGTATGTACGTACGCATGTATGTATGTATGTATGTACGTAAGTATGTATGTACGTATGTATGTACATATGTATGTATGTACGTAAGTATGTATGTACGTATGTATGTACATATGTATGTATGTACGTAAGTATGTATGTACGTATGTATGTATGTATGTACGTACGCATGTATGTACGTATGTATGTACCTAGGCATGTATGTACATATGTATGTACGTATATATGTATGTACGTATGTATGTATGTACGTAAGTATGTATGTATGTACGTACGCATGTATGTACGTATGTATGTACGTATGTATGTATGTACGTAAGTATGTATGTATGTACGTACGCATGTATGTACGTATGTATGTATGTATGTACGTATGTATGTACGTAAGTATGTATGTATGTACGTACGCATGTATGTACGTATGTATGTACGTATGTATGTACGTAAGTATGTATGTACGTATGTATGTATGTACGTACGCATGTATGTATGTACATAAGTATGTATGTACGTATGTATGTACATATGTATGTATGTACGTAAGTATGTATGTACGTATGTATGTACATATGTATGTATGTACGTAAGTATGTATGTACGTATGTATGTATGTATGTACGTACGCATGTATGTACGTATGTACGTAGGCATGTATGTACATATGTATGTACGTATATATGTATGTACGTATGTATGTATGTACGTAAGTATGTATGTATGTACGTACGCATGTATGTACGTATGTATGTACGTATGTATGTATGTACGTAAGTATGTATGTACGTATGTATGTATGTACGTAAGTATGTATGTACGTATGTATGTACGTATGTATGTATGTATGTACGTAAGTATGTATGTATGTACGTATGTATGTACGTATGTATGTATGTATGTACGTAAGTATGTATGTATGTAAGTATGTATGTACGTATGTATGTATGTACGTACGCATGTATGTACGTATGTATGTACGTATATATGTACGTATGTATGTATGTATGTACGTACGCATGTATGTACGTATGTATGTACGTAAGTATATATACACGTATGTATGTATGTACGTATGTATGTACGTACGCATGTATGTACGTATGTATGTATGTATGTACGTAGGCATGTATGTACATATGTATGTACGTATGTATGTACGTATGTATGTATGTACGTTAGTATGTATGTATGTACGTACGCATGTATGTACGTATGTATGTACGTAAGTATGTATGTACGTATGTATGTATGTATGTATGTACACATGTATGTACGTATGTATGTACGTAAGTATGTATGTACGTATGTATGTATGTACGTAAGTATGTATGTACGTATGTATGTATGTATGTACGTATGCATGTATGTACATATGTATGTACGTATGTATGTACGTAAGTATGTATGTATGTACGTATGCATGTTTGTACGTATGTATGTACGTAAGTATGTATGTATGTACGTATGCATGTATGTACGTATGTATGTACGTAAGTATGTCTGTACGTATGTATGTATGTATGTATGTACGCAGGTATGTACGTATGTATGTACGTAAGTATGTATGCATGTACGTACGTATGTATGTATGTACGTATGTATGTATGTATGTACGTATCTATGTATGTACGTATGTATGTATGTACGTATGTACGTATGTATGTATGTATGTACGTACGCATGTATGTACGTATGTATGTACGTAAGTATGTATGTACGTATGTTTGTATGTATGTACGTACGTACGTATGTACATATGTATGTACGTATGTTTGTATGTATGTACGTACGTACGTATGTACATATGTATGTACGTAAGTATGTATGTACGTATGTATGTATGTATGTACGTACGCATGTATGTACGTATGTATGTACGTAAGTATGTATGTACGTATGTATGTATGTACGTAAGTATGTATGTACGTATGTATGTACGTATGTATGTATGTATGTACGTAAGTATGTATGTATGTACGTACGCATGTATGTACGTATGTATGTACGTAAGTATGTATGTACGTATGTTTGTATGTATGTACGTACGTACGTACGTACGTATGTACGTATGTTTGTATGTATGTACGTACGTACGTATGTACATATGTATGTACGTAAGTATGTATGTACGTATGTATGTATGTACGTACGCATGTATGTACGTATGTATGTACGTAAGTATGTCTGTACGTATGTATGTATGTATGTACGCAGGTATGTACGTATGTATGTACGTAAGTATGCATGCATGTACGTACGTATGTATGTATGTATGTACGTATGTATGTATGTACGTATCTATGTATGTACGTATGTATGTACGTATGTATGTATGTACGTATGTACGTATGTATGTATGTATGTACGTACGTACGTATGTATGTACGTACGCATGTATGTACGTATGTATGTACGTAAGTATGTATGTACGTATGTTTGTATGTATGTACGTACGTACGTATGTACATATGTATGTACGTATGTTTGTATGTATGTACGTACGTACGTATGTACATATGTATGTACGTAAGTATGTATGTACGTATGTATGTATGTACGTACGCATGTATGTACGTATGTATGTACGTAAGTATGTCTGTACGTATGTATGTATGTATGTACGCAGGTATGTACGTATGTATGTACGTAAGTATGCATGCATGTACGTACGTATGTATGTATGTATGTACGTATGTATGTATGTACGTATCTATGTATGTACGTATGTATGTACGTATGTATGTATGTACGTATGTACGTATGTATGTACGTATGTACGTATGTATGTATGTATGTACGTACGCATGTATGTACGTATGTATGTACGTAAGTATGTATGTACGTATGTTTGTATGTATGTACGTACGTACGTATGTACATATGTATGTACGTATGTTTGTATGTATGTACGTACGTACGTATGTACATATGTATGTACGTAAGTATGTATGTACGTATGTATGTATGTATGTACGTACGCATGTATGTACGTATGTATGTACGTAAGTATGTATGTACGTATGTATGTATGTACGTAAGTATGTATGTACGTATGTATGTACGTATGTATGTATGTATGTACGTAAGTATGTATGTATGTACGTACGCATGTATGTACGTATGTATGTACGTAAGTATGTCTGTACGTATGTATGTATGTATGTACGCAGGTATGTACGTATGTATGTACGTAAGTATGCATGCATGTACGTACGTATGTATGTATGTATGTACGTATGTATCTATGTACGTATCTATGTATGTACGTATGTATGTACGTATGTATGTATGTACGTATGTACGTATGTATGTATGTATGTACGTACGTACGTATGTATGTACGTACGAATGTACGTACGTATGTATGTACGTATGTACGTATGTATGTATGTATGTATGTATGTATGTATGTATGTATGTATGTATGTATGTATGTATGTATGTATGTATGTGTGTGTTTGTACAGTGAATCAAATAAGCATTTGAACGTCCTGCTCTTTTGAGATTCATAATCTAAAAACCACAAGAAACCACAATATGTGATTTTTTAAACTATTTATTTGTCTGATACAGCTGCAAATAAGTATTTGAGCACTTATCTATCAGTTAGAGTTCTGACCCTCAAAGACCTGTTAGTCTGTCTTCAAAATGTCCACCTTCACGCCATTTAAATTCCTAAATTAGATGCACCTGTTTGAGCTTGTTAGCTGCATAAAGCCCCCCGGTCACCCCATACAATCAGTAAGAATCCAGCTAATAACATGACCAGGACCAAAGCTGTCCAAAAACACTAGAGACAAAATTATGCACCTACACAAGGCAGGGAAGGGCTACGGGGAAATTGCCGAGCAGCTTGGAGAAAAAAGGTCCACTCTTGGAGCAATCATTAGAAAATGGAAGAAGGTAAACATGACTGTAAATCCACCTTGGACTGGGGCTCCATGCAAGGTCTCACCTAACGGAGTCTCAATGATCCTAGGAAAAATTAGAAATCAGCCCAGAACTACAATACTGGTCAATGATCTGAAAAGAGCTGGGACCACCCTTTCCAAGGTTACTGTTGGTAATACATTAAGACGTCATGGTTAGATATCTTGCATGGCACGGAGGGTTCCCCTGTTAAACAGTTTGCCAATGACAATTTGGATGATCCAGAGGAGCCATGGGAGAAAATCATGTGGTCAGATGAGACCAAAATACAACTTTAGATTATGTCTCTCACAGTCGACATGCGCCTACGATGACAATTTAAGAACCCTCTATGATTTCTAAGTGGGAGAACTTGCAAAATAGCAGGATGTTCAAATACTTACTTTCCTCACTGTTATATATATATGTATATGTATATATATATATCATTAATTATCCTGTTTATTTACATTAACAGATGGACAAACACTGACTTATCAAGCTCAGAAAGTAGTGAACTGTAAAGAAAACTCAAATGGTTCGGGTTCTCCAGCAGTATCATGCACTATGAAAAATATATGTAATCAAAGTCAAACTAGAGATATGAAGATCGAAGTGATTTATGGTATGTATCAGTTTGTAATTTTATTTTAAACTTAGAACCTAAAGATAGATTACAATGTTTTATTAAAGAAAATTACATTTATTCCATACAGAATGTGAATGTAAATGTCTTTATTGTCCCAGAATGGGGAAATTCATTCTGCATTTAACACATCCCCTGCCATTGTGCGGCACCCAGGGAGCAGTCTGGGGTTAAGGGTTTTGCTAAGGAACCCAGAGTGCAGGCTGTGGGGATCGAACCGGATACTTGCAACCTTTTCAGAGCACAAACGCACTGCTCTAACCACCAGGCCAACACTTACCCAATATATAATATTATGTATCTATAACTTTATTAATTTTAATGATTCTAGATGATTAAGTAATTTAGATAAATATAGGGTATGTGTGTACCCTTTATTTATCTAGTTAGATCTGTCTGTCTTTTTTTTTTTTTTTTTTTTAACAAAGATCTTGTCATAAATGGTAGCGGCACACAGACTTCCCAAATAAAAGTGAAATGACACGATAAAACATTTGAGATAAAGTATTAGTAGAAAATAAGAACAAACATTTAACATTTTCTAGAAAGAGGGGGGTATGAAATGTGTAAATGTCCGCTGAGTTTTATCAAGTCCAGCATCTATGCTGTTGGTCACTTGCAGCTATTAGAGGGCAACAGTCTTCCTTCTGCTCGTAAGCTTTATGTTGCTAAGTAAAATGTTTCCATCAGTAATTGTGACCCACCTACAAAAGTACCAATACCTGTGGAGGGTCCTTATTAAAGTATGGGGCTTCCATGAAACTTCAGCAGCACCCTCATGTCATAGTTCATTAATGCAGTAAATAATGCAAAGCAACCCCAAATGAGTAATGAGTTCATGTACTGTACAGTACATTATCATACTTTTTCTTGGACAGAAGTTTCTATTTTCTCACTCTGTTACTGGTTTTGCAGAGTACTGTATTTTTCATTCGCTGTAATTCATAATCGTGAACATTGACACTACTAAACCTCTGAAATATATCACAATTTATTTGAAAAACATCTTTGTGTTTCACTTTTGAAAAGAAAAACACTTAATTCTGAATGAAAATTCTCTTTAATTCATTGTGAATTATAACAGTGAACGATCCGTTCTGTGCACCGGAAGGTGACTGGAGCCGGACCAAAGCCGATTTCACAGCAGAACTAAAATGCAGTGAAAAGGCTGGAAAAAGAAAGCGAAAATGTTCATTAAAGTAAGATTTGAAACCTTTTCTTCTTTTCACAAATTTAATGAAAACTTCTCATGGTTTATTTCATTCATGAAAATGTATTGAAAGCTGCAGTTCTCAACAGAACAATTCTTTGTGTGTGTGTGTGTGTGTGTGTGTGTGTGGCCATGTCTTTGTTACCTGGTGGAGACAATTTCCCAGGAATATGCTACATTTTGGGAACTCATAGGTACTTATAGGTACTTGTGGGGTTTAAAGACTGGTCCCCATCAGGCGAAGTTCTGTTCTTGCGGTGGGGGTAAGGTTTAGATCTAAGGTGTGAATTGAGTTTAGGTTAGGTCTAGGGTATTTGCGTATTTGGGTATTTCTTAGCGGTTAGGCGTTAGACACTCTCTCGATGCCCCATCCGTGCTGGGGCCGTGCTGTACCTACAATGTGGAGCAGGTATTTTCCAACACCCACATGTGTGGACTTACAGGAACATATGGGGACATTGCATTGGTCCCCATATGGTAAAGTTCTGTCCTGATGGGTATGTTTTGGTAATTGTTAGGGTTATGGTAAGGTCTAGGTTAGGCCATATAATTTGAATGCAAGTCAATGAAGTGTCCCCATACGTCATGAAATCACAGCTGTGTCTGTGTGTGTGTGTGTGGGTGTGGCCATGTCTTTAATAACTGGTGGGGACAATTTCCTAGGAATATGCTACATTTTGGGGACTCATAGGTACTTGTGGGGACCAACAACTGGTCCCCATAAGGAAAGTTTCTCTTCTTGGGGTGGGGGTTAGGTTTAGGACCAGAGATGGCAAAAGTACTCACTTTCCGTACTTGAGTAAAAGTACAGATACTTGTGTTAAAAAATACTCTGGTAAAAGTGGAAGTACTGATTAAACTTCTTTACTCAAGTAAAAGTAACAAAGTACAGGCTTGTAAATTTACTTAAAGTATAAAAGTAAAAGTAGAAACCACTTTTTTAATGCCGTTGCCTACATTTTAAACGGATGTCTGCCAATAGGACTAGATCTCCGTTGTGTTAATTTTCAATCATCTCGTCGTCCATGCTACTATGCTAACGCCACCGCCACCAAGCTGCAATGATTTGCCGCCAATGAATACCGCCGAATCTGTCGATTCATCTTGTAGTGGTGCGTCAAATGCAACGTAGATTCCCATCCACATGTGTGGACTTACAGGAACATATGGGGACATTGCATTGGTCCCCATATGGTAAAGTTCTGTCCTGATGGGTATGTTTTGGTAATTGTTAGGGTTATGGTAAGGTCTAGGTTAGGCCATATAATTTGAATGCAAGTCAATGAAGTGTCCCCATACGTCATGAAATCACAGCTGTGTCTGTGTGTGTGTGTGTGGGTGTGGCCATGTCTTTAATAACTGGTGGGGACAATTTCCTAGGAATATGCTACATTTTGGGGACTCATAGGTACTTGTGGGGACCAACAACTGGTCCCCATAAGGAAAGTTTCTCTTCTTGGGGTGGGGGTTAGGTTTAGGACCAGAGATGGCAAAAGTACTCACTTTCCGTACTTGAGTAAAAGTACAGATACTTGTGTTAAAAAATACTCTGGTAAAAGTGGAAGTACTGATTAAACTTCTTTACTCAAGTAAAAGTAACAAAGTACAGGCTTGTAAATTTACTTAAAGTATAAAAGTAAAAGTAGAAACCACTTTTTTAATGCCGTTGCCTACATTTTAAATGGATGTCTGCCAATAGGACTAGATCTCCGTTGTGTTAATTTTCAATCATCTCGTCGTCCATGCTACTATGCTAACGCCACCGCCACCAAGCTGCAATGATTTGCCGCGAATGAATACCGCCGAATCTGTCGATTCATCTTGTAGTGGTGCGTCAAATGCAACGTAGATTCCCAACCAATTAGATTGAATTTGGTATTGATGGCGTGAAAAATAATAACGGTAACTCCATTGAATTTATTCAAAACTAAAGTAACGAGCCAATTTTTTAAGATGTAAGGAGTAGAAAGTACAGATATTTGTGTAAAAATGTAAGGAGTAGAAGTAAAAAGTCGCCATAAAAATAAGTAGTAAAGTAAAGTAAAAATATCAGAAAAATCTACTTGAGTACAGTAACGAAGTATTTGTACTTCGTTACTTCCCATCTCTGTTTAGGACTAAGGTGTGAATTGAGTTTAGGTTAGGTTTAGGGATAGGTAT
Source organism: Cyprinodon tularosa (assembly GCF_016077235.1). NCBI lineage: Eukaryota > Metazoa > Chordata > Actinopteri > Cyprinodontiformes > Cyprinodontidae > Cyprinodon > Cyprinodon tularosa. Next base: position 182,433 of record NW_024039153.1, on the reverse strand, counting down.
GTGTCGGTAATGGTTAGGGTTAGGCCATAGAAATTAGTGGGAAATGAATGGAAGTCAATGGAAGGTCCCCACAAGGATATTGTGACACAACATGTGTGTGTGTGTGTGTGTGTGTGTTGGGGGGGTTTGTGTGTGTTAAACAGTTTCATTAACATTTTCATAATCCTTTCAGCAATGGTGTTGCAACTTGGGATGAGGAGGTTTCAGAATGTATTGAAGAGGACCTCAACAATGTGCTGGAAAAAGCCAGAGTACGTGAACTTAACTTTCTATCGCTGTTCAGAACTTCATTTTGAAGAAGCTTGCTAAGAGCTTCATAGTTATTTTTTCCAACATTAATAAAACTGTCCAATGAATAAAAGTTTTGACAAAAGATATTTAGTTTAAATTATTGTCATATCTGTCCGCTGGTTAAATGAGTTGCTGATGATCACACAATAATAACCTTTTATCGTTCCTCTCTTGCAGATTAGTGACATTGGACTTGGTGTATTGAAAGAAAATGCTGCAGAAGTACTTCATGAGTTTGAGACTATCACTACGACATCAAAATTACCTGGTTATGCCAACTTGGAAGCATCGGTGGATGTAATTTCTACCATTGAAGATAAGTTACAAGGGGAAAACCAGATGAATAGAACATCAATTGAAGTGAGTGTCAAACCTCAACCATCTCTTAATAATTCAAGAGCATTTAGATCTTGAATTATTAAGTAAACTGTAATATTTTGTTCAAAATATATTACAGTATTGTTCTTTTCCTCATTTCATTTTTTACCCAGCTTCTTTCTTATTGTTGAATCATGAACACTTAACTTTGGCCACTGTGACCCACAAGGCTTCTCTAGAGCCTCGTGGTTGAGTCACCGATGAGCTCTTGGGAGTAACTGAGTACTGTTGGGAAGGTTCACTGTTGTTCAACATTCAAAACTTTAGATCACAGATTTTAATGACTGCTTCTCATCTGTTGGTGAATTTCTTCTGATAGTAATCAGGTGTGATGCTTTTGATGCTAAAGGTCTTTAAGGCTTCTCTGTTATAAGACACAAATATTTTTAAGGGCTTCTTGGTTCTACAGGAAAGGCAGTATTAATGGCAGCTTTTGAAAATAAGTTCAAAAACAACATGAGCTAAGGCGTCAGAGGCATAGGTTTATTGCTTATGAATCAGAAGTCGAAGCAAATCATCAAACCAACAACATCGTCTTGTTACTTAAGAGATAAACACGGTATTAGCAACAGAATTACACATAGCCTGCCATGGTTTATACCTATGAATCCTCTCCCGCTGTTGTGGTATTGAAGGATGTAATCAGTTTTAACACACACCAATCATCTCGTTATGATGAGAAAACGACTTTTTATCTTTAAATAATGAGAAAATTAACTTGTTTTCTTGAGAAAACTGTTGTGAAAAACTATCAGAGGGACACAACCGCTCTCAGCTTACGTACTGTCACAATAGCAGGGAGTATTTAAATCTTTATTGATGTGTGCTCTCCCTGAACTTTTGATTTTGTGCTATCTCTTCTGCTACATTTAAACAGTTATGTCTCCATCTAGAAGCAATGAAATTCTCAAGATGATTTAGCTAAACTCAATTCTTTCTAAAGCCAATGAATCTATAGGTCTCCAGGTGCCAAGCAATGGCAGCCCACTGCTCTGCAAGGGCATTGGTTAAATGTAGAGAGTCAATTTCATTGCTCTGTACTTGTCAGTGTAGTGACAATGAAAGCTGGAAGAAAAAAAGGTCTTCATCAAGTAGACCCATAAATGTATATATATATATATATATATATATATATATATATATATATATATATATATATATATATATATATATATATATATATATATATATATATATATATATATATATATATATACACTACCGTTCAAAAGTTAGGGGTCACATTGAAATGTCCTTATTTTTAAAGGAAAACACTTTAAACTAGTCTTAACCTTAAAGAAATACACTCTATACATTGCTAATGTGGTAAATGACTATTCTAGCTGCAAATGTCTGGGTTTTGGTGCAATATCTACATAGATGTATAGAGGCCCATTTCCAGCAACTATCACTCCAGTGTTCTAATGGTACAATGTGTTTGCTCATTGGCTCAGAAGGCTAATTAATGATTAGAAAACCCTTATGCAATCATGTTCACACATCTGAAAACAGTTTAGCTCGTTACAGAAGCTACAAAACTGACCTTCTTTTGAGCAGATTGAGTTTCTGGAGCATCACATTTGTGGGGTCAATTAAACGCTCAAAATGGCCAGAAAAAGAGAACTTTCATCTGAAACTCGACAGTCTATTCTTGTTCTTAGAAATTAAGGCTATTCCATGCGAGAAATTGCTAAGAAATTGAAGATTTCCTACAACGGTGTGTACTACTCCATTCAGAGGACAGCACAAACAGGCTCTAACCAGAGTAGAAAAAGAAGTGGGAGGCTGCGTTGCACAACTGAGCAAGAAGATAAGTACATTAGAGTCTCTAGTTTGAGAAACAGACGCCTCACAGGTCCCCAACTGGCATCTTCATTAAATAGTAGCCACAAAACACCAGTGTCAACATCTACAGTGAAGAGGCGGCTGCAGCATTCTGGGCTTCAGGGCAGATTGGCAAAGAAAAAGCCATATCTGAGACTGGCCAATAAAAGAAAAAGATTAAGATGGGCAAAAGAACACAGACATTGGACAGAGGAAGACTGGAAAAAAAGGGTTGTGGACGGAAGAATCCAAGTTTGAGGTGTTTGGATCACAAAGAAGAACGTTTGTGAGACGCAGAACAAATGAAAAGATGCTGGAAGAATGCCTGACGCCATCTGTTAAGCATGGTGGAGGTAATGTGATGGTCTGGGGTTGCTTTGGTGCTGGTAAGGTGGGAGATTTGTACAGGGTAAAAGGGATTCTGAATAAGGAAGGCTATCACTCCATTTTGCAATGCCATGCAATACCCATTGGACAGCGCTTGATTGGAGCCAATTTCATCCTACAACAGGACAATGACCCTAAACACACCTCCAAATTGTGCAAGAACTATTTAGAGCAGAAGCAGGCAGCTGGTATTCTATCGGTAATGGAGTGGCCAGCGCAGTCACCAGATCTGAACCCCATTGAGCTGTTGTGGGAGCAGCTTGACCGTATGGAACGCAAGAAGTGCCCATCCAACCAATCCAACTGGTGGGAGCTGCTTCTGGAAGCGTGGGGGGCAATTTCTCCAGATTACCTCAACAGATTAACAGCTAGGATGCCAAAGGTCTGCAATGCTGGAATTGCTGCAAATGGAGGATTCTTTGACGAAAGCAAAGTTTGATGTCAAAAAATGCTTTTATTTCAAATACAAATCATTATTTCTAAACTTGTCAATGTCTTGACTCTATTTTTTATTCATTTCACAACATATGGTGTTGAATAAATGGGACTTTTCAGGAAAAAACAAAATTGTTTGGGTGACACCAAACTGTTGAACAGTAGTGTATATACAGTGCTTGTTATATATCACAGATATATTTAAAATAATGACATGAAATTATGTTTTTTTTTTTTGCTTTTAGGATTTTATAATCTCATCCAGTCATCTGCTGAATAAGAGTCTTGAAAGCTCATGGAATGCAACTCCTCCTGAGAACAAGTCATCAACAGTTGCTGAGACCTACATGATTGCTGTTGAGAAATTCATTAAGAGATCAAACATAACAAATATACCAAAGGAAAATCTGATAGTGGATGTTTGTAACAAGAGTGCGGAAACCTGTTCAGTGTCTAGTTTCGATGTCACGATTTCTATTTCAAATGCTGGTGAAGTTAAAACAGCTACATTTAGAAACTTGCAGAACTATTTGCCCTATAACAAAAACGAATCGGAGCCTAACAGTATTGTGGTTTCCGCAACTGCAGAAAACAAAAGTATCGATCATATTACCATTGAATTTAAACTGATCAACCCAAGACCTCGCAACGTTGAGTTAAAGTGTGTGTTTTGGGACACTAAGCTTAAAGGGTGGTCAACGGATGGATGTGAATGGCTGGGGCCATTCAAGGAGAGCAGCTGCGTCTGTAAACATCTTTCCTCATTTTCCATTCTAATGTCCAAGAAGCCCCTGGACGTCCCTGGCTTAACCTATGTAACCTATGCAGCTTTGTCAGTGTCAGTGTTGTCCCTCATCATCAACCTCGCGATAGAGTTCATTGTCTGGAGCGACGTTGTCAAGACAAGCACTTCATATTTACGCCACACTGCCCATGTGAACATTTCTCTGTGTTTGCTCATTGCTGACCTTTGCTTTTTGGCATCTTCTCAGCCAAAGGGGATTTCAGACCTCTGGTGTCGGACCTCCGTGGTCCTGAAGCATTTTTGCTTTCTGGCCATGTTCTTTTGGATGTTTTGTCTGAGCGCCACACTCCTTCATCGAGCAGTCTTTTTGTTCCACAAGGTGAGCAAGAAAAATTACCTCAGGTTCTCGTTACTGATTGGCTATGTTTGCCCCTTGCTTATTGTCTTTATCACGTTTCTCACCAACAATGGTGGAGCGGAGGGCATGTACTACTCAAAAGACTCCTGCTGGCTGGTTTATGCCGGACTTTTTAAGGGAAGCATTTTCACATTCATCATTCCAGTCGGAGTGATTGTTTTCATCAACATTTTCTCGATGCTTGTGGTTATCATGAAGCTCATAAGTCATCACGCAGAAATCAGCAAAAAAACTGATATTTCGGCAGAGGAGGAGAAAGCGGCTGCCAAAACGGTGCTTAGAACCGTTGTCCTCCTGACCCCGATCTTTGGCGTGACGTGGATCTTTGGATTTGCCATGCTGGCTCTTGATCTCACAAGCGGAGACATAGCTTACGCAGTCAACTACATCTTTAACCTGCTAAATGGCTTCCAGGTAGAGTTCAGATGATATATGCAATTTAAGAACTTAACAAGGAGTATTTTCTGTAAAAGTTATTTCTTTCAATTGCAGGGTTTTTTCATTTTGTTGACCACCTGCTTGGGAGACAAGATGGTAAGTTAACAGAAATGGTAGGACCCCATATGTTTAGATTAAGCATCAATACATCTTTTCACTGTACTTTCTGCAGACCCGTGAAGCTCTACAGAGGTACCTAAAGAAAGTAGGTGTTCATCCAATACTATTGCAAGTTTGCAAACTACCATTATTTTTTGTTAATGTCTATCTTGTTTCTTCTAAGCCCCAGTCTCCAGAATCCAGTGTCAGTGAGAGCTCCACTAAGCTGGAATCAACTGTGAAGAAATAAAACAAGCCCATCATGTACCTTTACTCTTCTCTGTGATTGATCATTATTATTTGTACATAAGTATTTATACATGTATTCTGTAATATTATTCTTTATTGGTTAGCTTTGATTAGACAAATGTCAAGCCTGCTCAAAGTAACATTGCAACACTATCATATAAGAAGTGAAAAATCACTGCACATTGCACCTTGCAGAAATTATGTTAAAAACTGTTTTTGTTAAAGCATACTGCAAACTAAGTCTGCTGGATGGTTTGAGAAACAAACATTTCTTTTCCATGTTCTTTGCTTTGCTGCACCCACTCCTCATCTGTATCATCTAATGAAATGCCATCCAGAGCTGCTTTCTTGCGGTAGGCCTGGTACTCAGACTCTGCTCTGCAACATATATAAAAAAAAAAACATGAAACATTTACATTTAAACATGTATAATCATTAATAATAAAGAATAATGGATCAAAAGGGTTTTTTTGTCATACTTTTTAAGGAATCTAACACATTCTTGGTGTTCTTATATTTCGGCTATCCTTACTGGTTTGTCTCCACAGCAGTCCTTCTTCTCTATGGGTGCATGGAGAATGTGCAGCATCTTCAGCACAGCCAGCCGACCGGACTCCGCAGCATAGCGGGCAGGAGTCCATCCGTGCTCCGTCCTCAGACATTGCCTGGCTCAATGTTCTATGAGAATCCTGACCATCTCTGTATCTCCTCCGAAAGATGCAATACAAAGTGATCTGAAGAAATAAAAGCAAAAAAGGTTTTTAACCTGCCAAATTAAAAAAACACAAATTGGGAAGTTAGTGATGGTAAATGTCATGACGCCATAAACAGATAGACTGTAGATAACCCCGTAGGCCTAATTTATTTAATCAGAATGCACTATTGGACCAGTTATTGGCTATAATCTAAACAATCCAACCATCAATACTATTCTTAATTGAAAATCAAAGCCAGAATCTGGTTCCAAATATATCTTTTGGCTGTAAAAAAAAAAATTTCATTTTTCGTAGTGTTGATATTTCTCCTGAAATCAAAATATTTAAGCTTTAAAACTGAAGGCTAAAGGATGAAAAAAATGTAAGGGACCAAAAACATGAACTTCCCCTTATTTTACAGTTTGTTAAATACAAATCAACAAGTTAACCCGCTCTTGTCGTTTTTCATTATCTTCTTAATAAATAAAGAGTTTGTATATAATCTATTGCCTTTACATCTGCAACCAATTCGATAAATCGGTGAGTTATTTGATGCACCCAACCGTAATAATCAAGGGGTTATCCCTGCAACATGTTTAAAAATAAAAAGGTTTTCCCCTCCAGGCATACACTATATGTGTTATACCTTTTATGCAGTCATGCATTTTAGATTTAGCGCTCCATGATTTTAATTCTGCAGATAGTTGAGTAATTGTTCAATCTTTTTCCTTTAAATTTTACTGGGTGTTACTTAGAAAAGACGCTTACTTTTTGAAGTTGCTCTCATTCAGCTCTTTCCCCTTCAAAACTCTAAACACAAAACCCTAAAAGACCAAATTTTTGGTAGCAGTTAATATTGTCCCCTGATCTCTAAAGAAATCCCCTTATTAGTGCTTTGGGAAAATGCTCTGTTTGAGACGTGACATGCACTGCGTCAGGCTAGACACATTTCGTCCTTTTCAGTTATGACTTTACGACATGTAGAATTTAGCTGTGGAAACATCTCCTTTAGCTAAGAATGAGATGCATGACAAAAGCTATGAATACAGATGAACATGTGATTTCTTTTATTGTTTTATTTCTAATGTATTATCTGAATTATTGGATATTATGTTTTAAGTTTTGAGGGGGGAAAAAATGAATCCATTTCCCTCTGGGATTATTAAAGTATTTCTGATTCTAAGGTAACATCAAATGTGAAAAAAATTAAAATGTCTGAATATTTTTAAAAATATGTATTTTCATGCTTGTTGGGGATGTATAAAAACACAGCCAAGTTTAAGAATATAATGTATTTTAGATGTTAATGTTGATACCGTATTGCCATTGACTTGTACTGCTGCTAAACCACCCCCCACCCCCAAGAGCTGATGTTGCTCACAAACCCTTCGGCATGTTCATTTTTATGCATCCATCAGATGTTGATGTGCTTCCTAATATATCCCAACAACCTTTAGCTCTTAGTAGTCACAGTTTTAAGCCTATGAGGTCTACCAAACAAAAATAATGAAGTTATTCTAATACACGATGGGTCCAAAATGGCGGAGTTATTATTTGAGCCGAATGGAACACTGCCGCCTGCTGGACAGGTCAAAGCATTACATATCCATCTATTGAAAGTTGCACTGTATTCCAGTACCGCATCCATAACAGAGAGAAGTCTCCTTTTGAGGTTAATAAATATTATTTCTTCAAGACTATTAGTTCTGCGTTGACCTACTGGGTTTATGTCCCTTAATGCCAGTAGTCTAGTTGTAAAAAAAAAAAAAAAATAGGATGGTGGAATTTATCTTTTTTTTTTGGAAGCATAAATAGCCTAATTAATATAGTCTATTAACCTAAAACGCCAGTCATTGACCTTGACCAAGGCACCTGGCATGGCTATCACCACCCCTACATATTTAGCGTGGCATTATGTTATAAATGTTATAGAATACAAGCAGAAGTTCTCCATTAATTTTAAAAAGAAAAATTTGTTTGTCTGTCTTGCCCATCTTAAAGGATAAAATGAAGGGTGAGCAGCTGTAAGAGAGAGAGACCTAAACCCCCATTTTTCCACTACATTTCCAGTTCAGAGGCCTCATGTTCCTTAGCACATTCTTTGTTAACGAGTTTGTCATGAATATGAGTTTTAATATTTTGTGCTTAAGTGATAAAATAGAAATTAAAATGCTGAATCAGAAAACCAAATCATCCACAATCCATAATTTAAACAGTGAAACATAGCAGTAATTATCTTTCATAATCATCCTACACGGGGATGCAGATCAAAGTTAAATGTAGGATGCACAGAGCTTAATGTTTAAAGAAAAGATGAGACTTTAGAGCATGATGGTGGTTTCCTTCCCAACAGGAATGACTAAAGCTGTAGCTAAAATGAAATGGTTTACATTAAAACAATTCATGTTAGATCAAGATCCAAAGTCTTAACCTTTATGCAATTGTGAAAACCAGACAAGACTTCAATTTCTTTTCACACATTCTCTACCCCCTTTGATTTTTAGGCTGTAGTTGAGCAAAATGAAAGAACCAGAATACTTAATCAGTAGGTCTAAATTACATTTGTGTTGCACAGTTTCTATTTTTATTCACAAAACCATTAGGAAACAATTTTTAGACATGATTTAGAAATCAGTATACAATACACAAGACCCAATGGTCTTTTCCCCCTATATCTTAAGATTTTATAACGGTAAAATTGTTGGAAAAGATCTGAAAAAACAAAATAAAAAATTGCTGAACTCCCAATAAAGCAAAGCTAATTTAAAAGAACAATGCCACCGTTATAAGAGCAAAGAGGAAACCTTTTTTGGTTTTATTTTGTCAGAATATAGAAGCAAAACGATCACATTTTATGCTAATAAAAAAAAAACATTTTTGCAAGTTGGACCACAAAAAAAAGCAATGATCGGTTTTCAGTTTAATATTTTATGAACAGCTTTATTTAATTTTGTATAAGTTCCAACACACAAGAAGAAGCAATGAGGCATTTCCATTTTGATACAATCAGTAAGATTCATCAAGAGAAGATGGTCAAAAAAAAGCTCCATCTTATTCCTGGATATGCTTGAGTGTTTGCCTTTTACTCCTCTTATAATACAGACAAACTGGAGGCATTTTTGACTGAGCTGAACCACTTTGAGATCAGTTGATTGAAGGGTTTTTTCCAACATACATTCCTCTATACTTTCCAGTGTTGCTGCATTAATGCATTTATGGAGACCCCTTCACATTCTACTTCCACTGAATACTGGGGAACTGGAACCTCCGAATAGTTTTCCACACTGACCACTGTCAGGTTTAATGGTTTATCAACAAGAAGATTGTAGAAGACATCATAAGCCTGCTCATCCCAGGAACCCTTAGACTCGTCGAATCCCATCAAACGACACATAAAGGCCTGAGGTGCCATCTCCTGGAGACTCTGAGGCAAAGGTCTTACATCTTGGACGTCTATGTCTGACTCGTTTCCATAGTCGATAAAAAGGACATGAAATATTTTGTTACTTTTCTCGACTACCAAGGCTCTGTACCACTGTTTATCATCAGGAAACAGAGCAAGACAACGGCTGCCCGGTCCTAGACTCTGAGGGAATGTCACATCGTCTTGTTCCTCTCCGGCTTTTTGAGCTTCTTGTGACACTTTGCTTAAATCCTCAGTATCTGCAAATTGACACCAGAAGAATTTTGGCTCTGAAATACAGGATGCGTAAACCATTTCCGTTTTAGCCCTGATAACTTCTGGTTGCTTGAACCTAGACACGGTCATATTCTCTTTGGAGGCATCAGGGTTATAAATGTTGTCACCGCTGTAAAGGTCTTTGGAAGTTTGGGTTTGTTCCACATCATCTCCAGAATGTTCTTCAGAAGATGGCTTCCAATATTTCTCTAGTACTTTATTTACCACAATCTCGTCACACTGTGTGGTTACTGCATGTTGAGGCACTGCGATCTCTGAATTATTATCCGTGGCTGCAACTCTCACTTTAAGTGGCTTGTCAACTATGATACTGTAGAACTCATCGTAAACCTTTTCATCCCAGGAGCCCCTGGACTCCAAACCCCCCAAACAGCACAGAAATGCCTGAGGAGCAATCTCTAGCAGGTTTTTAGGAAGGGGTCTTATATATTTTTTCTCAACATCACACTCATTTCCATAATCAACAAACAAGACATGGACTGTTTCGTCTCCTTTCCCTGTTACTAGAGCTCTGTACCACTGGTTGTCTTCTGAAAACAGAGCAAGGCAGGGACTACCAGATTCAAAGTGCTCAGGTGAAATCATGTCTTGTGCCTTAGCAGCATCTTTAGCAAGTGACAACACTTTGTCAAGGGTCTCCGTGTTGGCAGGTTGACACCAAAAGTACTGTGGTCCAGCAATGCAAGAAGCATACACATCCAGAATCATGTTTTTGCAAATATTTGGCCACTTGTACATGAGGCCGACTACATCTTGCTTTAGGTAAGAGTCAGAGGAAAGCCGAGTAATTTCTATGTCGCTGTGGGAGCTCTGAATGAAAGTGTCAGTTTTGCTTTCACTGTTCTCAAGAATTATGTCCAACGTCATCCCTTGCCTTACTTCTGGTGAAACGACATATGTGGCACACATGTCAGTGTTGGGGTTGTCCAACACTGATCCTCTTGCAAGTTCGGGTGGGGAAAAGTCCTTCTTTGGCACAGTGGCCTTCTTAGAGACAAACCGGTCGCCATCCTTATAACTCATAGCAGTTTTGTTAGGTAGTCTCATTTTTCTCACTTTATCCCTGACCATCGCATTAACACTGAGGGATCCATTAAACATCTCAACCAACAGTTTCCCATCATTCCCTTTTTCCACTACTGAAATGGTAAAACTGTTCTCCAAAGCACATTCTGCAAACCACTTGTTGACTTCCTGTGGTGTATCTGGAGGAACATTATAAAGGCCAAGTGAAACAGCCTGAACAGGGACAGACCTGGCAATGGTTGCTTCAGGAGGGAAGGGGCGAATATCTGTTTTAGGAACAGCAAGGGTTTCCCCATAGTCAACAAAGTTCACCTTGAGTTTTGGGGAACTTTGTACTATAAGACCTCTGTACCACTGATTGTCACTATACTTGGCTAAGCAAATACTGTTGAGTTTCATTTGACAATCTGAGCTTTGAAGCTTGTTGGGCAGGTTTGAAATACTCTTCCAGAGTTTGTCCAATACTTGTGAATTCCTTGTCAACTGGCAGTAGAAGTGATTGACTGATTCAGTAAAGGTCACCAGGACATCCTCTTCTTTGCCCACTTTAATGCCATGCATGGAGTAGTTATACTCATCTACTCGAAGTTCAGTAGGAATTTTCTTCCAAGCTTTTGATAGACCAGAATAGTCTGCCAAGTGCTTAGATCCTGACTGAATATCAACCATGTTCTGTCTGAGGCCATTTTCAGATGTTTCAGGCTTGTCAACACGTTTCAATCCAGAGACAGAAGAAGAGCCCAAATCCATGCATTTCTCAAAGTCTCTACCTATTTCATCGACCCATTTGACAGGAGAGGGACTGGTGGATTTTTGCAAGTTTGAAAGCCTTTCCTGAAAAGCATCCTGTTGAAAGACCAGTGGCTCAATGGGTTCTCCTTCAGGCTTCAAAGATGGACCAAATCCTGTCGAGGTAAGGGAAAATTATTAATGCCTTCAGCAAAAGATGGGAGTATTAGACAGTTTACCAGTTTAAAACAAAATCTAGATTTAATGAGCATGACTTCATACTCATTTGTCTTAGCAATTTTCTAAATTCAGGCAGATTTTGTGTTTCAAAGAATGAATGCAAGGCAAGTCAGAGGAGGTCAATCTGATTGTGTAGAAAATATATAAAAGTAAAAAAAAAAGTATTCGATTGATCTTCTCTCGCTGATTATTTTCACAACTTATATTTCAACTTCAATGTTGCCACACTGCAAAAAAGATCTAGAAATAAGTAAAAGTTTCTTCAATCAAGTGTATTAACTGTTCATTTTAATGGGTAAATAAGATCATTTATGCACTTAAAAATAAGGCAATGCAATTGATTTTTTTCTTTTCTTATTTTAAATGTAAATTGTCTTGTTCCTTTGGCAAAGGATCTCACCTCCTCAATTCAAGAAAAAAAATGCAATAATTTTAAGAAAACATTGACCATTTAGATTTCAAGGTTTTGCAGTGCACCTACATTTTTATTTTGGAAATGATCTATTTTGTGTCGATTACATTTAATGTCCAACTTTAAGCTAGATAGAGCCATTAGGAATGCCTGAAGCTACTTATAGCCTCATTGGCCTGTGAATACAAGTGGCACTTGAAAAAAGTGTGAGCATGGAAAATAACATTTTCTCTTATTACTTTATCAATGTCTATCTTATTTCATACAGTGACTGTTTCATATTGCAGTTTATACAAATGTAGCATTGAACCTAAATCTCTGTGCTAAAGTAGTTTGGTTATTATTTTTTATTTATTTACATGCAGTTTTGTAAAAATACTTTTTAACAGTTAAAATGCAGAATTAAATTATCTGAAAGTTAGTTTTTTCAATTAACTCACCTGTTTCCAAGCCTTTATGTTTGTCAGTTTTTTTATTTTCTATTTACGGCCAGAGAACACAACATTTTAAGTTAGAATATTATATCAGTGTTGAACAATTGAACACATAAATAAGGACCTAATAGTACTGCACCTGCTTAAACGTTATTTGGGATGCACTGTAATGAAAACTGGGTAGATGTTAATCAAATATCAAATCTATGACCCACAGTCAACATTTATTGATATCACATTTCACCATGTGTTGTACGACATGGAAAAAAGAAAACAGTGCTGACATTGCTTTTGTGCATCATAAAAAAAAAATCTTCTACACTTAATTTGAAATGTTCAATTTTGAGATAGTTTTAATAGGTTAAACTCCTATACACTCAACACAGTAAATATCTTTAAAAAATTATAAACTAGTTTAAAAAGAATAACTTATAATCACTGTGAGAAAGAGATGGGAGAGAGAGCTATAAGATATATAAAGGCTGACATTTTTGGCCCATATGGGAACAAAAGTATTCTGCATTTTAGAGGACTTCTTAATGTCTCAGATGAACAAGCAATCTCACACAGCTGCATTTTCCTGCTTTGCAACTTTCAGCAGAACGCCCACTTTTTTAATAAGCAATTTCCCTTTCGTTTCTACAGGTGTGACAGTGAAGCAAACATAATTTCAAGCCATTGAAATCATTTTGTGTGGCCTCAATTTTTATTTTATTTTTTTTTACATTTAAAGAGGTATTTTGGATTCCATGGGATTTTTATTTTTTATTTCCCCAGACCTACTTTCCATTTTATTGAATTTTTTGCTGTTTGCATGTGGAGTCTACTGTTGGTTTGCTTCTAATAATAACATTCTTTTACTTTGAGGTTTTCAATAAAGATATCTGATATTTGATATCCTCTGAGTACTTTTAACTTTAGGGTTAACTTATTTTGCCTTACCATTCGTGCTGCAAGCTGCGCGTTGCATCTTGCTCCTCTGGCATTACTGGGCTGGTGGTGCGTTCAGGAACTCTGGGTTTTTAAAGGCTTCGATAGTTAACGCCTCACTCGGCACGAGCAGCGCGTCATCAGTCTGAAATGAAAGTCGCTTTTAATATGGTTGGATAAATCACTGTATTAACCTCTGAATGGGTAAAGCTTCACCCGTTACATGTTTAGTCGATAAAAAGAAAAACAAAAAGAGACAACTCGGGTTTCAGACTCTCGTGCGTTGTCGCAGGTGGGCCGTCAGCCAATCAGAGGGCGCGCTCTGAGTTCCGTGTTGCTGTGGTTTCCTTCCAACAGTCCAAGCAGGAAGTGCCAGAAGTGTTATTGTGGACGGCTGCTGTTCTCTCAGGTTCTCCAAATCATGGTAAGAATGTTGCTGCAGTTAATTTCCAAGCTTTGAGCTAAAGACTTTTCCCACTTTTAATCTTCTTCTTCTTTGGTTTATGTCCGTCACGATGATTGTTTCTGCGCTTAGAAAAACTTGGTGGTGAAATAAAAAGGCGCTTCATGAGTGAACCAACAGGTTTAAAGGTGCATGTGTATTAGATCGGTCACTGTAGAGAAACCTATATCTCCCTGCCTACTTATAACCTGTTGTATTTAGCTCCACAGATTAGCATTTTATTACACTGGAACTAATTATAGGCAAGTTTGCATTTGATCTCTCTTATATCAACATGTGATGGTGCTAAAGTAAAGGTGTGAACTTCACGACTTAAAGAAATAGTTAGACACCACGATATAATGCAATTACTGCTTTTATTTCGGGGATAAAATGTTATAAACCTACTGTGGTTTTTATATAGTTTACAGAATCCTATTTTGTCACTATGAACTTTATGTTTTGGTGTATTTTTTTGTCTAGATCAAAACTTACAATATTTTTTTAAGTAAAGGTTAAAATATAAACGCTTTTCAAGTGAAAGTGATGTATATTAGTGTTAAATCCTGTTTTCTGAGATAATATGAAATCCATTTCCATAATCAATATATAAATTCAACACTTTCCTTCAGATGTGATCTGATTAATAAGCAGATGTATGTAATGTTTTCCACATATGAATCCAGCCGTCCTTTGGAGGCCTGTGAGGTTCAGGAACATGTATGAACACACAGTGTCATAAGGACCAAAGAACCACAGCGGTAAGGTCAGAGTTCAAGTTGGAGTAGCTAAAAGCATCGTCTTGTTACCAAACAGTATAAAAAACTTGGAACATTTCACATATTTTCCAAAAATAAAATGATTTAGGCAGAAAAAGTAACATTATAAGTAAAGTAACAGGTCATATTAATCCCCATAGTAAGTGTGGAGATAATATGTTGATTCACAGTCAAAGGTTTGTAATGAAAGTTGGTGGCGACAGCCGGGTAACGCCACAGTTACTCCACCCGGACGCTTTCATTAAGCTTTTTATTTTCCAAAAATTAGCTCAAACATATATTTATTGAATGCTGCTTTTGTTGAGAACACAAGAGTACAATAACACAATAATATTTATATTTCTAGATAGTTAGATAACTTTTAGTGCATTAAATATTAGGGATGCACGATATAATCGGCCCCCTATCGGTATCGGCCTTAAAACTGAATATCGGACATCGGCCACCCCACCGATATTTAACCCGATATTTGATCAGCTTCTGAGTTTCTAAAGTCTAATAAAAAAAAAAAAAAAATACTACTTCTTCTTCTTCCTCAAAAACTTCTTTTTTACAGACTTAAAAACTTCTAAAGACGAGGGAAAAAATATTGATCCATTAAAATATCCCAATATCTTCCTATGCTGATATATTGCCATTTAAAAACACCATATCAATCTCTTTTACTAATGAAATATTGCTATATGTCATCGTAATGCTACGAAATCCCCCGAAAATTCACGAAATTTTGCCATATTTTTATATGTTGATATATTGACGCGGTATCGATCTATTTTACTAACAAAATCTCACGAGAATTTCCAAAATATCATAATAATAAATTTCACGAGATTTTGAAAGTAAAATAGATCGATACCGCGTTTTTAAAAATCAATTAGATATCAGCATATGAAAATATATTTGAGTATATTATTTTTCAAAGTGTCAGAAATGGATAACAAAACTGCTATTTTCAATGACTACTTATTTTTGTCCAGCTTTAACATCGGTATCGATATCGGTTATCGGCTACATGAGTTTTAAAATATCGGCATATCGGATATCGGCCAAAATCCCAATATCATGCATCCCTATTAAACATATATATATATATATATATATATATATATATATATGAATAACAGTTTAATCCGATGCCAAAATCGATATATCATCCATGCCTAGAAGTACGATTTCAATTCCATCCATCCATCCAAAAAAATATGGACTTGTTGTATTTTAAATATAGCATTGCATTGTTTTTTTCCTGTAAACCTTCTGGTAAACTTGGAAATATATTTTATTGCATGTTGCATTTCCCAGTAAATCTGTTTCACCTTTAAATCTGCAGCTCTCACTATTTCTCTCTGTGCTCTTTTTAAAGAAAATGTATAAACCTCTAATATAATGGTGCCAGAAGCAAAATCTCCAGATATGTAGAAGCTCCGCAGTCTGATTCTGTCTGCACAATAAGAAAACGTGTGTTCATTTAAAACTGTAAATAGGAGTCATGGTCCTCTGAGAAGCCCAGCTTTTACAGAACACAACATTTAAACTGTGTTTTCTCAAACTTCTTGCAATATAATTCTAACTTGTATAAACTTATAGTCTGTTGCTGGGTTTGCTGAGAAGCTCTGTAAGTCTGACGAACAGATTTTTCTCTAATTTTGAACCAGTCCGTCTCCTTTCTTTTACTTAAAGGAAATATATCGAAGCAGCTGCCGGTTAAATTGACTGAGTGCTGCCGTGTGTCTCTCCTTCAACCACGTAGATACTATGAATGTCAGTGAAATGCGACCACAAATCAGATGTCTCAAAGCGACAGATCCGATTATGTTACACCGAGAGGCAAGAAAAACGCTCTGAACACAGATAGCTGCAGCCAACCTCTGTTACCTTAGGTTAAGGTAAATGGTGGGGTTATTGGTGGGGTCTGTCTCCAGGCCAAAGTTGGTGGGTGGGGATATGTCCACACCGGTCCTTCAGAACGTTACGCCTTTGTTCACAGCTACTCATTATGCAAACAAACAAAAAAAAAAAAACATAAAACATATTGTGTCCAAGTCTTCACAGTACTTTTTTTTATTTATTTTATTTTACGACAAAAAACATAAAAACAGAATAATGTTTCAATAAAAAAGAAAATGTGATGGACAACTGCTGAAAAAAACCCCAAGGGGCTTAATGAGTGGCAGTCTCCATTAAAAACTAATATATTTCACCATTTCAGACAAACAACAACATTTCTTTGTATAAAACAATTTAAAATATCTATTTAGACCACAAATCCATATGGAAAATTCAGACAACTTAGCAGCAATTTTACTCTCCGTTTAAACTGTGGATGGAAGAGCGGTCAATGTTTGGTGAAAACTAACAATTACTATTATTCTATCATTGCAGTGGAAATGACATCATCAACCTCTTTCGACATTTTTTCAATGTATAATCTGACTTGCAGATTATCCTGCATCCCTCAAAGTTCCACTTATTCAGTTAAACACACAAATAACATAACATAAGCTTGGTTTACGTAGATACAGAAGGTAGCATTAATGTTCTATTCCTTTATGATGTAATCCACAGCGTGTGAAAATCAATGGAGGTGCTTCCTCCCATCTTGAAACTGATACGCTCTTCTTTCAGTGACCCTTTCAGAATGAGTAAGCGTAAAGCCAGCGTGATCGTTGATGCAGCTACTCTGAAGAGCCGGCGACTGACAGCTGCAGGAGCTGAAAATAATGCAACAGACACAAACCATCAGGGATTACCATCAAACATCTTCACTCCCTCCCTCTCGGTATCTATTTTGTTTGCTCCTTTTCTCTGTAAATCTCTCATTATGTTATTTTTTTTAAACGTTCCATCATGTCGTTAGATGATGACTGATGTTTTCCTCTGTGTTTAGGGGGACATTGGGCTCATTGAAAGCATCTCCTTAAAGAACTTCATGTGCCACCACTCTCTCGGACCGGTTCAGTTTGGGCCCCACGTGAATTTTATTGTGGGGAACAATGGGAGTAAGTAGCCTACATCTAAAACACACTGGTGTGTTCTAGATATTCACACATTCTATAGTTTGAGGAGAGTCCATCTTTGAAGTGAAACAAAACAACAGACATTACACTTAATTAAAGCTTAGTTGTATATCTGAGCTTTAGAACACTTCGTTACCCTGAAGAATCTTATAAGCAGAGATGGGAAGTAACTAAGTACAAATACTTCGTTACTGTACTCAAGTAGATTTTTCTGATATTTTTACTTTACTTTACTACTTATTTTTATGGCGACTTTTTACTTCTACTCCTTACATTTTTACACAAATATCTGTACTTTCTACTCCTTACATTTTAAAAAATTGTCTCGTTACTTTAGTTTTGAATCATTTCAATGGAGTTACCGTTATTATTTTTCACGTCATCAATACCAAATTCAATCTAATTGGATGGGAATCTACGTTGCATTTGACGCACCACTACAAGATGAATCGACAGATTCGGCGGTATTCATTGGCGGCAAATCATTGCAGCTTGGTGCCGGTGGCGTTAGCATAGTAGCATGGACGACGAGATGATTGAAAATGAACACAACGGAGATCTAGTCCTATTGGCAGACATCCATTTAAAATGTAGGCAACGGCATGAAAAAAGTGGTTTCTACTTTTACTTTTATACTTTAAGTAAATTTACAAGCCTGTACTTTGTTACTTTTACTTGAGTAAAGAAGTTTAATCAGTACTTCCACTTTTACCAGAGTATTTTTTAACACAAGTATCTGTACTTTTACTCAAGTACAGAAAGTGAGTACTTTTGCCATCTCTGCTTATAAGTGAGATAGTTTAAAATAAAGCATTATTATGTGTCTATAAGGTGAAAGTTAATTTTAGCTGTAGTAAACATTGGTGATATACAGTTCCTGTCCTCTAGTGTTTCCTGTAGTTCTGTGCATAACGGTGACTGACTCGCTTTACATGCACTGATTCGATACCCTTTATCTGCTTGTGGCGTTTTATTCCCAGGTGGAAAAAGTGCCATTCTGACCGGCTTGATTGTGGGCCTCGGTGGAAAGGCCACTATGACAAACAGAGGGCTGTCACTGAAGGACTTTGTAAAAAGTGGAGAAAAGTAAGCTGGTGGTGAATCCCATTGGTATGGAAGTTAA
Organism: Cyprinodon tularosa; assembly: GCF_016077235.1. Taxonomy (NCBI): domain Eukaryota; kingdom Metazoa; phylum Chordata; class Actinopteri; order Cyprinodontiformes; family Cyprinodontidae; genus Cyprinodon; species Cyprinodon tularosa. The sequence goes on along the minus strand of NW_024039153.1, from coordinate 163,642 downwards.
ACTGTGCTGTTGGGATTTAAATTAAAAATGTCACTGAAATATAAATGTTGTATGTTTGTACTTACTCTGTGTTAAAATATATTCAAAAAACATTTTCAACCTAAAAAAAAATCATTTTCACTATATCTATATAGTTGAAATTTTATTTGTTATTTTCAATTCAAGCTAAAAATTCACATTACTATTTCATAGTTAATACATTTTCAGTACCTGTTTTTTTTTTTTTTTTTGACTTTTCAGTGTTAAAAAAAGCAGCATTTAAAAAACTTCAGCCTCTTAAAATTCAAACTCAATATTTTCAGCCTCTTGAGATTCAACTGGCTCAATTTCACCGTGTTCAAGTCGGCGTCTAAATTCAATGTTAAAAGGGAAAGGTTACTTCAGGTCACAGACATTAGCAATGGATTGAGGCGTCCAACACCCAGCCAATCCCGTTACAGTATCTTAGTCACGTGACGGGACATTTCTGCCGCTTATACTGAAGGAAAACCCTTATGCTACGTTCACACCGGACGCAGCAAAAGCAGCAAAATCGCGTCTGCTGCTTCATTTTTGCTGCTTGTACCAGTTAGTTCTGACGCGCAGCTGAAGCAGCTTTGCTGCTCTGGCTGCGCGGTGCAAAAGTGTGTCTGACGAGCGTTGGGCGGAGCTACTCTATCCTTTCTCTGCCTTGCAGCTATATTTGCTGTGATCAGTGGGAATAAAGTAGTTTTATTATGTTTTTAAGTGAGAAAATACACCTGAAAACTTAATCAGTGCAGTCAGTTCATCCAGATTATCATCCTGACTTCTAATACTATTTCTATCGGAGCCGCTCAGACCCCCACATACCGGCGGTGCGCCGACAGTAGGAATCCCTTCAACAGCAGCCTCTGGCCGGGTCGCCTCCTGGCGGTTCACCGCGGCGGCTGGCAGGTGTTTTCCATCTAAATAATCCGATCTGCAGGCAGCAGAATAATAAAAGCGAACATATTCTGCCAGCAGATTTCTGCATTTTAAGTTAATTTATGCGTCAATAAACTGTTTCAGAGGAGCGATCACAGCGCTCTGTATCATCAGCGATGTGTCTCTCTCCCTGCCAGCTCCCAGATCAGCTTCTCCGAGCAGCAAAAGTTAAATTTTTCCATCTCGAGCAGCAGCGCGTTGGTGGCGCGCCATGAGCGTCAGATGCTTAAACACGCCCGACGCGCTGCTTCAGCTGCTCAGATGCGTGGGACCTTTTGCTGCGCCTTGACGTGCGTCAACCATTGACTTTGCATGTAAACTCGCTGCTTCTGTCGTGCCTGCTGCGTCCGGTGTGAATGCAGCAATAGACATATATGTCTATGGGAAAACCAGCATCACGGAGGCGGCGGTCATTCAAGCTAACGCTGACGCATCGGTGAATTTGTTGCAATTGCAACTTGTTGCAATACTACACGTGACTAAGAAACTGTAACGGGATTGGCTGGGTGTTAGTCGCCACAATCCATTGCTAATGTCTGTGACCTGAAGTAACCTTTCCCTTTTAACACTGAATTTAGACGCTGAATTTAACAGTGAAATTAAGGCAGTTGAATCTAAGTTGCTGAAAATATTGAGTTTAAATTTTGAAAGGCTTAACTTATGTTGCTTTTTTTTTTTAACACTGAAAAGTCAAACTGAAAAAAAAAACAGGTACTGAAAATGTATTAACTGTGAAATAGTAATATGAATTTTTAGCTTGAAGTGAAAATAAATGAAATTTCAACTTTATAGATATAGTGACAATTATTTTTTTTTAAGGTTGAAAATGTTTTCTGGATATATTTTAACACAGAAAGATTAAATACAAACATACAATATTTATATTTCAGTGACATTTTTAATTTAAATCCCAGCGACACAGATTTACTTCCATAGATTAGCCTTTCTATAGAAATGCTACAGGTAGAAAGTGATGGAGGTGTGCTATTTTTCTCAGTACTGCAGATGTAACTGTAAAACTGAGAAACAGAGGAGCAGATGCTTACAAAAAGGATCTGTACGGTGACTACATCATTATTGAACAACGCATATCCAGCGATGGATCTCGGACTTACAAACTCAAGAACAAATCAGGTAATTTTTCACAGATACACAGAGGCTGATGCTTTCTATTACATTTATTAACATCAATGAGGCTTGGGTTTATCTTTGGATTAGATTTTTGCATAACTTTAGCCTGATTCCAGCCCCCTGTTGGACTGCAGATACTCTGTATAGTTTTGCACCACCTCCCTGTTTTACAGTAATAAATAGTGATCATTAATTTTATGAATGCAGAAAAGCTCGATTTCTATGATTAAAACTACTGTTTTCCATTAATCTTGGTTCAGGGAAAGTTCATTGGTCTTCCTTTGAGACCGATCTGCAGTTATTGTTAATTTTACTTCAAGAAAAAGCTTTAAATGCTAAATAAAATGTGGTCACAGTAACTGGCAAACCTTAGAGGCTAGAAACAGAGAAAAATTTAGCTCCCTTGCTTTAAAGGTAATTTTAAAGGATGATACATTGCTGTAAAGTAGGGCTGCGCAGTAAACCAACTTGCAGTATCACAAACAAAGGAGGCCTACTTAGGCAATCAGTTACAGTCTACAATGTTTGCTTGTCTATATATTTTTGTTTGTTTAGAAAAAGTTAGGCGGAAACTGGTCAGGGATGCTGGGAAGAGGCTGAAAGTAGAGCTGAAGGAGCTTCAGGACTTTCCAATAACTACTAGCTGTATTCTCAATGCTGTAACAGTCCTTTCTATTCTCCACATGTCTTTGCTAAAATATCAGTAAACTATAGAGAATGTGTTATGGTTTGACAAAACCCTGTTTTAACATTTCGGGCACAATTTCATAGTGAAGGAAACAAGATGTGAAGCGATATTTATATGAAATAAACTGGATTTGATATTCCATTCAATCGGTCATTTAACTCTTTATATCGTTCTGTCTGTAAATAAATCTACTACTGTTTTTATATAACATATTTTATTACACAAAAGTCTTTTATTGTCTGCTTTGTTTCTGATACAATTGGAGCTCAGCGGCTCACTCAGCATTGATAAAGTACCTTTAATCTAATCTAATCTAATCCAGTTGGACTGGATTGGTTTTTTGTAAAGCTCTGTATAATTTGGAGCTGTTTGTTTTCAGTTCAATTCGGTTTAAGTATATAGCGCCAATTCACAACACAAGTCACCTCAAGGTACTTTACAGAAACAATTGAACCGGATCATCCAGTCAAATTGAATCAAAGTTTTCTATCTAAGGAAAACCAGTTGATTGCATTGACTCATTGACTCTTCAGCAATCCCTCACACCAAGCATGCTTGTAGCAACAGTGGAGAGGAAAAACTCCTTTTAAACAGGAAGAAACGTCTTGCAGAGCGGCCATCTAACGAGGCCGCTCACACTAATATTAGTGGCGAAATAGTGCCATATTACAAAAGTTACAGTGATTATATTAAATATGCCTACAAATAACTTATACCAACTTTATAAAAGAAAATGTAGTTATTTGATTGTTCCTGAGCTGGTTACGGTGAGCCGATATCTCTTTTTTCTTTGCTTTTAACAAAGAATCTTATTTATGTTTTGGTATACAGGTCAACTGGTGTCAAACAAAAAGGAAGAGCTGATAGCAGTTTTAGACCACTTTAACATCCAGGTAACAATTAGAAATCTGCTTATTTTAATAGTCTGTGGTTCAAGGTATCAATGAAAGGTTTTATCTTGTGCGTTCCAGTTGGATAACCCAGTATCTATTCTAAGCCAAGAAATGAGCAAACAGTTCCTGCATTCAAAAAATGAGTCGGACAAATATAAGGTACGCTAGCTTCTGTTTTTTAATGGGTCAGCTTTGCTGTTGCCATTTTAAACTAATGCGGCGTCTCATGATTTCTAGTTCTTCATGAAAGCAACTTTACTCGAGCAGATGAAGAGAGATTACATCCACATCAAGCACACTGAAACAATCACAAGACAACAGGTGGAGAGGCAAGAAGAGGTATGATGGATGGATGATGGATGGATGGACTGATGGACTGATGGACTGATGGATGGATGTAGGTATGGACGAATGGATGATGGATTGATGATGGATGGATGATGGATTGATGATGGATGGATGATGGATTGATGATGGATGGATGGATGGATGATGGATGGATAGATGATGGACGGATGGATGGATGGATGGATGGATGGATGGATGGATGGATGGATGGACGGATGGACGGATGGATGGATGGACGGATGGATGGATGATAGAAGGATGGATGGATGGATGGATGGATGGATGGATGATGGATTGATGATGGATGGACTGATGGATGGATGGATGGACTGATGGATGGATGGATGGATGGATGGATGGACGGATGGATGGATGGATGGATGGATGGATGCATGGATGATGGACGGATGGATGGACGGATGGATGGATGGATGAATGGATGATGGATGGATGGATGGATGGATGGATGATGGATTGATGATGGATGGATGGATGGATGATGGATGATGGATGGATGGATGATGGATGATGGATGGATGGATGATGGATGGTTGTGGATGGGTGGGATGATGGATGGATGGATGGATGATGGATGGATGGGTGGATGATGGATGGATGGGTGGATGATGGATGATGGATGGATGGATGGATGGATGATGGATGATGGATGGATGGATGGATGATGGATGATGGTGGATGGATGATGGATGATGGATGGATGGATGGATGGATGATGGATGGATGGGTGGATGATGGATGGATGGGTGGATGATGGATGATGGATGGATGGATGGATGGATGATGGATGATGGATGGATGGATGGATGATGGATGATGGATGGATGGATGATGGATGGATGGATGGATGGATGGATGGATGATGGATGGATGGATGGATGGATGATGGATGGATGGATGGATGGATGGATGATGGATGGATGGATGGATGGATGATGGATGATTGATGGATGGATGGATGGATGGATGATGGATGGATGGATGATGGATGGATGATGGATGGATGGATGATGGATGATGATGGATGGATGGATGGATGGATGGATGGATGGATGATGGATGATGGATGGATGGATGATGGATGGATGGATGGATGGATGATGGATGATGGATGATGGATGGATGGATGATGGATGGATGATGGATGATGGATGGATGGATGGATGGATGGATGATGGATGGATGATGGATGGATGATGGATGGATGATGGATGGATGGATGGATGGATGATTGATGATGGATGGATGGATGATGGATGATGGATGATGGATGGATGGCTTTTCATTGCTCTTAATTATCACTCAAAAATAATATTACAAAATGACTTTATTGTTTATAGATGTGCTAAAATATAATTACTTCAGTCTAGTTTTAGAGATACGCAGCGTTCCCCTTTTAGGAAATGAACTGGATTGTCCTTTTAAAAATAATAATTTTAGCAGGAGTTTTTAGAACAATATAATACATAAGAAATAGATAAATTTGATTTCTTACCTTTGTTAAAACTCAGTCTAAGTTGGTTTATCACACTGCTATAACTTAAATCCAATTAAATTGGTGAGAACAGTATTTACAGCATAGACAGGTTCAATTTATATTTAATTACATGTAGAATCCAATTATGTCCAAAATAATTTAACCCCAGTTTAGCTAATTTAAATCTAATCCTGTCTTACTTTCAAACTTAATGGGTTTGAATTAACTCCTAGTTAGGATTACCTTGTGATTAGATTGAATTATCTGTTTAACCAGCAGCTTCTATCAATTGCTAATCAGGTCAAGTAGACCAAGTCATCTCTGATTGGAGGCTTCATATCAAAGAGAGATAAAAATTAAGTTGTTTATAATCTTCTAACATATATCTGTTCTGTAAGGAGTGTTTGCTCTGTCCGTTAGACCACCTGGTTGGTCTTTAACAGCCAGTCTTCAAATTCACGCCTGTTAGTAGCAGCACTACTTAAAACTGTCAGAGGTTTCCGTTTCCATGTTTTGTTTTTCCGCTCTGCTGTTTCCACTAATTGTTCTCTTGTGAAACACGCTAAAAGATCTGTTTTCAGGGGTGGCTAAGGAATGAATCTGCTGCTAATAAAAGTTCAGCCCTTTAATTATGTTTATATATATATAAAAAACTAGATTGTGTTTATCTTTTGTTTTGTGTTCAGAGCCTCAAGGACCTAAAGCAAGAGTTCCTACAGAAGAAAGAGCGATATGAAAGCTTGTCATCTTTCAGCGATCTGACGGAGACCTTGGAGAACCTGAAGAAAAATATGGCCTGGTGTTTGGTAAGAGCTTATCTTATCTGCTTTTTTAAACTATGGTATTTTTATTTTTTGTTTATTTTTTATTTTTTTAGCTTGTTGCTTGCAATTTCTACATTCATTTCCACATCCAAAATCAAGAGTATTTAACACTTGCATAAAATAGATGAAATGTAAAACAGCAGAGGATTCAAGTTTTTAAGCAGTTAAGTTGTAAGAGATTACATTTACTACACTATTTAGCTGCTGAAATCACTGCATTCTGGGACGCCAATTCACAACTAGATATCGATTGATGAATACTGATTATTGTGATCAGATCCTTCATATGTGCTGCAGGTATTTTTGGGCCAATTATTACAGCTTATATTGCCTTTCCTACTTGCATTTACATGATAAAAATTATTCAACCATAGTAAATGTTACACAAGTTTTAATTAAAGAAAAAAAAAATGTTTACTAATAGTCAAACTGAGCATTAAGGATGGGTAGCAAATAAAGGGAGAGGAAATGTAAACATTTAATATGATCTGAACGTATGGCTGCTGAAGGTTTCCAAACTTTTCCTGCTGGGTTTCCATTTTTTTTTACAAGAAAGTTATTGCAGCCTGCAGTCTCTAACCCTGCTCCAGTTAAATAAATGCTGCAGTAAAATGAAGGACAATGTACTTTAAATCACTAAAACGACCACTTTAAAACGGCAATTATTTCTATTCTGTTATGTCAAAGATTTCAACATAACAGAATAAATAAACACTCTAACTGGGTAAGTTATTTATTTCATTTTTACCATGTCCCCTGCAATCACACCGTGTTACCCTTAGCCCTCTATCTCTATCAACAACTCACCCATCTCAAAGCACTTTACTTAGACATTTCAATCAGATCATACAGTCACATTATTTAAAAAGTTATCAACTGAATGTAGGAAAGACTCCTTTTCTAACAGGAAGAAACCTCAGCAGAGCCAGGCTCAGTGTGAGCTGCTTTCTCCCAAGGAAAGCTGCAGAAAATTAAAACTAACTCAAAAGCTCTGATCTATAAATATTTTCTATGTTAGAAAAGTTAACAGTTAACTAGCTCCTCTGGTAGCTCTGTGGGAAAGAAACGGTAAAGCTGATGAATTCTAAGCCTGTTTTCATGTCAGAAGGGATGAAAGGTAGCAGATATAGTTAGTCACAGTAAAAGCTGAGCCCTGTCTAGGAGAGAAACGGGACTTAACACTAAAAAAACAGGATCTATTCTATCATCGATAATCACTGTTGAGAGAGCAGTTAATATTTTGACAGGCGAGTCTGCATTAAATGTAAAAATGCCACTCTACACTCATCGGCCACTTTATTAGGTACCCCATGCTAGTAACGGGTTGGACCCCCTTTTGCCTTCAGAACTGCCTCAATTCTTGGTGGCATAGATTCAACAAGGTGCTGGAAGCATTCCTCAGGGAGTTTGGTCCATATTGACATGATGGCATCACACAGTTGCCGCAGATTTGTCGGCTGTACATCCATGATGTGAATCTCCCGTTCCACCACATCCCAAAGATGCTCTATTGGATTGAGATCTGGTGACTGTGGAGGCCATTTGAGTACAGTGAACTCATTGTCATGTTCAAGAAACCAGTCTGAGATGATTCCAGCTTTATGACATGGCGCATTATCCTGCTGAAAGTAGCCATCAGAAGTTGGGTACATTGTGGTCATAAAGGGATGGACATGGTCAGCAACAATACTCAGGTAGGCTGTGGCGTTGCAACGATGCTCAATTGGTACCAAGGGGCCCAAAGAGTGCCAAGAAAATATTCCCCACACCATGACAGCACCACCACCAGCCTGAACCGTTGATACAAGGCAGGATGGATCCATGCTTTCATGTTGTAGACGCCAAATTCTGACCCTACCATCCGAATGTTGCAGCAGAAATTGAGACTCATCAGACCAGGCAACGTTTTTCCAATCTTCTATTGTCCAATTTCGATGAGCTTGTGCAAATTGTAGCCTCAGTTTCCTGTTCTTAGCTGAAAGGAGTGGCACCCGGTGTGGTCTTCTGCTGCTGTAGCCCATCTGCCTCAAAGTTCAACGTACTGTGCGTTCAGAGATGCTCTTCTGCCCACCTTGGTTGTAACGGGTGGTTATTTGAGTCACTGTTGCCCTTCTATCAGCTCGAACCAGTCTGGCCATTCTCCTCTGACCTCTGGCATCAACAAGGCATTTCCGCCCACAGAACTGCCGCTCACTGGATGTTTTTTCTTTTTCGGACCATTCTCTGTAAACCCTAGAGATGGTTGTGCGTGAAAATCCCAGTAGATCAGCAGTTTCTGAAATACTCAGACCAGCCCTTCTGGCACCAACAATCATGCCACGTTCAAAGTCACTCAGATCACCTTTCTTCCCCATACTGATGCTCGCTTTGAACTGCAGGAGATTGTCTTGACCATGTCTACATGCCTAAATGCACTGAGTTGCCGCCATGTGATTGGCTGCTTAGAAATTAAGTGTTAACGAGCAGTTGGACAGGTGTACCTAATAAAGTGGCCGGTGAGTGTACATCAGCTGTAGTGGCCTTGAGGGTCCGGCTGTTGACCCCCTGCTAGGGCTATCTGTCAGCCTTTTATCTCCTAGGTCCTTACCCTGACTCACTGACTGTGTTCTGTCTGTGGGAACTTAGGGTCAGACTTTGGTTTTTCTCATTTAGAAGTGAAGAAATTTGCTTTTATAAAATAAAGTTGAGATGCAACTTTCATGGGAAGACATCTGTCCTCTCCATTTTTTTTACCCTTATTAACTTCAGTCGCTTTTCATATTTAAATACCTATGTGATCAACTGGAGGGCTCATTTACCGTTTTTCTGTGTTCCAAGAAGTAACCAAACATCTGTTTGTAATATTTTCCCAAATCCCTTTTTTTCCCCCTCAAGAAATCAAATTTGAATTGAATTGAATTTGCTTTAGTTCTTCATCAGGTAGTCAGTCCCACTTTGTATTTCCAGATAACATCTCATTTGGGTCCTAAAAGTAAATTATCTAAGTAAATATCTTGTCTATCTTATTAGGAAAAAAATAGGCTGGTATTTGTTTGTTTCTCTGTATTTTTCTGAGTGAAATGAAATATAAGGCTGTTTACTCTTGCAAAACCTGCAGACAAACAGAGTCTCTCTGAGCTGTTTTTAAATAAAGAAGAAAGAACCGAATTAGGGGTGAGGAAAAAAATCGATTTGAGCTCAAATCGCGTTTCTCACATTTAAAGATTCAGAATCGATTTTCATTTTCTTTAAAAATGATTTTTTTTGTGGGTGCGGATGTGCCTCATCAGGCACCGTAGTGTTTGGCGAAACCAATGAGCAGCGTGAGCTTTGCACAAGCATGCAGGCGTTAGCCTAGCAGGCTACAGAGTGGCGTCTAGTGTGAGCTACTCTGTTTGTTGCCGCTAAAGTATGGAGGACGAAGAAAAAGAAATTCAACCTCATGCGATTTGCAGAGATTGCAACGATAAAGCCTAAGCCTACCAATGGTGTATTTTACAACAGTTTTATTACCTCCAGTTTAAGTAGCTTGAGTGTAAGCTTCAAAGACATAGTGTTGTATTTGTACAAATTAAAAAATTTGAGCAATATAAATCCGAGACAACATACCTTTCGTGTTTACATTATTGCAGTAGGTAAATAAAACATTTACAATTATAAAGTCTTTATAAATGTTCTCTTCTTTCATGCCAGCGGACCGGAATAGATCCTGAGAATCGTTTTGAATCGTAAATTAATCGTTTCTGCATCGAATCGTTTGGATTTAAAAGAATCGGGAAAAAATCTAATCGTGGGAATCCCACAGATTCACAGCCCTACTCTGAATTATGATGGATGTTTCCTGCTTTTCCCACTGGGCTGATGTTTAACAGGTTGGTGTAAATAACCTGAATGTTTGATTCCCTTTAGGTCAGGGACAAGGAGCAGTCCATAGAGCAGCTGAAGGAGGACATTAAAAAGGAAGAGAAAAACAGAAAGCATGAGCATAACCTGCAGCTCTGTCAGGTACAAAACCATCGATCCCACTTTATTCAAACTTTCCAAGTCTGTTTATTAATGTTTCAAGCATTTATAACCAAATGATCAGGTTGTTCTCAGGGAAGCTTCTGTTCTTTTCTTTTGTCTTCATACAGTCAAAACTAGCAGAAACAGAGAAAAGGCTGCAGGTCATTAAAAAGCGAGCCGATGGTCTGCGAGAGGAGCAGAAGTCCCTCAGAGAGGATAATCTCACCTTCAAGCAGCAAGCAAAGATAACTAACAAAGCTCACAAAGAGCAGGAGGTATGCACTGGATGGGCCCTCTTTGTATAAATGATTGTCTGAGTTCTTAGTGTTTTATTTATACAAGAATTGTGTTTCCTAGCTTGTTTATTTCCGGGCTCTGAATAAACTTAAACAAACAGAGCGAGAGCAGAACCTTCTCCAGGAGAAAATTAACAAGGCCAGAGCAAGGTGTGGAGACGCTCCATTCTTTTATTTATTAGCTGAGATTCATTCGGTCAAACTACATCCCATGTTTGTTTTTCCATCAGTGAGAGGCTGATCAACAGCAAAGACGCCAAACGCTCCAAACGGCGTGCGACTCTGGGGGACCTGAAAGAGCAGCTGGCTGAGCTTCAGAAGACCTGCTCGCAGCTGAATGAAGACATCAAGAAGAAACAGCAGGCTCTCCTGAAAGGAAAAGAAGAGCAAGACAAGCTGAGGTACAAGAAAACCCTTTGTGGTGTCTAACTCACTCCCTGACTGATTATTGACCTCTGTCACCTCTCCTGTTTAACAGGGTTGAAGCAAAGACGGTGCAGTTTGCTTACGAGTCCAAGATGAAGAGAAAGAACCAGCTCCTCGCCAGTCGATCCAACAAGCTCAAGCGCTTTGGAGATAACGTACCCGATCTGATCGCTGCAATTGATGAAGCATTTGCTGCGGGACGTTTTATCAAGAAACCTGTCGGCCCAATAGGTAAAATAATCCTTTTTATGATGTTCTGACTTTATGTTTGCTTTTTGGTGTTTATTACAGTCAATTCCCAAAGATTACAGACCCTAAACACGCTGCCCCAGTGAGGCATTCTTCCCTTTGTCATGTTGAACCCACAAACTTCCAGCTACGTTAGTGAGATTGTGTGTCATAAACTAACATAATGTTTCTGTGGGGGTTTTTTCGGTGGCAAATAAAAAAGTGTGGCGTGTATATGCCCATTTAATCTGATACCTCCTGATATAATCCAGTGCAAACATTTACTAAATGGCCCATCTGGGCAGCTTTGTTTAACAAGCAGCTAAGGAACAAACTGACCGGTCAGGGAGAAAGACGTGGAGACATTTAAAGCAAAATAAGGATGTTAAATAATAACCCAATTAATCCATCGGTGGAAAATAAACCTGTTTAACGGAGGCCATAAGGAGTTTTATTTATACTGTGATGTGTGTCCGAGGAATAACACAGCTACCATTTAGCTGCCATCACAACGGTTCAAGGTAAGTTAGTCTGTAAGGATTGGAAGATTGATGGGATGTAATGCAGGAAAAACACCGTCTGTTTGGTTTGGAGGTCCAGTCCCTCAGATCAAATCATGCTTTAGAAAAGCTCAGACCCCTCAGAATCTTTGGGAAGACGGGAAGATAATTTAGTTTATTGACTCAAGAGCAGAGGTTAGCGGACCAGGGTCCGGACCCACCTGCTGGCTAATCCGGACCCAACCTGATTTAAAACATTTATAAATTTATACAAATGAGCCAATGAGCTGTCAGTCTGAGTTGCTGCTGCTGCTACTTTTAGACACAGCAGGCAAATCTGTGGCAATCATTAACTAGAGAATAGAGACTGTAAAATCTGCCTTCAGCTGACAGAGCGACCCATTTAGAGCAGTAGCTATATTAAAATTGTAAAAAAAATATATATAAACATTTTCCATTTAAATAGGTTTTTCTCTGTCAGTATGCTCTATCCAGAACTCCTCAAGTTTTTAATTTCACCTGGTTTAATTTTGTAAAAAATCTTGTTTAAGGAACCTTAAAGAAGATTCGATTATTATTCGATTAATCAAAAAAATGATTGACAGATAGGCCTGTCACGATAACAAATTTTGCAGAAAGATTAATTGTCTCAAAAATTATTGCGATAAACGATAATATTGTTTGAAGACCTTTTTACTCTGATTTAATGGAAATGACGTAATAATGCATGTGATTTCCTGCCAAAGATAAACACACTTTATTTTCAACAGAACACTTAACACTGGAACTGGTTAACAAAATAAAACGAGAAATAAAAATTAAAAAGATAAAGATAAAGAAGATTAAAAAAAAAGATAAAACCACAGTGAAAAAAAAACCACAGTAAAAATAAAAACGTATGTACAAAATATCACGTTGGTGATATGTACGTTTTCTGGGGAGTTCATCCTGTCTATCAAATGTCTGCAACATTTTTCGAAATGTCGGCTTTTCAACAATATTAAATGGAAGCGTCTCTTTAGCAAATAAATGAACTACGCTGTCTGTGAGCGCGCGTTACTTTGCTCTGTCCTTTTTGTATGCTGCCTGTCGATTAATTGCTTCAGTGATGGTGGACTGTCGCAAACTTGAAGACGCAGACGGGCCACCGCTTGTACTTTTTGTTTCCAGCTGGAGAAACTTTGCTGGGTGGTTGTGCTTTAGCTGCATGTGTAGGTTTGTTGTATTGCTGCTCTCTGTTGCTACTGTTTTATGACAAATGCGACATACTGGCTCGCATAGGTTCAGCGGTTGGCCTCGGTCATTTGGTTTGAATCCGAAATACTCCCACACTGCGGCTGTTGCGCTCGGCTTTGAAACCAGTTCCATTTCTAGCTTTTTCCTCCAACATATGATGTGGGTTTTTTTTTACCTCGCTAACTCCTCTAACTCCTCATGGGGCTCTAAAGCTGCAGAAGCACAAAATGATGCGCGCTGACTACCTGATGCGATGGTCCACTCCTCCTCCCTCTTCAAAAATGAGGAAGAGGAGGGGTCAGTGGATAGCACCACAGTAAAGCTTTTTCATACAGCATCATCAATAGAAGGAGAAAAACACAGGCAGAGACGATATAGCCGATAAATTAAATGACGTGGATAATTTTTATTTATCGTGCGATTAATCGATTTATTGATTATCGCGACAGGCCTATTGACAGATTAATCGATTTTAAAATAATCGTTAGTTTTGACCCTAAATATTACAGAAAACTAATTAAGGATTTTAATTCATTTTGCGATGTTTCAAACACAAACATCTCAGAATCTTATGTGACGGACGGGAACATGACGCCACATAACGGGGAGATGGAAGAAAAATGATTCCCCCCCCCCCCCCCCCCCCCCCCAAATAGGAATCTGAAAAGTGTGGAGCGCATTTATATTCAGAAACTCTTAGGTCAGCGGTCCCCAGCCTTTTTTGCACCAGGGACCGGTAATATGTCAGACAATATTTTCACGGACCGGCCTTTAAAGTGTGGAGGGTAAATATGATCAAATAAAATGATACGACTGGCATAAAAGCAAATACAAACAGCATAAAAATAAAACTCACCATTATGTTGAATTAGTTGGAGCCCTGAGCTTGTTTCTCCGGAACAAGCCGGTCCCATCTAGGCGTAATCGTAGACAATGACAGACGAAGTGTGCTCCTGATGTCCAGTCTGCTCCGTAGCTTTGCTTTGGTCGATGTAACCGCAGAAAATCCCGCTTCACAAAGATAGGATGTTATAGATAGGATGAGTCTTGACCTGAATTAACCTGTGTCAAGAGGCAAAGATGCACCGACTCATGTAATTGGAAGAAAATACCACTTTTTTTTTTATATTTTTCAAAAATAAAACATCACTCAGACTCTGATCGTCAATAAATTATATATATATATATTTTTTCTGTGTGACCCGGTACCAAATGACCAACGGACCGGTACCGGTCCGCGGCCCGGTGGTTGGGAACCGCTGTCTTAGTGAATAATAAGTCTGTACAGTTCACTATAATTTACTGCTACGAGTCTTTCAGTTGATTTTTTTACCAGTCAGGGTTAACTGTTTTTTATTTGGAAGATCATCAGCTTAATCTAAATATGATTGAACCGTGTGATCATTACAGATTCATATTATTAAGGTCTGGACTTTGATTTATACATTCTAACGGATGAAGATGCTTTGTTTTAAAAGTGTTAAAGCTCATTGTCGTTCCAGCAGATGAACCTATAACCCAGATTCAGAGTTTTCCTCAATTATTGCCCAGTTTCCGGCTCAAAAAAGTTCACATCAACTCTGACCCACTTCTATGTCCCCGTTTAAGATAAAGTTGCCACTACTGTGGTGTTTTCCTTGGTCTTCATTATGTTGAGACTGCATGTTACACAGATGCATTTCATTACCAGTTGCTTAGCTTCTAAAGACAATTGATAACAGTGAAGTTAAGGGTTCTCAGTGCTGATGCACACCACATTTAGCAGTCTTAGTAATTGAAAATATGTATATATAATATAAACCCTGGTATTATTTTCACTATTAGATTACATAGTGTTGGTCTGTGGCATAAATAATACTCATATGAAAGATGCATCTAAGTCTGTGGCTTTGTAAAATAATCCTAATCCCTTTTTTAACATTTCTACACAACAGTGCTAACTTGAGTCTGTATTTGGATGCAGGGGCGTGCATCAGCATGAAGGACCCCTCTCTGGCTGTGGCTGTGGAGTGCTGTCTGCGGAGCTTTATGAAGGCCTTCTGCTGTGACAACTACAAAGACGAGTCGGTCCTGCAGGGGCTGATGTCTCGCTTTTACCCTAAAGGCAACAGACCACAGATCATTGTGAGCTCCTTCTCTGATAAACTCTACAACGTTCACGGACGGTAGGATATTGATTTCGTTTTTGAGGTTTGTATTTGTTTAATGCAGCCTGTTTGATTATAATGTTCTTTTCTAATATTTACAGAAAGGCATGTCGTCCAGATTACCAAACCGTGTTGGACACGATCACAGCAACAACTCCGGTCATCTTAAACTCCCTGGTTGATATGAGGGGGATAGAAACCATTCTCATAATCAAAGTTAGCATCTTTCTGAGTCCCTTTTTTAATTCAGTGTGTCTGAGTTTTTTTGTTTCTCCACCTTCTGCTTTATAATACGTGTTGATGTGTGCTTTCAGGAAAAAGACAAGGCGAGGAAGATCATGCAGAGAGGGCGGCCTCCAAAAAACTGCCGTGAAGCCTTCACAGCAGAGGGAGATCAGGTGTTCCCAAACCGCTACTATACCTCTGAATTCAGCATGGCCAAGTACCTCAGCGGGGATATCGAGGCCGAAATACAGTGAGTGCTGTGAGCTGTATTCATTCCAGAGGGCATCCATAGGGTACTTTTTATTCCTCCAGATCTTAAAGGCACACTATGCAACATTTTTCAGTTAATTAATGTGTTCCATAACGTTATGGATGATTAAATGAGTCATTTCAGGTTGAACAAAGGTTTTCTCGGCCGCCCTGGTGGTCTGTGGGGGAAATACCGCACTTGCAATTGCAGGAGCACCGACCCGCACCCACAGGCTCAGAAGTCTCGCGAGAGTCAGTCTTGCTTTACGGCGAGAACTGCTACACGCCCCCAGTTAAAAGCACGCTCGTTGCTAGCACAGTAGCGATCTTTGTGCAGTGCTGCTTTCACACCGGACGCAGCAAAAGCAGCAAAATCGCATCTGCTGCTTCATTTTTGCTGCTTGTACCAGTTAGTTCTGACGCGCGGCTGAAGCAGCTTTGCTGCTCTGGCTGCGCGGTGCAAAAGTGTGTCTGACGCGCGTTGGGCGGATCTTCACTATCCTTTCTCTGCCTTGCAGCTATATTTGCTGTATTGCTTTATTATCAGTGGGAATAAAGTAGTTTTAATGTGTTTTTAAGTGAGAAATTACACCTGAAAACGTAATCAGTGCCGTCAGTTCATTCAGATGAACTGACGGCACTGAACTGCTTCAGCTGCTTAGACGCGCTGCGCCTGCTGCTCAAAACGCACCGCAGGACCTTTTGCTGCGCCTTGACGCGCGTCAACCATTGACTTTGCATGTAATCTCACTGCTTCTGTCGCGCCTGCTGCGTCCAGTGTGAACGCAGCAGTCATTTGTTGCGTTCGCCTGTCTGCTAAGCTCAAAAAAACCGCGCCTGGCTTGACGGAGAAACCAGGAGAACAGCTGTGCATATTTACGACAGTGCACTTTTACTTTCGCCCTCTGGGGGGAGCCTCGCTGGAAAATCAACACCGGTTGCATAGTGTACCTTTAATATACTGGAACCATTTATTCACCTTAGCTGTTTATTTGTTTTCAGTGTTGGGTTTCAAACTGTTCTCTGGCTCAGAGCGACTCCTCCTTCAGGAGATCTGCTGCAATCTGAGGACACAGACCTCTGCAGAAGAGTCTAGCATGATTTAACCCTTTATAGGGCGCTCAGTGAAATACTTTGAAATTCTAAATGTCAAGTCAAGTGTCATTGGAGGACAGGGCAAGCCCTTATTAATTATAAAAAAAATATATATATATTTTAATGGCAAAAATCAAAGCTAATGTAATGTTACTATAATGCGTAATTTACCCTAAATATGACTAAAAAATAAGAAAATAAATTATAAATACAAATTTTTATAAATTTACAAAAAAGGAGTAAATACAAAAATAAAGTCTTAAATAAATGGAGAAATATGAGAAACAAACCAAATGATCATTTTTCCTGACAAAACATAGGTATGAATTTATGTTTTATTAATGTATATACATGTATTTATTAATATTTATATTAAATGATGTATTAATTTAGACATTTTTATATACATTTATTTGTTTTTCATATTTATTTTTGGTTTGGATTGCAGACTCTGCAGACGTTTGTTGAAAAGTGATGTTTAAATCGAAATTAGCAGAGATGCTAACTTTAACGATTGTAAGGGAACCAAACTTAAATAAGGACAAAAGATGTAAAAAAAAAAAAAAAGTAATTTAATAGTGTCAAAAATATTTAACCAAGGCTCAAAAGCAATACAAAATAGCTTAAATAATAAATAATCTGGATTTTGGGCCCAAATTAGCTGAGGTCAACTGAACAGGAACTAACTGATAAAGAGCAGAGGCTGCTTAAATAGGGGTGGAATAAGCTCAACTCGCTACATGAGGGAGGCACAATATAACAGAGAAGCAATAAAATAATTAAAAAATCCATACAAAACTAAAACGTAAATACAAATAACTGTTTAACTTAGCATAATGAATTGAATATTAAGTTGATAAATAACTCAAGTAAACTTCCCCCCTCAGTTCTTGTAAATTGGTTTGTTCCTGACTGCTTCCTCCTCCAGCTGATCTGCATGAAACTATTCAAACTTTGTGGTGGAGGTAGAAGGATCCACCACAACGATAAAGGGTTAAAAAAAACATGAAACGAGTCTAGTGAATGAATTACCATAGATTGTTTAGAAGCCATGCTCTACTTCATCAAAGGTGTGGATATGTGTTGGTAAAAAAAGTTTTTAATTATCAGTGTGACTCCCGGAAGAAAGAAAAGGGGGAAAAAAAGACGGCTAAATATAAAAGGTTTATATTTAGCCGTCTAAAGACATAATTTATGAACATTTCATAACCGTTAAGCTCCAGAAGTTAATTAAAGCAGACTTTAATTCAGAGGATGTTGGTCATAATCCAAAATCATTAATGTTTAAAGTCTGTGAGATGAGTCTCGTAGGAGGAAATCTTATTTCATTGCAGTGACTTTTAACTATTTCCTCATTTTGAAAGCTATCCTCACATTTCTGCATAATTTTACCCTGAGTAATTTCATTTCCCTGAATCCACACTTTTTTGAATCATAGATTTTGGGATCTTAATTATCAAGGATTGTGTGCAATCTATAGTAAAAGAGGTCACATGGCCAAAATCCCGAAATGGCGAACACAAAAGATATTTAAGATTTATTAAACCAGGCGCACGCACAAAACCAGGCTAATTTTCAGCTCTACCCGCCCATATTTAACAGTATGAGGTGAATTTAAATAAGCCAGCTGATCGATGTTATTTTATGGTTACCAATGGCAACCATAGCAAAGAGAGCAAAAACAAAAAAAAAGCTCAACCAAGGCAGAAATAAAGGTGTGAGAGAATTAAAATAAATTTGATTTGTAGCCACAGTAGAGGCCTTACAAATACAAAAAGTTTTATAAAGTGTAAGAGAGTTTGATGTGTGGAATGATCCTAATAACAATAATAGATTGTTCATTGCACTGGCTGTTTATATCAGCGGTATGGATCAATTTAATGAATAATTCTGTTCATAAAAGTGGCTTCAGTCACAAAGTTAATTAATTGCTGATTATGTTTAACACATGTGAGGGAATTTGAGCTCATAAGAGCCGGTTTCCAGAAATCCCAGAGTGGTAACAGCTGTAATTGGAGAAAAAGACCCAAAAAATGGCATAAGATTTAATATGTGCAAGAAAGGGTAGTTTTTCAGATGTTTAATAAAATGCCTTTGGCTTCAGGCCACGTCCATTGTTCACCGCTATTAAATATATTACTTATATAATCCTTTAATTGTATAAATATATATTAAATTCTACCATAGACTGCTGGCTATCCAAATTTAATTGCATCCTCCCCTTTTTTTAAACTGGAGCTATGTGCACCGACCTTCTTTTATTTAACAAGCTTCATATTAAATCGCTTTAAATGTCTGAGAAGAATTATTCTGCAATCCAGCTTCAATTGCCTACCTCACCGTCCGCTTCACCTTTTTCCTCTTTCCTCGTAAATGCACATAAACCACTCTGTATGGGTGCACAATGGGGGGGCCGCAAGTTTGTTCTGGATCGCAACCTTTAGGTGGAAAGTGGAATGCTTACATTTTTTAAATGTTTATTCCCCATATTGTTGGCAGGATATGGGTTTGTCCTTCAGTCTTTGCTTGTCTGGCATTGTAGTTTCTTAGTATGGCTACCTGCTGAACTGAAGGCATCAAGCTTCACAGACACAGCTGCACTTGTGCCCACGGTGGAAATGCGCTTAAAGCCACACAGGAGGGAAGAGAGAGTTACTGCGACCACACAGATCTGAGCATGCTGATTATAAAAAAAGCTGATTCCAAATTAGGCAAATTGTAGTTTCCACATCCTGATTCTATAGTCAACAGGAACATGTTATGGGTAGGAAATGACACATTCAGATAGACCCCAAGTAAGCACTTTTCTACACAACAGTTAAATCCTGTGACAGTGAAAGGTTAGCTTTCAAAGTCATGAAAACAACGAACCCCTGGAGGGAAACATGTACATGCTTGTGGTTGGTGCAGAGGAAATTAAAACCAAATTGCCTTGAAAAATCTGATTATGAGACGAATGTTTGGTTCTCTGATGTCAGATTCAATCTAGAGGGGTAGATATCTGCTTGTCTTTACAAGTTACTGCATGACTTCTCAGTCTGCTGGTCCAAAGGGGTCTGCTGGCAGATTCTAAAACTCAGAAGGAGATGGTTTAATTTTGCAATATGACAGGATTTGTTGCTCTCAGTGGGCTTAAGCTTGAATATATAGGACTAGTGCCTCTAGTGGCTAAATATGCTGCTTCGATTTGTCTGTGAATATCTCCTTATAAGGGCTATAAAAGGAGCATTACTCTCTCGCTCCATCATGGTGGCAATGATAAAAGTCAGGACTTCCTTTAAATGAATATGACCTACAGGCAGTGTTGGGAAAGTTCTCTTTCTACGTGAATTAGTTCAAAGTTCAGTTCACACATTTTAAAATGAACTAGTTCAGTTGATAGTTCATAATTTAAAATTTTGAACTAGTTCAAAGTTCTTTTTTTCATATATTGCTCAATTACACCATAGCCTACTGTAGAACCACAGACAGCAATTATTTTATCAGTTGTAACACTGAAACTGTGCGTCAGATTTCATCTTCATATCCAGATTTGAATCCTTATCCAACCAGGGTTTACATTAGCATTGAGGGGACAGCATTTCCCCATTGTTGCTTTAACGCTTTGTTGCTGTCCATTCACTTCACACTAGTAGCAGCTGCAGCTTTCACCCCTACAGTATATTCTCAAAAACATCAGGAAAAATGTGCTGCTTGAATGGTCTTTTTTATGAGGAATTATTAAAAGAAAAAAAGGAAAGTAGTCTTTAAGGTGGAAATGTTTTTTTAATTTTAATATTTTTCCATTTGAAATTCCATTTCAGTACATATGCCGTTTCAGATTTGCTTTGGATGTTACTGAAATGTGGATTTTTTTACTGAAAGCCGGCGGGCAAAGTTTGCAGAGAAATGTCAGATTGTTGCCATCATCCTCACCGACCACCTGGTCATAAACCTGTTTTAAGTGATCATACTGCTGCTTTGTCGCCTCCACGGTCGCCTCCATGCTGCTGTGGCTTCCACGCTGCATTTTGTTTTGATGACGCACGCGGCTGTAGGCTACGACGCTGGTAGCTGGTGTTGCCAGATTGGGTGTTTTTCCCGCTACATATTAAGGCCTGTTTACGGTGTGATTTAGCCGGGGTTTCGCCTGGAGGACTCTATAGACTCTCTATAGAGTCTATAGACTCTATAGACTCTATAAATCTGGCAACCTGTTGAATGAAGTTGAACTGAGAGAGCGTGCCGTTCACAGACACCAGAATGAACAAGTTCACAATAACGTTCATCAGGCAGTAATACAGTACGTTCATTTCAAGTTCGCCCAAAATATGAACGAGTTCATGAACTTACGTTCAATGGACGGCTTCAGGCACAACACTGGCTATAGGTTTAAATGTTTCTAAATGTCCTTAGCCTCCCATCAGGACTGCTTTCAGGGAACATTTCCAAAGTGATGCAGTGCTGTAGTTCTTCAAATGGTTCGTTAGGCAAAAAAAAAAACAAACCCCAAAAACAATTACAGAACACACTTTGAGAGGGGGAAATCTAATCTGCATCTGCTGCCAGTTTTGAACAATTTTTTGTTGTTTTGTTTTTTGACAGATTGAGCCAAGCTAATTTTTTTTCTCTTTACAAATATTTAAATAAAAAAAAATTAACTTAATTACTGTAGGAGGTTTGGATATAACTGGAAAATGTGAGCTCTCAGCTGAGCTTCATTAAAGTATAAACTCTTAAATGGCTTTTATAGCTGTGGTTTTACTATAGACCTGGTTTAAAATTTGTCTATAATTCTTCAATATTTTATTAAAAATCTGTGTCTAGTTGGGACACAAAACAATGTTGATGTTATAACCAGCTGGTCAAATCTACCTTCATTTGTGTGATGTTCAAGAGCAATCAGGGAACCAGTAATGTCCAAGCCTGTAATGGATAGATAGTCTGTCACTGGGAACAAGCAGCACTGCCTGTAGTGAAGCAAGGTTAACGCTACCTCAGGCCCGGAGAGAGATGATCATGAAGGAAAAGGACAAACTTTAGATTATTTACTGTCATCTGAAATCAACAGATAAATGGTTGAAATTTAGATGCACTCAATAGAAAAATTTTAACAAATCCACATTAAAAATGCTTCAGGACCTTTTGAGATTAAAGATATTTTGTGGGATTTTCCTGAATTATTTAAAACACTTAAAAAAATAAATAAATGCACAGTTACAACCCTGTACCCGCTCCTTAGAAGGGAACGCCTATTAAACCTGTGTGAGAGCGTGCACGAGCCCATTTCTCCTCGTGCACAGTCTGTTTAAAAGTTGCTGTTGTCATAGCTCACACAAGCTTACTGTGCACGAACGTCGCCCAAACTCCTAAATCCTTCAATCGTTTTAGAGAGCGGGGAATATATAGTGGACTTTATAACAAACTCTGTTAACTGACCGCTCAGACAGATGATCACTGCTTTTTGATTCCTGTTAGTCACATAACTCCTCCTCCACCGCATGGGGCCTACGTCATCTTTGTTGTGCTGGTGAAGATTCTCAGTCATCCAGGTCGTAGTCATTCTGAAAAAGTTTAAAAAACAATCCACTGGACTTTGTTTCCAAGGTTTGAAGACGTTTCGCTTCCCATCCAGGAAGCTTTCTCAATTCAAAATGTCTAGATTCTCATTGAGTTTGATTTTGCTCTCTCATATAAAGCCTTGTTGGATTTTATAATGGTAGAATCTCAAAAATCAAGATGCCTTCAGATGATTATCTTATCTGCCCACGGATGGGGGGAAAAGCATTTATTTTGACAGATCAAACTGACATGCTGTCCTCAGTACAACGTATCACATCTCATCAGACAATCTCGGCTCATTACCAACTTCTCATTCCATCTCAGGCTGTTTTATAGTCTCAATATCGCACTGTGTGGATGCACATGCACGACGGAATATTGTGTCGCCATCTTACTGGAATTCCCGTGTGCTGGTCAAAGCCAAAGGTTGCTTTGACACTGAAAGAAAGTTTATACAGACGATCTCTGTTTACTCCTAACCTCCTTATATATTATCTAATTGCGTACAAATCAGCCCTTAGAGACCTTGTTGTTTCCAAGACTCATACTTGACCTTCAGCTTTGTTGCTAAGTAAGTATAAGGCCATGAAGGAGGCTATATAAGGCATAAAACTGTTTCAGCAGCCTCAAACTCAATGCGAATCCAGACATTTTGAATTGAGAAAGCTTCCTGGAAACGTCTTCAAGCCTTGGAAACAAAGTCCAGTGGATTGTTTTTTAAACTTTTTCAGAATGTCATCTTTGTTATTAGTCGCCTCTATCAGGTAGCAACAGCCTATGGTGACAGCGGGCCGCTTTGACTGCAAATCCCATAATGCGAGCCAGGAGAGCTCTCCGCGCAAAGCATTCTGGGATATATCTGCCTCTTCTGAGGCCTTTCTTTTTCTCTTATGACCTTTGGCCATTTTAAAAGAACCGCGGTGAGAAAGGAGAGCTTCAATGAGCTCATCACAGATATACGCCTGAAAGTGCGCATTTGCAGGAAAATATAGCTAATGGGACGAGCACATAGGACGGCCTTATGTAAACATATCACCTGAATGATTGACAATTAGGAGGACAACTTATTGAGAAGATCCCCCCTGAAATAAAAGATCGTCCTACATACCTTTAACCTATTATGTTATCACTCCTGTGTGGAGATTTAAAAGATCCTCGTTGTGTGACAGGTTGCTGGAGTCTGAAGTGGAGAATCTTAAAGCTCAGCTGTCCAGGTTTCAGCTTCAGGTGAAATCTGTCACAGAGGATATAGAAAGCATGGAGAGCAACCTGAACAACACCATCAAAACGCTGAAGAAGACTCAGGTCAGTGTGAAGCAACCTGTTGATTTAGTTTTACTTTGCAATAATGACCCTGTTTTTGTTTTCATTCTTTCCTTCTCATCCTTTTTTTATCCGTTTTCTGCTTCGACTGGAATGGCAGGCCTCTATGAATCAGGTTAAAGCATCGATAAGTGAGCTGGAGACCGCTACTGAGGAGCAAAGTGATGACCTCACCTCCTTGGTAATATTAACACTTTAACAGCCAGACATGATCCTCTTGTTTGGTGTCATATCAGAACCTTACATCCTACCATAGGAGGAAGTTGCCCAGGAGAACCAGCAGAAAGTAGAGCTGGAAAAACAGGCTGTTCAGGAAGCAAAGGCAGAATTGGACAAGCAAAGAAAATCATCTGAAGAGGCAGACTCCAAGTACTCCTCTGTAAGAGACAAAATCGATCAGCTGGTAGAGGAAATAGAGCCACTCAAGGTAAATAAAAATGTAAATGCTTTTCCTTGCCACATTCTCTGCTGCTCTTTAGTTGATATAATTTGGATCTTTGTGAATATTTCATCTCGGGATTCTTTTGACAGTAAATAAGATAATTTTTGTTTTGCTGTCCAGGACGAGCAGCTGAAACTGGAGACGGAGTGTGTGAAGCATGAACGCAACCTTAAACTGTTAGAGAAACAACTGAAGACTCACAGGGACAACATCCAGGCCATGAAAAGCATGCTGCTGGAAAGAGAGGAAGAGTTACAGGTGAGCAGAACTCTGCTGGTTTCATCCAACATCACATTCCAATATTTGTTAGTTTATTTCTACAATGGCCTCAATAGCGCCGAGTCAGGACAGGTAACATGTTCACCTGTGAAGAGCAGAACCTTTACCAGAGACGACTTGATGTGTTGACAGGAAAACATAGAGAAAGCCAAACAGATCAGCCCTGAGCGGCAGCCAGTCACATGCAGCACCAAGAGCATCGACGCAGAAATCACACGGCTGAAGAAGAAGCTGAAGGTGTACGAGAGCAACCATGGCGAACAGGAGCAGGTGATCAGGTGAGACGGATCGGCTCTCAGTTAGATAAGAACATCCAGCGGGGAGGGAAGTGGATTGTTCTTTTTGGAGGGATTGAAAGGTTGGTTTTTGTATGTTGTTTTCGTTTAGCTTCGTTTTAGGTTATGTTGAATAAAACAAATTATCACAAGCATGTAGAATATTTAGGCCCTTATGTACTCTCTTTATCCACAAAAGCTTTTAAAACCTCAGCTGTATAAAAATAGTCAAAAAGTCACCATAAACGCTGCCTTATAGCTGCTGCATGCATGTATCTACTGATGTCTCAAAGGCAGCACCTAAAGGGTATAATTGGAAACTTGTAAGGAGGAGGTAACTCACCCAGAGAATCTTTATTAATACTCCTACACAAATGCAATTACATGGGCGGACAATAAAGCAAGAGTAAAGTGGTGCAGAAAAGACCTACAAATATGGCTCTAGCTTTTAAAGCTAGCTCTAGTTGCTACATTTCAGTAGGAAATTATAATTCTCTGCAGACATCAGAGACTTATGGACCTTTAGGGTAATGATGGACTCAGACCTGAATTTTAACAGTCATATTAAGTCCATTACATAAGTGGCCTATTACCATCTGAAAAACATTAATAAAATAAAAAACATAGTGTCTAAACTAGACTTGGAGAGATAAATCCATGCATTTGTCTCCAGCAGGTTAGACTATTGTTCCAAACGAGCTGTTAGACAATAGAGGTTTACCAAAAATGCTGCTGCTCGAGTCAAGACCAGAACGGGGAAATATGACCATATTAGTCCGGTGCTCCGGTCTCTGCACTGGCTTCCTGTGGCTCAGAGGATAGACTTTAAAAAAGCTCTACTTCTGTACAAGTCTTCTCATGGTTTAGCACAAGGGTGCCCAACCTTTTTTAAACCAAGATCTAGTTTTGAAGTTGATGGCATGCCGAGATCATCCAAGCCAAACACAAGGGATGGGCACCATTTGTTTTTTATTTGCACAGGTGGAGAATAAGCAGTAAGTCCAACAAACGAGGAAATTATTAATATAACAAAAAATAGGTTGCAAAAACAGAACTTAACAATCTCATAAGAACTTCACACCATATCTCTATCTGACTCTCACTCCCTCATCGGACTCACCAAAACTCTCCAGACAAAGGCTGTGCAGTCAAAAAATCTAAATAAACCAATTGATACACACAGTTCAGTAGAGAGAAAACCAAAAAACAAAAAACGTTAGACCTGTAAATTAACAGTCATATGTTTATATCACTGTTTAAGATCACGTCAAAGCAGGAAGAAGGAGAAGGGAAGGCCACTATCTCAGAATGATAAACTTCACTGGGCGTTGGCTTTGGCAGAGAAACTGGAAGATTGATTAAAATTCAACAGGAAAACAGATAAAAACAGGAAAATACAAAGTAAAAACTGTGGATGTGAAGATGTAACATACAGCAGAATGGGTTGTTGACTGTTTCAGAAACCCTTTAATTTCGGGCAAAAGTTCCAAAAATCTTTCGAAAAATCTGCCACAGCTCAGCCGCCTGACGTCAGTGTGCAGCAGCAGATCAGTGTGTTCTCCACCTCCCTCCTCGAGCTGGGCACGGAATAAACGCCTCTGAAAACTCCCGACCCAAACAGAGCAAGCGATCTTCATAGCAACGTCCATGACTTGCTTCATATTTAAAATAATGCTGCACAGCTGTTGATGAATGGTGCAGCGGTTGATCCAAAAATCCTGGAAAGTTTCATTCAGCTTGAACAGAGCAACGAATCCAGCAGAGCGCCCAACCATAGATGGAGCCCCATCAGTTGGGATAGATGTCATTATCTCATTATCTCTGCAGATTCCTCTTTAACGTCCCTGGTAACCTAGCAACCGTGGCAAACCATGCCCAGCAATCACCATGCATAAAAAAAGGTTCCCTGCATACTTTTTATTTTTAGTTTTATTAGTATGAAAATAGACGTTGGCCTCTCGTGATCAATGATTTGATTAGTGTTTTTTAAAACTTTTTTTTTGTCATAGCCATAAATAGTTCTACATTGTAAAACTTCTCACGATCGACTGAAGCTCCGCCCGCGATCGACTGGTAGATCGTGATCGACTGGTAGATCGCGATCGACTGGTAGATCGCGATCGACTGGTTGGACACCACTGGTTTAGCACCAAAGTACATCTCTGACCTAGGGATGCACGATATAATCGGCCCCCTATCGGTATCGGCCTTAAAACTGAATATCGGACATCAGCCACCCCACCGATATTTAACCCGATATTTGATCAGCTTCTGAATTTCTAAAGTCTAAAAAAAAAAAATACTTCTTCTTCCTCAAAAACTTCTTTATTACAGACTTAAAAACATCTAAAGACGAGGGAAAAAATATTGATACATTAAAATATCCCAATATCTTCATATGCTGATATATTGCCATTTAAAAACACCATATCAATCTCTTTTACTAATGAAATATTGCTATATGTCATCGTTATGCTACGAAATCCCCCGAAAATTCACCAAATGTTGCCATATTTTTATATGTTGATATATTGACGCGGTATCAATCTATTTTACTAACAAAATCTCAAAAAAATCTTACTAACAGAATTTGCAAAATATCACGAGAGTTTGTAACAGAACGATGAAATTTCACCAGATTTTGAAAGTAAAATAGATCGATACCGCGTTTTTAAAAATCAATTTGATATCAGCATATGAAAATATATTTGAGTATATTATTTTTCAAAGTGTCAGAAATGGATAACAAAACTGCTATTTTCAATGACTACTTATTTTTGTCCAGCTTTAACATCAGTATCGATATCGGTTATCGGCTACATGAGTTTTAAAATATCGGCATATCGGATATCGGCCAAAATCCCAATATCGTGCATCCCTACTCTGACCTGTTAGAGCCGTTAGAACCATCTCGGGCCTTAAGATCCTCAGGGACGGGGTCTCCTGGTGGTTCCTGACTATGTTAAAGTCCAGGTTATAAACATGCATATTTAATGTTGCCTATTGTAATTGATTGTACTTTAACTAGTTTTAATATATTATATGTATTTTTATATCTTTGTATTGTTTGATTTGTTTTATTGTGTTTCTATTGTTGGTGTTGCTGTGAGGCACATTGAGTTGCCTTGTGTTGTATAAATACATTGTCTTGCCTTGCCTTGCC
This sequence comes from Cyprinodon tularosa, assembly GCF_016077235.1. NCBI lineage: Eukaryota > Metazoa > Chordata > Actinopteri > Cyprinodontiformes > Cyprinodontidae > Cyprinodon > Cyprinodon tularosa. The sequence continues at coordinate 135,909 of NW_024039153.1, read as the reverse complement.
TCTATAAGGTCTGAGCTAAATAGGTCAGGAAAGGACATGAAGACAAAAACAGTTTTTAAGGAGGACAGGAGGCAACAGGTTCTCTTTATTTCTTTTTTCTATTACCAAGACATTAGTGATTGACAGCTATGTTTGTTTTCTCTAGCAGTGATTCCAACTCATGGCTTTCCCAGCAAATCTTTCATTTACTTCTTTCCTCTCTCCTCCAGATGCATTTAAGGAAAGAGGCCTAGTTTCCTAATTTCTGGATCGCAGGAAAGATAGAAACAAGAGAAGCCCCAGAAAAGGAGAAACACCATGTAAAAAACAAAAAACAAAAGCAGCTGTAAGGCACAGAGACAAAACAAAGATAGTCAAACTGGGGTTCACAAGAGAAAAGGCTAAACTAAGAGGAAGAATTAATAGAAGCATCAGTCTCATTGGATAGGCTGAACCTCTGCTGAGTCTCCTTTGTACCTTAATCAAATCTGCCTCTTGGCTATTCCTAAAACATCTCCTGCCCTGGTTTCATGTAGTTTAAGGCAGAGATATTTACGCCGTGCCAACTTCTTCCCTCTGACCTCATTAGGGAGTATGCCGAGGCGCTCTCGCTCTACAAAGAGAAAACCAACCAAGTGAGGGATCTGCGCAAGTTCATCGATCGGCTCAACATCATCATGTCGGACAGGCAGAACAGATACAAAATAATGCGCAGGTGAGAACATTCGTAAAATGTCTGTTTATTGCATTTATGTGACAGAACAACACTAAGTTGGGCAGATTTGTGATGGCTATGGAAAGGATGCACAGCTGCTAACGTTTGAAATGAAACATTAGCATCTTCAAAAAAAAAAACATACATTGACTATATATTATGTGTGTATGTATATATATTAGTGTGTATTGTGTAAAGACCAGTTTCCATGTCTTGCTAGAGACTAGAAGTCTTTAAGTTTATGCTTTCACATCAGAATAGCACGTTCTACAGAAAAAAGCTATTTTTTTACAGCTTTTTTAAGAAGTCAACGTTATAATTACTGATACAAGCAATTTTATACAAAATACACTCCTGGCAAACATTTGTGAATGCTTGAAAACTGTAAATTTAATACCCTGAGGCCCCCAATATGTCAGAAGCAGGCGTTCGGCTCCTTCTCTGTAGATTCTCCACTTGCAGGGGCGGAGCTAGATGGGGGGCCAGGGGTGGCCATGGCCACCCTCAGCCAATCATTGGCCACCCATACCATTTTTTCCCTCTAATACAGACGGTGGCAGCTGTAATGCTCTCAAGTGGAATCTTCTAAGTTATGCAACATTTATAATTTTCATATGTTAACAGTTACTTGATAACAAAAACACTTTGATTACATATGCAAATCAATATACAAAGATTAAAAATGATAAGATAAGAACTAGATTTTGTCTTATGGGGTAGAGAGAAAATTATGTTTCTGCAAGTCATCTATGAGTCTTCTGTGATTTTAGAAATAAATAACTGTTTTAATAATAATTAATCCATTTAATGCACATATTAGTACAGGTAAATATAAATTTTATGCAGAATGATTATTGAAAAAAATAGATAAGTGACGACAATGAATAAGACGTCCACCCCAGAACTTTAACTTAAAGTTAAAGTTCTTAGACATCATGGATGTTTAAATAGTCTATTTGTTAGCAAAGGGTGTAGGAAAGTATAGTTAGTCTTTATTTAGAAAATATGGATGTTGTGGTCGTTCATTTTCAGTTTGGAACGGTGTAGATTGACCCTGAGATTCTGGCGCCTATCCTCTTTCGGCCCCTCCTCAGTGTACATTGGTTATTGCCTGGCCACCCTTATTAAAATGTTCTGGCTACGCCTCTGTCCACTTGATATTCCCCCTTCACAAAACAAAGCCTATTATTTGTATGAAAATGCCTTATTCTCAGTTATTTACTTCTTAGTGTAAGCCTGTCACGTTCTGTAACATCTAATTAAAGGTGAGTTGTTGTTTCTCCTCCTTGTCTCCTGTCCTCTCTAAGGTCCCTCTCGGTGAGGTGTAAGCTGTACTTTAACAACTTCTTGATCAAGATGAACTGCTGTGGCTCCATGATCTTTGACCACAACAACGAGACGCTTTCCATCTCAGTACGTGTCGTTATCTGTTTCTAAAGATCTTTGTTACTCATTGAAAAAACACTGGAAATGTTGAAGGAAAAGGGCAACACATGTAGGCATCATTGGAGCTAGAGTAGAACTAAACAGTTCCAGAGGATTGTTAAATATATATCTTATATATTGATCTGAATTATCCTTTTTAGGTCCTTGACTTGTTTAAAAAAACCTCTTCTAGCTCATTGGCTTAGTTTGTATGTCTGTATGACCATATTTAAATGGAATAATGTAGTTATATCACTTCCAGCTTCGCTAATTAAAGAGATGATGATCTTAAAGGCATAGTGGGGGATGTTCTTTTTTCCAAGTGGATCATCTCGATAAGTGGTCCTTCTGATTGTCAATCATTCTGGTGATATGTTTACGTACATGCTCGTCCCCAGTTAGCTATATTTTTCTTCGTATGCGCACTCTAAGGCGTTTATATGTGGTGAGCTATGGTTTCAGACAGTCATTGAAGCTCTCCTTTCTCACCATGGTTGTTTGAAAATGGCCGAGGGGTCATATGCAGTGTTTTATAGTAACGAAGTAAAAATACTTCACTACTGTACTTGGTGTACTTTATACTTTCCAAGACTATAAATTTCTTTGAGAACTTTCACTTTTACTTCACTACATTTACGAACTTAATTGCATACTCAGATACATTTTCAATGTTTGGTTTAAAAACGAGCGAGAGAAACGCCAGTGTTTTGACCCCACCTACTGACTACGAAGTCGGGTCTTGCCTGGGTTTGTTCAACACCAATAGGATACGCCTGTTTCGCAAAGCCAGTCTAAATTTATGCTACACTTGGCTGTTTATATTATTTTAAGTGAATTTAACCTTCAAAGTTTACCAAAATTCAAACTGCACTTACTTTTTTTTTTTAGATACTTTGCACTACATTACTTGAGTACATCTATTTTTACAGTAATTATTTTACTTAAGTACAAACCATTTCAGATACTTTAAGACTTTTACTCAAGTAACATTTCAGTCAGTGACTTGGACTTTTACCAAAGTCATATTTTGAAGAGGTACTTATACTTTCACTGGACTCCGAGATTTCAGTACTTTATACAACACTGGTCATACGAGTGTCTACAAAGTGTATGTGAAAAAAATAAGGCCTCAGAAAAGGCAGATATTTCCCAGAATGCTTTGCACAGAGAGCTCCCCTCGCAAAGCATTATGGGATTTGCTGTCCCAGCGGCCAGCTGTCGCTACCCGATAGCGGCGACTAATAACAAAGATGGCGCAGGCACCGTGGAGGATTGTGGATTTAAAGTTCACTATATATTCCCGCTCTATACAGTGATTGAGGGATCTAGGGTTTAGGGCGACGTTTGGACACACTAAGCTTGCATGAGCTATGAGAACAGCAACTTTTAAACAGGCCGTGCACGAGCCCATTTCTTCTCGTGCATGCGCTCGCACGCGTTTATCAGGCATTCCCTCTCGGGAGCAGGCACAGGATTGTGCATGTGCATTTTATTTTTTTTTTAAGTGGAGAGGGCGGGTCTTTTACAGGGTTTCCGCGGGTCATTAAAAAAATCATTAAAAGTCATTAAATCATTATTTTCTAAATTAAGGCCTTAATTGACATTAAAATTCATTAAATTTGATAATCGTGGCATTAAAATGGCTTTGGAAAAGAAGCTTGAGGCAGAGAAAAGGCTAGAGAATGGGGAAAAATGCAAATTTGAACTAAAGTGGTGGGAAAACAAGGAACTCGGGACATGGCTGCAGCCTGTCCACGGTGAAGATGACCAAGGATTTTGCTTTGTGTATATATATATATATATATATATATATATATATATATATATATATATATATATATATATATATATATATATATATATATATATATATACATAAGTCATGGGTACTTGTTGATGGCGCTAAGATTATTTCTAAGAACATTAAAAGAGCATTAAAAAGCATTAAATAAGAGTTACTCATTCATGTATAAACCCTGTTTTCTCTTTGTTTTAAAAAAAAAATATGAGAAAATCCTCCACTATACCTTTAAGTAACAAAGTGAAATACATTTTGAAAAATAGTCAGAGCTGTTTTGTCACAAAGGTGAAGCCTCCAGGCAGGGACAAAGATGGCGCGAGTGACATGAGGTCTCTGTCTGGAGGGGAGCGCTCCTTCTCCACCGTCTGCTTCATGCTGTCCCTTTGGGAGATCACAGAATCGCCCTTCAGGTGTCTTGACGAGTTCGACGTCTACATGGTGAGTCCATTACAAATCAGTCTTTCATGTTGAAATCCAAGAAAAGAAGAACAGCTTTTCCATCACTGTTTGCTGCAGGACATGCATAATCGGAGGATCTGCCTGGACCTCCTGTTGGAGCTTTCAGAGCGGCAGCACCTTCGGCAGTTCATCTTCATCACTCCGTTAAACACCAGGTGATGCCTTGTTTCAAAAATCCTTTCTCTTCACTTTATTCTAAGGATTGATAGAAATTCACCTCCGTTTTCTACATGTAGTTTTTCAAAATAATCTATTTTTCTTAATTGAAAAGTACAAAAAAAACGTTCTGCTCCATGACGTCCTAACTAAGACTTCTATTAACCTTCTAACTTCTGTTACTCTTGGCATCATTTTGCATATTTTTAGAGATTCTCTTTCTTTATAAATTAGATGTTTTGCGTTATTAATCATTAGCTGCATCAGTAACATACCAATGGGGAAAACCAGGATATACACACTGCAAAAATGATCTAGAAATAAGTACGGTAAAAAATATCTTAAAGTAAGTGTATTTACCATTAATTCGAGTAGGTAAATAAGATGATTTGCCAATGGATTGATTTTTACTCCTACTTACTAAACTTACTATACTTACTAAAATAAGGTAATTAGATAATATTGACTTAAAACAAGACAATAACATTGTTTTTTTTTATTTTAAACGTAAATCGTCTTGTTCTATTGGCAAAGTATCTCACTTTCCTCATAAATTCAAGAAAAAATTCCCTTATTTGAAGCAAACATGACTTATTTAGAGTTAAATTATTTGCATTGCAGAGTGTTTCGACAGATTTCACTCCACTTGAACTTTTTGACCTTTTTCCACATTTCAGGCTTCAAACATAAAGATAAGAAGCTGTAATTCTTTGTGAAGAATCAACAACATATTGGACACAATCTTGAATTGGAACGAAATTTATGGTGTCCAGGTGTTCAGTAATTTTTACCGAATAAAAACTGTAGCGTGAGGTATAAGCGAATCGTTCAAGGGGGGCGAATACTTTTGCGAGGCTCTGTGGTTCCTGCAGTTTAAACTGCTTCTTTCCCCACAAACTGCTGCCTTAGTTATGTTTGGTACCCGGTAAAAAATTTTTTATTCTCTTCCAGTAACCTCCCCAGAACAGCCCTCATCAAGATCCATCATCTGGGAGATCCTGAACGAGAAGATCGCCACACAAAAGACAAAGATGTGCAGCAAGTGTGATCAGGAAATATTAATACTAATAGTTTGTGTATGGGAGATGCTTAACTTTTAAAATCTGACATTTTTACTGCAGGTGTTTTTATAAATATAGATTTAGATAAATAGACTTTAAATATCTGGTGTAAGAATTTTTTCTCTGTATATAGAAATTTAGATGGAAAACGTTTTATAAAGTTTATGCTATATTTTTATGGTTTTACTTGATGATGTTCACCCATATTTTGTATCAGAAAAGTGTTTTGAGTGTCTGAGAAAAGAGTTTTCACCCTGTTTGTTTAAATGACTATTTATGATATTTTGGCTGATCTATGTTTTATCTGTGGGCCAAACAAGGATTGTAAAATGTCCTTAGATCATGTTTGGGTTCAGCTTTGTAGAATTTTGCATTATGTTAGATTTGCTTTAATGTATTTTAAAATGAGTCTGATTTTCATTATGTCCCACCTCAGATATTCCTTCACGTAGCTGAAACAATGATGCTGTTTACCTTCATCATCCGCCACTCGTTCTTTTTCCTTCCTCCATCTACTTGTGTGATCCCATATTCGTGCTGGCGCTATATGAGGACAGCTAGATGGCCTCGACTTGGAAGGATTTGTAATGCTTCTACTCCTCATCATGTTTAAGAATAAATATTTTTTTTCTCATTTATTCATGAAGATGTAATGTAATAAGATTTCAATCAGCAAGCTGTCCGGTAGTGTGCAGCCACAGGCAGCTCTGTTTCTCTCTGTTCCATGCAGGCTGATAAAACTGCACTTTATCTCACTCCTTATCTAAAGTTTAGCAGTTTTAGTAAATTATATATGATATGCGTGAAATCTAAAACATTTGTTTATGATTTTTATAAATGAGAGGACAGAGTTTCCCACAGTCAGATTTTACTGCTTCACGATCTGACCATTGAGGGTTAGACACTGTGCTGCAAAATGTTCACTCCTTTTATACTTTGGTTAAACAAAAAAATATTATTTTAGTGCAAAAACATTACCGCAGGGTGGCCGCGGGTCCTTAAAATGTCTTAAAAAGTCGTAAATCAATTTTCCTCAAAATAAGGCCATGAAAAGTATTAAATTGTCTTAAATTAATTTTGCATGGGTCTTAAATATTTGTGCGTCATGTCCCCGTGAAAATGCGGGCAGTGTGTTCTGCGAGGTGGAATATTTTTTTCCGGTAGCCCATGCGCTGCATTGTCTATGGTTAGGTCAGAGCTTAGCCTACTGCGCAGCTCTTGATGGCGTAGGCTAAAGCATCCACAGGTAGGCCGAATACAGCACCGATAGCCCCTTGACTACCTTAAACATGGGGAAATGCAAGTTCAATCACAAATGGTTAGAAAAGAATGAATATTCTTGGTTACGGTCGGTGCCTGGCAGCGCTTATGAAGCTAGCTGCATTGTATGTCAGAAGAATTTCAATCTTGGGACAACGGGGATCAGAGCAGTTGAATCTCACGTACAGAGTAAAAAACATGAAGACTATGTACGGTAAAAGCACGCCAGCAGCCTGCAATTGCTAGTTTCTGCTCCACCGTTTCCACCGCAAGCAACGATGTTAACAGTACAACGCTGAATGTTACACTAGGAAATCCACAGCCTGCAACAAGTGTGCCGTCTGAGCTCCCAGCAATTTGTGGCTCCACGCCAACACTCCGAGCAGAGTTGATTTGGGTGCTGAGGACCGTGACAAGCCACCATTCATTCAGGTCTAATGACGGGATTGAAGAACTGTTCAAAGCAATGTTTCCAGATTCGGGGCTTGTACAGCCATTTACTTGTGGAAAAGACAAAACCAGATACATAGCTAAATTTGGATTGGCGCCATATATAAAAAAAGAGCTCATCACCGAAGTCCAAAAATGCAGTGCGTTTGTGCTTATGTTTGTTGTCTTTTCGCATTACACACATTTAACCGATTTTCTTAAACTCAACCGTCATTTTTATTTGTATTTCCATCGTACGTTTGGTCTTAAATTTCATTTAAAAGTGGTATTAAAAGGTCTTAAAAAGTATTAAATTTCACTTGTTTATACTTGTAGACACCCTGGTGCAGCAGATTTTTAATTCAGCTGCTCCCATCAGTACATGAGCAGGTAGAGTCCAACCTTATTGTGAACGCCGCAGAGATTAGTTTTTTGACAACAGCAAACCTACAGAACAGCAGGCAGATGTTAAAGTGATGTTCAGTCCATCATCCTAAAAGTTAACTGCTAACTTTACATATATGGCTATCCACCAGAGCTGAAGGGTGAGATGTGACTTTGGAGGAGCTGCAGAAATCCACAGCTCAGTTGGGAGAATCTGTTGACAGAACAGCTGGTAGTTGTTCAGAAATGGACAGGAAGCTGAGTACTGGGAGCTGCTGGATCCATTCGTGAAATAGTTTGAAAACAATCATCTGATCCTGAATGTCAATAAAGCAAGGGAGATGAATTTAGATTTTAGAAGAAACAGGAACAACTTGAATCCCGTTAGAATCGTGGGAGAAATGGAGGAGTAAAAAGATCTTTATGTTCACCTGGACATCAACCTGAACTGGGGAAGCAAATGTGAATCTTTCTTCAAGAGACAGAGCAGACTGTACTTCCTAATGAAACTTCAGTCCTTCGGTGTTTATAGAAGATATGTAAGTCTGTTGAGTTATAAATGCATCATCTGCTGGGCAAACAGTGCTATAGCTAATGACTTTAATAAGGGTCAAGAAGCTAATAAAGAAGGTCAGCTATGTTTTAGGAACTCATCTAGAACCTCTGGAGATGATTTCACAAAGAAAAAATTATGGAAAAGACTGAGGATCCTGTAAAGGAGATTATTAAATAGAAACAGTGTCTTTAGTATGGAGCTTCTCCAGGTCTGATGCAACACAGACAGCTACAGAGAATCCATCCTGCCTGCAGATATCGACACCTACACAACTCATTAAAAAAATTTAATAATTTAATTTCTTCCCACACTTTTCAGAACTTTATTATGAATAGATCTTGAAAATGCATTCAACTGTCGGATCCTTTTTGATCTCCTTTGTGCTGATCTATCCCAAAAAAAAAAACTGGTAAAATAAATAAAATTTTATGGTCGCAAATTTAACTTGCTGTAAATCTTGATTAGGATTTCCTTCACAATTTTCCCATCTTAACTTCGCTGAACACCAAGGCTTTATTTTCAGACTGATGTGCTCTGAGCTCCTTAAACTATACGAGAATACCTTTAGGGCGCATAGTAGAGCTTCTCATTCTGATTATTGTCCTGAGACAGTCTGTGTTTTAGCTATATGTAGTCCTTTTCTTTCGTTTTGCCATTTCAGAGCAGTCAGACAGCCATTAACTCCACCTGCCAGCCTGTGTGTTTCCAAAAAGCCTGTTGATGGTTTATTCATTTTAAACATTACAGAACTGAGTTTAGGTGCAACACATGCCACATGTATAAAAGAGTACAGTCAGTTGAATAATGAGAGTTCATATCCCATAGAAACATTTACCTAACAAAAAAATAAATACATTTCTGACCTGATGTCTGGACTAAAAAATAAAACTAATAGAGTCGCTGAAATGTGAGGATTGGCTTATTTATGTTCAAGACAAAAACAATGAATAGCTTCTTCTGCAACATCCACTGGTGCAAGTGGACAACAAGCAGACTCTCAGTCCATGCTTGCATAGCCTACACGTGAGAGGAGGAGGTGGGTGATGATGGGCCGGGAGGGGGGATCAAGAGAAAAAAAAATCTTCAGTTACCAAACGCGACTGTCTCACAGTGTAAGAAACTTCATCGAACGCCTCTTTGAGGTCCCCACATCTTTCCTGATCGCTGCGAACGGGTTGCCTAAATGAGACCTTTCAATAAAAAGTTTCTCCTTACAAAAAGGTTTTACACAAAGGAATGCAGTGTATCCAGTAAACATAGATGAGGCTTTTGTTGTTGTTTCAGCTGCATTGAAAAAAATGGAGCCACCCTCACAAGCTCCCTAAGCCTTGAGGGCTCGCCCCTGCAGCGCATCCAAAAGCCAAGAATGTACTCAATTCGCAGTGCTTTGTTTCTGTAAACATATTGATATGTAAGTTAGTCAATTTTTTTTTTTGTTGTAATTATTATTTCTTTAAGTTTAAATCAAAACCAAGCAGCCTGAAAAAGAAGCCAATTATTGGAGTGCTGCGCCTGTTGATGCTGGGGATGTTTGACCTTTCATTTGAAACGGCAGCAGCACTATGTGATCAAAAGGAAGGAAAAAAAAAATCATGTCTGCATGAATACATTTCTGCTCATCCCACATGTCACACTGGGCCACAACGCGGCGCTGCATGTAGACGTGAAAGCTCTTCAACCCACGGCTACAGGGCGAGCACCTTTCCGACGACTCTAGTGTCAAACACGAATGCTTTTTCAGATGGGTGGGGGTGGGGGGGCATGCTCCCACCATACTGGGGGACAACTAATGATCTAATGCGTCACATACTGTACAGCCCATGCAACAATACTAAATAAATCTCCAATTTTCGTCTTTTTATAGCCACCTAAAGATGCAAAAAGGTAAGAGATTATATATATATTTATATTTTTTTTCCCGACACGTAATATATGCATGCAAAGAACCTACTCTTCTTGGTTCCACTGAGTGAGAACATCTGGAACAGACAAGAGCCTTTTCTATTCTCCAAGAGCTCATCAAGTCTGGATATTAGAGACAGTTACAATTATCATAGGAATTATTGTTTTGTTACTATTATGTAAAGCATACAGTAGTTGTAGCAGTGAACACTGGAGGGAAGGGGGGGAGTAGGGGGTCTAAATACTGCAGAAACAAACCCGAATGTAGTGCTCCACTGATATACAAGCTAAAGGTTGGATGAGAATGTACAGGGTCACTGTGCACGAATCACATTGGCATGTCTGGAAATAAACATCTGTGATATCTTATAGCTATTTTTCAAAATTATTCTGCATTTGACATTCTCATGCATACGACCACAAGAAGCGAGTCCATTGAAAAATAGTCCAAGCATTTTCTTTTTCTTTTACGTTATGTTGGTTTTTTTTTCTTCCCCCCTTTGTGGAAATGGCAGAGAACCTTAATGAGACCTTAAAACGTGTGTGCTGCTGTCCAGAGTTGGTGGCTGGGGGGTGAGACCGGGGGGTAGAGAGAAAGAGGTGCAAGCAGGGAGGGGGGGGAAAGGGGGGGCCGAGGCCGCTTCACTTCTGCATGTCACACTGCAGCAGGAGCACGATGGACGGGTCGCTCTTCGCCGCCTCCTTGAACTCCTCCAGCGTGATCTGGTCGTCGTTGTTCTTATCCATTTTGCTGAAGATCTTGTCTACCCTCTGCTCCGGTGTCAGGCCGTCCTCGTTCATCTTCATCATGATCACGGTGCCCACCATTTTGTAGATGGCCTGTGGGTGTGAGGGAGTGAGAAATTAGCCGAGGAGTGTGCTTTGTTATCTAATGCAATGAAGCCTACGTGCTTCCAGAAGCGTCCAGAGTTGCTCCAAATAAACGTGTGCAGTTTTTTAAACCAGTTGGTGTGATGTAACCATAGAACCACATCACACTTTCATCCTTTAAATCAAACAGTGGTTTAAGACCTAAAAGCTGCTAATTGTGTTTAGAAATCTGTCTATATAGTTCTTCTGCTGATAAAAGTGGGTAAAAATGTATTAATTAATCTTTCATTGCAGTTATATGAAGTATCTTATGTTTGGAAACATTTGTTTTAACAGTCAATTTTTTATTCTTATTTCACTCTTGACACTCAGACATCAACTAAATATTCTGGGATCTTCTAAATAATAATGCATACTTTCTGTTTCCCTTTACTAGTAATATAATGTGAAACTAAAGTTTGTTTGCAGCTGGAGGAAAGACTTGATGAGAAAAAAGCAGAAACGCTGTGCAAGATTTAAAACAAAGTCCCAAAGCTTTACAGAGGTGCATGAACGAGTTTCATCTTAATATCTCCAAATCCCCAGAACAATCTTTGGATGCTAACGATGTGCTAACCATTGATGGTGCTAACTGTGATTCTTGAAGTTTTGCTTTAATTATTCATTTTTTGCAAACAGAACTAAAGAGAGATCATATCTCTCCTATCCTGGCTTCTCCTCATTGGCTTCCTGTTAAATCCAGAATAGAATTTAAAATCCTCCTTCTCACATATAAAGCCTTAAATGGCCAAGCTCCATCTGATATCAGAGATCTGATTGTTCCTTATGTTCCTAACAGAGCACTTCGCTCTCAGTCTGCAGGTTTACTAGTGGTTCCTAGAATTTCTAAAAGTAGAATGGGAGGCAGATCTTTTAGTTATCAGGCTCCTCTCCTGTGGAACCAACTACCAGTTTTAGTCCGTGAGGCAGACACCCTGTCTACTTTTAAGGCTAGGCTTAAAACTTTCCTTTTTGATAACGCTTATAGTTAGAGTGGCTCAGGTTATCCTAAGCTATCTCTATAGTTCTGCTGCCATAGGCTTAGACTGCTGGAGGACATAGGGACCCCTTTTTCATCATTCTGCTCCATTCTATCTCTATTCTCCCACTCTGCAGAATCTGTTAGTTCAATCTCTATCGTTCTGCTCTCTCTGCTTTTTCTCATAGTAGCTTCATCTGGTCTGTTCCTGTTTGGCTGTGACTCCATCCTGGAGAGAAATATCAGCTGTGCTGCTGCCATCAACACCTTTGTTTCTAGATGTTGGAGATTGGCCTGTTTTCCAGTGTAGTCCTGTTTCTCTGACTGTGACTAACTGGATGTGCTCTCTTCATCCTCTGACATGGGAGCTGGCTCGGAGCTCGTCTGCCTGGCTGTGTGTTTCCTGGACGGGGCCGCCTTTTACAGCTGCTTTTTGTATCTATGCTTCTTTTTCTATGTCTGCTTCTGTTTCCTTGAACCCCAGTGGGCCTCAGCAGATGGCCGCTCACAGGGAGCCTGGTTCTGCTGGAGGTTTCTTCCTGTTAAAAGGAAGTTTTTCCTCTCCACTGTCGCTACAAGCATGCTTAGTGTGAGGGATTGCATTTGAGTTGATGAGTCGATGCAATCAACTGGTTTTCCTTAGAAAGAAAACTTTGAATTAATCTCACTGGATGATCTGGTTGAACTCTAAAGTGCCTTTAGATGACGTGTTGTAAATTGGCGCTATAGAAATAAACTGAATTAATTTAAAGTAAAATGTTCTACTGCTGTAATCAGGTTTGCTTTGGCGTAGCGGCTGATTTCTTGTTTACGACTAAATCCAGGCTAAACTGTTCCCTGTCCTACCATCACAAACAAAAACATCTACTGTATTTTTCGGACTATAAGCTGCTACTTTTTTCACATGCTGTGAACAAAGGTGCGGCTTCTCTGTGGATTTTTCCTGACTGCCAGGGGCTTTAAGTCAATATTCAAAGTCAGAACATGCTATCAGCAGGCACAACGGAGAACAAATTTCCCGAATTCACACATTTTGACATGCATTAAAGCTGTCGAGCCAAAAAAAAAGACTTTGTGCAACTTCTGCAGAACTAAAATAAAGAGCAAATCCTCATTTTTAGAAGCTCTCACTGCTGCAAGCCAAGACGGTGAGTGGAGTTAGCATTGCCCTAGTGGTCATATGTGGAGCTACACCAAAACGTTTGTTTGGGGACGGTTCAGTAGATATCAGCGGCTTATAGCCTGTTGGGGCTCATATATATAAACTTCCAGTCTAAAAAAAAACATTGTGGGTATGGCTTATAATGAGGTGTGCCCTATATTCCAGAAAATACGGTAGTTGGCCAAATCAAACTAGACTAAAGGCTGTTTTACACCTGACATATCTATGTTCCACACAGAAAGTGGCTGATGCAGCTTTAGCAGCTTTTTATACTTCCTGCAGCTTTTTCCACGGTACCCTAATATTCTAGCCGACTCTTTGGGGGTTATCAACACTGCACTACATATTGTAATAACAATAATACAATTTACTTAAAGCCCCTTTCAAAACATCCAACGACACTGTGCAACATACATAATCAACATCACACAATATTAAAAACAGCCCAGAGCAGTCACTAGAGCTAAGCAGTCTGCAGCAGATTCATTTTTCACATCGATATCAACAGAGGTAAAGTATCAGTTTTATGAGAATCAGGAATGACTGAATTGCAGAGTTTTGGAGCAGAGCGGGAGAAAACTCTGCTTCCCATGGGGATGAGGGGAACAGAAGGCTTAATACGGTGGATGGAAGAGGAGACCTAAGGGGATGGGAGGGGGTAGCAATCTGAAAAAGATCAGAGAGGTATGGGTTAGCAACATTATTGATGATCTTAAATGTGAACAGGAGGATTTTAAACGGGAGTCTAAAGCTGACGAGAAGCTGGTGAAGCTCCAGCAGGACCGGGGATGATGTGATGGAATGAGATGTTTTTGGTAATTAAACGAGCTGCTGAAATCTGGACCGACTGAAGCTTCTGGAGGGATTTCTAAGGAAGGCCAAGAAGTAATTGTAAGAAGTCATTGATGTGTGAGGTGGCGAAAATATGGGCAAGAATAGAAGCAGAACGCGGGAAAAGAGAGGGACGAAGACAATGGATGTTTGGTAGATCTAAATACATACGCCACAGGGGTTATGCTACTGATATGGGAGGTCAATGACTGAGTGTTATCAAGGATAACATCCAGACTCCAGGACGTTAGGATGACTTAGATAAGAGTGAAGTTGGGAGGCAGTGGAAACAAGTTAGAAATGGGGCGGATATTATTATACTTGTTTGGATCTGATTCAGTATTCTTTAGGAAAGATAACTGGTGTTTTAAAGAGGTAAGGAGCAATAATGGACGAGAGTAGGGACTGAAGACAAGACATGACCGGGGTTGTTGGGATTTGATTAAACCTGAGGTGGAAGACTTGGATCTATGGATTAAATTTGAGTTGTTAGAGATGCTTGAATCCCAAAAAACTGCAAAATACATGGCGTCTACATTCTCAGATGACACAAAGACGTCACCTGAGAGTGAAAGTAATTCCTTTCCAAGACTTGTACACAACCTGTTGATCATAGTGATATTATGGACCAAATCAAGATGTATATAGATGTTTATCTTTGGGAATCCTTGCTAATAGCAGCTAAGCCTGTCCAAATGCTTTTTCCACATGGAACTGACTGTGTCGTCAGCAGTCCAGCTTTGCTCAGGGGTTTGGATAGTAAAAGTTATGTATGGGAGAATTATTAAGAGAAAATATTTGAGAGAGAGCGCATGTTTTGAGTGTGAGCGTTATAAGTTTTGAGTGCAAGAAGATGAAATTCTTTTCTCAAATTGAAATATATGTGCTCTTGCATTATGGCAGGATAATTCTCCCATAGTTATGCTATATTGCTGTGCAGACCTTGCAGACAAGTAAAGTATAAACCAGAATTAAGAGTGAGCCTTTTGATAAAAACTGTATTTTTGTTTTGAGTTTTTTTTTCCTATTAAACTTCAGACACAAGATGTGGATGCTAAAAACTGAAAGTGAGCACCAACTGTTTGGGATATATTTTTAGCCTATCACTGCTTCTGGCATGCTTTTGTTTCTTTAATTTGAAACATCAACAATAGTGTGTGGATAAAAGTTTTTAAACTAAATCCCACAGGCTACCTTGGCGATGATATTCTTCAAAATAAGAATTTTAAAAAGCCTGGAACAGGGTTACTGAGGCCTTATACTCCATGGCCTCGTGAGCTGTTTGAAAAACCAGCAGGTTTGACATGATTGGCTCTACCAGTAAACGGAAAATGGGTCATTAGGTGTTTTATTGGGAAAATGATCCAAAATATCTGCCCTGATCTACAGAGAAAGGGTTCAGATGACATGAAATGAGCCGTCTTCCATGGCTATCACCATCCTCAGACCTAAATCTTGTAGAAAATTGAGGGTTGAATTGAAGAGAAAAGAGCAAAGCAAAGAACCAAAGAATCTGGACAATCTAAAGAAGGGGACAAAGTATGGAATCTAAAAGCGTTACCAGTAGGGTTACCAAACACAGGCCGGAGCAGAGATTTTTTGAAAAATTATTTTTTTTTTACTCAATAACTGAATAAATATGCTGATATTGAATGTTGCAGAAAAATTTCAAAGAGTAAAAAAATATTTAAATATAAATATACCGGTATGTATATTTTTTATATATCAGAGGTTCCACCCTTGCTGTATTTTCAATTGGTAATCAGATAAAGCTAGTTATTTATAATTCCCAGTTTAGATTTAGTTTCATCAATGTTTTAAAGTGAACTACTTATCCTTTCTACTATCTCGTTTTAGTTTTATGTTTAGTTTATGTTCTCATCTGATATTGTTTTGTATTCAAGGTGTTTAATGATCTTTGTATAACTGGAGACTGTATAGTTGGACATTGTTTTTCACTTAGTTTTGCTAAAGCGCTTAAATCCTACCTAAAGGACACGGATCTGTTTTGTGTCAGTAGGTAACCTTACATCAGAGGCCACAAAAATCACATGTGGCGTTCCCCAAGGGTCCATCTTAGGGCCTATTTTATTCAATATCTTTATGCTCCCCCTTACTCTGATTATAATAAAGAACAGCATAAGTTATCATAACTATGCAGATGACACACAGCTTTACTTTAAAATGTCACCAGGTGACTATTAACCCATTAAAGTACTGGGTAAATGCATAGAAGAAATTAACACATGGATGCGCCCCAATATTCTTCGGTTGAATTAAATTCAATTCAGTTAATTTATAAAGCACCAACACAAGTCATCTCAAGGCACTTTACAATTCACCAGATCATACAGTCAAATTGATTTAACGTTTTCTAAGGAAAACCAGTTGATTGCATCGACTCATTGGCTTGAAGGCTCACACTAAGCATGCTTGTAGCGACAGTGGAGAGGAAAAACTCCCTTTTAACAGGAAGAAACCTCCAGCAGAACCAGGCTCAGTGTGAGCGGCCATCTGCTGAGGCCCACTGGGGTTCAAGGAGACAGAAGCAGAATAAAAAAAAAATTGAAGTAGTAGTCTAGGGAACAAAAAAATAGTATTAAAAAGCTGGAACACAGCTTCAGTTAATACAGCTAGAAACCACTAACCAGGCTCTAAATCTGGTTGTAACGATGGACTCAGACTTGAACCTTTAGAGGCACATAAAGCCAGTGACAAGGTTGACCTTCTGTCACCTAAAGAACATCTTTAGGATTAATGGACTAACTTCTCAGAATGATCTAAAAAAGCCAACTTATGCATTAATCTTTAGTAGAATTGATTACGGTGATGGCATCGTCACAGGTCTGGATAAAAAGTCTACCTGACAGCCTCAGTTGATCCAAAATACTGCTGCCCGCGTCCTCACTGAAACTATCAACTCATTTATAAAATCGTTACATTTGCTTCCTGTTGGTCAGAGAATAAGAGTTTAAAATACTTCTGTTAGTCTATCAATCACTGAATGGATAATTTCCAAAATACAGTAAAGACTAATTGTCAAATTGTGTATCAACCACCCAGAGATCACGTCTTCTGTCTCTAATCTACTCTGCAGAACCAGAACCAAACATGGAGAGGCAGGATTTAGTTCATATGCTCGATTAATCTGGAATAAAATCCTAGTAGGTTTTAAAAATGTTATTTGCTTTAAATTGAGATTAAAAACACATTTATTTAAAGTGGCCTTGGACTATTCAATGTAAACATT
Source organism: Cyprinodon tularosa (assembly GCF_016077235.1). NCBI lineage: Eukaryota > Metazoa > Chordata > Actinopteri > Cyprinodontiformes > Cyprinodontidae > Cyprinodon > Cyprinodon tularosa. The sequence goes on along the minus strand of NW_024039153.1, from coordinate 118,690 downwards.
ATTCGTTACATTTCCAGTCTAACTTATGTTTATATTTTCGTACTAATTGCTTTTATTTGATCTTTTTTTAATAATTTTTTTGTATAATCCTTTGATTTTAATCTGTCATTTTTACTCCCTATTTTCTTTGCTACTGCAATTGACTATTCTTTTTTCTTTTTTCCTTTACAGCACATTTAATTGTCTTACCGCTGAAATGTGATATATATAAATAAACTTGCCTTGCCTACTCCAAAAAAAAACATATTTTTATGATATCAGTAGCGTAATCCTTTTTCAGCACAGCAGCCCTGGTTAATCAGTAGGGGTGTAAATTACATCCATCATGGCGATTCGATTCAGTATCGATTTCCTGACCCAACGATTCGATTATTTTCGATACTCAAGAATACACCACGATTCGATTCGATTAATCGATTAATCGGTTATTTTATTTTTTTTTATTATTATTTATTTTTTTTTTTTACACCTTACAGGCTAAACAAAGTTTCAAGTTTGAAATAAATCAATGAAAGCTGTAATATCATTATGAATTTTCTTTAGAAACAACAGCAAATAACAGAAGTAGAAAAGTTGCATAAAAAAATACTGCAAAAATACTGCACAATATCAGTGTAATGAGTTCAATGCAATACCTCGGCTCCAGAGAAACTGTCCAACATATTTTTTTAGAATGTAATAAATATACTCAGGAAAGAGAGATGTTGCGTAGAGAGTTAGACAGGAATAAAAATAAACTAGATATAAGGGAATTGTTTCAAAGGTCATCTGGGGATGTAGTTTTTGGTAGTATTTTTAATTTTCTAAGAAGAACGGGTATTTTAGGGAGAATATAATAGTTTGTCTGGTCCATACTACATTCTGGAAGGTGGCGGTAATGCACCTATAAGTTGCTTGCCAACCGCCATTAAAAAAAAGAAGAAGAAGAAGGCTTCAGAGTGTTGACGTCACCGCCCCCTTGAGAGACGCATTGTTTTGATCAGTTTTCCAATTTTCCAACTCACTCTAAAGGTCATACTCTTGACCTAATTTGTTGCTCTGGTCTTACCCCCTCTAACTGTTCAGCTGAGGATCTTCACATATCTGATCATTTCCTCCTTTTATTCAGCATTTCCCCTCGTCTCTTCACAGCAAAGACCCCACGGCTCCTTTCATACCGGAACATTAAGAACATTAACTTGGACACTCTCTCTTCACACATCCTAAGAACTTTAATCCTGGATTCTTCTTCCTCACCGGATGAACTGACATCTCAATACAATAACTGCTTAAATGATATTTTGAACCTCCTTGCCCCAACAAAATCCCGGACTGTCACCTTTTCCCACTCCGCCCCCTGGTTTACCCCTGAACTCCGGACCATGAAGGCTAAGTGCCGTCAACTTGAAAGACTTAAAAAGAAAACCGGTTTAACAATTCACAGTGAAATGTATATAACTCAGATAACTCAATTTAAAGAACTAATCACTAAAACTAAATCCACTTACTATTCCAACCTGATCTCCTCACACGAAAGTAATTCTCGGACTCTGTTTTTGGTGTTTAACAATATTTTCAAATCCCCAGCTTCTCTTCCTCCCCACCTATGCTCAACCGACGCCTGCAATTCGATTATGCAGTTTTTCAATGATAAAATCAAAATAATTCACCAGTGCCTGCCTCCTGTCCTGTCACCCCCTTCCCCTATAACCCCTTCACCCTGCCAGCCTTTTTGCAGCTTTTATCTCCCTACCCTCTCCGATATTTCTGATTTTATCAACAAATCTAAATCTTCCACCTGCCCACTTGATCCCATCCCGTCTGCCCTGGTTAAATCCTGCCTTCACGCTCTCCTCCCCTTCATAACTGCCATCATCCACTCCTCTCTTGGTTCTGGAATTGTTCCATCTCTTTTCAAAACTGCTATTATCACTCCTATTGTGAAGAAACCTGGACTAGATCCCAACAATTACAATAATCTCAGGCCAATTTCAAATTTACCTTTTATTTCAAAAATATTGGAAAAAACAGTCGCTTCTCAACTTCATTCTCACTTAACTCACAACAACCTTTATGAACAGTTCCAGTCTGGCTTCCGTCCCCGTCATAGCACTGAAACCGCCCTCTTAAAAATAATCAATGATCTTTTAATAGCAGCTGACTCTGGTCTAATTTCCATTCTCATTCTTCTTGATCTAAGTGCAGCCTTCGACACAGTTTCACACTCTACCCTACTCCATCGACTTTATACAATTGGCATCACTCACACTCCCCTAGCCTGGTTTCAATCCTATCTTTCTGGCCGCACTCAGTTTGTTCAGATTAAGTCATATCGTTCCAACTCCTCTCCAGTTACCACCGGTGTTCCCCAAGGCTCTGTTCTAGGACCCCTACTTTTTATCATCTACATTCTCCCCCTTGGCAATATCTTTAGGAAATTCAACATCAATTTTCACTGTTATGCGGATGACACCCAGCTCTATCTTTCCTGTAAACCAAACTCTTCACTCCCACCTCCTTCATTAATCTCCTGCTTAACCGAAATAAAATCCTGGTTCACCTCCAACTTTCTTAAACTGAATAATGACAAGACCGAAATCCTCTTAGTGGGAACAAAATCTACTTTATCCAAAGCTGACAGTTTCTCCCTTTCATTTGACAACTCCATAATTTCCCCCTCACCTCAGGTCAAGAGTCTGGGTGTCATCCTTGATAGTACCTTGTCCTTCTCCTCTCACATTAACAACCTTACCCGTTCCGCTTACTTTCACTTACGCAATATCAATCGCCTTCGCCCCTCTCTCTCCACTAGCTCCACCTGCACTCTTGTTCATAGTCTGGTCACTTCCCGCATTGATTACTGTAATTCTCTTCTTTTTGGTCTTCCTCAAAAATCCATTCACAGGCTTCAGTCAGTACAAAACTCAGCAGCTCGCATCATTTCTAGAACCCCTTCTTTTCATCACATCACCCCAGTCCTGCAGCAGCTCCACTGGCTACCTGTGAAGTATAGAATTCAGTTCAAAATCCTCCTACTTACTTTTAAAGTTATTCACAATCTCTCCCCTCCATACCTTTCTGATTTACTTCAAATTTCTACTCCCTCCCGCACTCTTAGATCTTCTTCTACCACTCACTTAGTTGTTCCTTCAGCCCATCTTAAAACCATGGGGAGCAGAGCTTTTTCACGTTCTGCGCCCACACTCTGGAACTCTCTCCCCTCTGACATCTGCAAAACCGAGTCTTTACCCGTATTCAAATCCAAACTCAAAACCCACATGTTCAAGATTGCCTTTTCATTATGATTTTATATTACTTTCCTCTGTGTAATTTGTGTTGTTTCTTTTAATTATGACGACTGCTTTTTACCATTTATTGTTTTTATATGTACAGTGACCTTGAGTGTTTTGAAAGGCGCTTGAAATAAAATGTATTATTATTATTATTATTATTTTGTTTTTATGACCGAAATTGCGGAAAACGACTCGTGAAGTTTGACCCGCTAGAAGATCGAGGTGCGCGAGTACGCTGGGACCCTTTTTCCAGCTGGATCTCCGCTCTTTTTGCCCCATTGTCCCTTCGTCGTCGGACTAAACTCGTCCCCACTTCCTCACCGCCTCGGCCGTATCTAGACCCACAGCGTGTAGCCCAGACCACGCTTCAATACTGAGCATAATTTAAAAATGTCTGTGTGAAGCTTGCTGCAACAAACTGCTGTAAGAGTATAACCAGGAAGCGAGGTAGGAGGGCAAAATAGGTTTAGCTCCACCGCAGCACGGGAGGGAGAATTACGCCCAGGAGCAAATGGATAAAAATAGACCGGAGGGGAAAAAAACATGAATCGATTATCTTGCGGACGTGTCGATGCATCGGATCATCGGCTTTTGGATCGATGCATCGATACAAAACGATTATTATTTACACCCCTATTAATCAGTACTGGTAAATAATCAGTTCTGACATAAAAACCAAAATAAAAGGTTCAGTTACTGAGGTGCTGATGCTTAAACCACAGTCTGTTTCTTCTTCTATCAGAGCGCTTTACCTACAACACAAACTCCAGGCACATTATGAATGACTAGAATAAAGCACACTATATTTATCCCAGCTGGATTAGTCAATATTCTCCGATATCACCAACACAGATTAGATTCCCCTCATTGATTGAGTTCCCTAAAATAGCACGTAGATATCCAATACAGCTGCAGCTTTGTCACTACGAGGCTTTGTCTTTGAGTGCATCTGTGATGCTGCAGCATCTGCAGGTGTGCAGCAGCCTGATAGACCAAACCCAGTCGTCTCCTGATGGGTGAAGGCTTTAATGAGTCGATAATCCGCCTCACCTCGATTATCTCCAGCATCTCCACTCTGGTGATTTTGCCGTCGCCGTCCAGGTCATACATGTTGAACGCCCAGTTGAGTTTCTGCTCAAAGCTGCCGCGGGAGGTGATGGACAGGGCGCAGATGAACTCTCGGAAATCGATGGTTCCATCTCCGTTTTTGTCAAAGGTCCTGAAGGCATGTTCTGCAAACTTCGACGCGTCGCCATATGGGAAGAACTGCACATGTAAGAAAATAAAAAATAAAAAGGTGTGCTGTGAGTTAACCAGTGCAGGATTGGTATGATGTCATTTTATTGGGGTGGATAAGAGAGAGGCAGCTAAACGGCATGCCAACCTTGACATAAAGCTGCTGGAACTCATCCAGATTCAGCCGGCCGCTGGGGCAGTCTTTCAGGAAGCCTTTGTACCACTGTTTCAGCTCGTGTTCATTAAACTCTGTGTTCTTCACCAGATCCTCCATCACCTCAGGAGTCAGCTTGCTGTTTTGCTTTCCCATAATTCCTCTGGTGAAGAAACAAATCATTAATGAATTTCAGCTAAAAGCTGCACAGAAATATTGGTGATTTTTAATGTCAGGGATGACCTTAGTCCTAAATTTGTTAAAGTACATTTCAAGTATAAAAAAATGTGTTTTCTCAGTTTGTCCCACCACAGAATTGTATTAATTATCCATCCGATTTTAATAAAGAAAAACATAACTAAGATTATAAAGTTAGGTCTAGAAAATAATAATAATAATAAAAAACGTCAGTATTCTCTGCTCTGAGATGCTGTGGCTGTGCCTGCTAGGGCAGCTTAAAACCACTATTTCACTGCAACAGTTTTAAAGCAAAGAATACGCTAAATATCAGATTTTCATTATGATTTTTAAATGGGGGGGGTCAGTGGAAGCTTTGCACGTGTGACAGCATTGCGACTAAGCGAGTCGCTCTGCTGTCTGATTGCAGACAAACATTGCTGCAGCTGCTGCATCTGAGTCCCTGTGTTTTTGAGGAGGCAAGGGGCTCTTTTACTTAATGTTCACTGAAGACAGTAAACTCAGATTGGGGCTCTAAGTGTCCCAAAAGACTCCAATAAGACAGGAAAAAGTAGCTATTTGCTTCTTAGAAAAAAGTCACTAGAGGGCTCTGAACGTTCGTTTTTATATTACTGAGCAGCACTTTTAGAAGAACATTTGGGGAATAGTCTATATTTTTTTTTAATTGGTACTTTTGCTGCAGTAGGCTAATGTAGACCAGCAGACCTTGCAGAGGAAAGTAATGAGAACAAAAATGGCCACTTTAATAACTCTGACCTGCTGCATGAGCAGAACTCTAAAACTGTTCAGATTCTCCTTATTCCCTCCATGAACTCTTTAAGCTGCTGCTATCAGACAAACAGCAGGGCAGTTATCCAGGTCATTGTAACCACAACACAGAACACAAAACTCACTTTTCGGAAAAACATTTCAACACCTATCCAGGAGTCTTAGTGGATCCTGGCGGCTCAAACTAAAGCAACCTGTTGTTTGGTTGCTGCTGCCTTCAAGCACACCACGGCCCATTCTCATGGGTGCATTTAAAGTGAGATGCAAATCATTGACCCACCAGTTGTTCTCCTTGGAGTGTTTTGTTTGTGTGAGTCGTGTTCTTGGCCATTTGATTAGCAGTTTCATATGCCCTACAGCTTGAGCCCCCCTTCTCCAACAGCATGTCTCTGTACTGAACTCTCTCTCCCCGATGAGTCTGACGCTCTTGAAGTTGCCGAGGAAAAGAGTCCCTTCAGCATGATGATGCTTCCGCCGTGGGGTTTGTGATGCTAAGGGTGTGTTTAGTCCTGGTTCTCATCGGGCTCATTGGGTTGCTGTGGTTTTTATTGAAAGACCAATCATCTTGTAATTTCAAATTCCTCCCCCAGGGCTCTTTGGCAAGGCATTGGACTGGTGAGTGCATTCATTGGTGTATGTAGTGGTGTTGGAATGTTGATAAGCTGCTGGGTGATTTCTGCATTAAGTGTATTCACAAACAATTCCCCCAAAATTCTAAGATTTATGTAATTTTATTTAATAACAAACTCTAATTTACTTAAAAAATTTTTTTTTACATAAATGTGATAAAATTGATAATATTAAATGAACATTACATGATGCATATACATCTAATATAGCTTATTTATTAAAAATGTGTACTCGTCAGGTGGATATAATTAGAAATAGAAAAGTATACGTACTGCTAATTAATATTAATGAGTTTATTTATTTTAAATTCATAAGGTTTATTGTTAGAATTGCATAATAATTGAATAGCATAATAAATGAATTGCAAAATAATCACAGTTTCCTGTGTTCAATTCAAACAATAAGCTTCATATATTTTAAATAAAAACATTCATTAGTATGATTTTCAAATTAGTACTTTATTAGTACTAAATACATTAACCAGATTATAATGAATCTTTAATAAAAAAAACGTTTTAATAGAAATGAATATTAAACATGTAAGGTTTATTTAACAGTTGTTTTTGTTAGAATAAAATTGTAATTGGGAATTTGTTATATCATAAAGTTAAATTAATCTTATCATTTAGGTGAACTAAATGGTTTGATTTTTTAAACACTTCAGATCAAATGTCTTATTGTTTCTGCAGCTCCTCCAGAGTTACCTTGGGCCATCTCTTGTTATTTCTTTATTTTAATACCTTTTTCGTTTTCACACCTAATCTTTGATTTATCTGCTGAGATTTTTGTTTTTTTACCTGGATTTACAGAAAGATTAAAATCACACACAGTGACTGTTTACTGAAGGCATTTCTGTGCAGTGAATTCAATTTTACGGGTTTCTAAAACAACATTTTTCTTGACTTTCTGTTGATTTCCCCTTCACTGGTGCACCTCTTTATTCATATATTTCACATAAAACCAGCCTTAGTGACTAATTCAACACAATGTGAATGTGTGTTTAATTTCAATGGTCTATTTTCACCCCCAAAAACAGCCTTATTCTATTCTTTATTTATCTATTTTATTAGTTATGGGAGCACAAATAGTTCCATGATGCTCCTGTTCTATTTCTGTGCCCCCCCCCCCCGTCCGTGACAGGCTTCGGGCCCCCGGTTAGCTCTGACCTGGATCCTCGCTGTCACAGCAGATGACCAAACGTTCGATCTGTGCTATCAGTTTCCACTGCAAACACTGTCCCATGCTGATGACAATCACAACAAAGCCTCAGCTTGCATGTAAGAGGTACAGAGCTGCAGTGAGTCTGCACAGTGGGGGGGGGGGGGTAACACGCAGCAGGCCGGGCTATAATCTGGATCAGTGGGGAATATGTTTCTTAACTGAATGGTCTGTAAGTAACCTAATGCTGCGGACAGTCCGCTGCACCACCGGCTTCTGATTAGTTCTTTATCCACACGATGAAAACCACTCAGCAGCAGTTATGACAACTCCAGCAGCCTCTCTGAAGCCCCACGTTCATCAATTATTGACTCATGATGTGGCAAATGACATAAGGTGGCCAAGAATAGGCAGACTTTCTGATGCATAATTAAACTGATGAGAGAAGGGGATGCTTTGGGGCTCTTTTCACCTTCAGTCAATGAAGGAGGCGTCCAGAACAACTACAAACCTGTGCGTCTTTGAGAGATTGGGATTTCATAACCCAACAGAGAGTAATGTATAATGGTGACTCGGGTTCTACATGTTTTAGAATTACAAATCTGCCACTCTGTTAAAATCCAGAACAGTTAGAGGTTACCTAGTTAATAACCCAAAGAGGTGGGTAGAGTAACCAGAAAAAGTACACTGCAAAAACAATCCAGAAATAAGTAAAAAATGGCTTAAATTAAGTATATTTAGCCTTAATTTGAGCAGGTAAATAAGATGATTTGCCAATGGAATGAGTATTTTCACTCTTAAAATAAGATAGTTAGATAATATTTACTTGAAATAAGACGATAAAATAGTTTTTTCTTATTTTAAAAGGAAATTGTCTTGTTCCATTGGCAAAGTGTCTTACTTACCTCCTCAAATCAAGGAAAAGCACACTTATTTTAAGAAAAAATAACTTATTGAGATTTATATTTTTTGCAGTGTACTTCAGTAAAAGTAGCACAACTTCATCATATTTTTACTTAGGTAAAGTAACCCTTCTAGAAATTACACAAGAGAAAAAAATATTTGTTAAAAACTCAAGTCCTGAGCAACTGATCTACACACTACACATGATCGTAACAACTGATTTTACGTTTGACAAGATGATCTAAAATTATACAAACAATAAAGCTACATACAATTTCTGTGATTTAAAGAATGAGATAATAAAGCCAGTTCACTTATTAATTACACGATAACAAAAGAATGTGGGATGAATACTTAAAATAATATTTTTTATGTTTTTATGTTAGAATAGGATAAATTACAGTATACTGTTTATTGTATTTTCACTAGATATCCAATGAAACAGCAGTCTCAGCCGATGGATAAACACATTCAGCCAATAAGCTTTGAGTACAAAAAAGAAAAGTGTCTCTTAGTGGTGCATATTTGTTTAGAAAAGCTTGTTTTCATTAAGTGAAGTTATTCACAATGGATGGAACCACAAGAAATTTCACTTGAGTCAAAGTAGTGATACTTAATTTTTTCACTTAAGCAAAAGTAGAAAGTTTAATGTTATAAATTTACTCCTAAAACTGCAAACTACTCTTCAAATAGTCACTCAAGTAAATGTAACTGACTAAATGTTAGTAGTAACTACCCACCCCTGGTATCCTCTGCATGTAATGTGATCTCACAAATAGAGCTTTGAACATTTAACAAAGCTCTGTTCAATCCAACCCCTGGGAATGAGAATATTTTGGAACAACTCTAACCATCCACCTCTAAGCCGACAGGTCGGGAAAACAGCATCAATCTGAAGCAGACAAGCTGCTCCTGGGTACTCTGGAGGAGCTACAGGGATTCATATGGGTAAGAATGTTTTGAATGGATCAGAGCTGATGTGAAACAAAGAGTCATAATCCAGGGTTTAGATTAAAGAAAATGGATGTCAAAGTGTGGATGTTATGGATGCTGCAGGATTAGGGTATTTTTGTCTTTTTTGCTGACTTTTCTTGTCTCAGAACCTAAATATTCTTGTTTTATTTCATCGACCAAATGAGTGCAGATGCAAGACGCATCAGTTGATGTCCTTTCTATTTGTAGCCTGTATTTTACATTCCAAATAAAGATTTCCCCTTAAGACCTTAAGCTGTGGTATAGATTTTATTTTCACTGACTCAGAAGGGGAAGCTATAAATCCACGCCACACTTTTCAGATTTGCTTTTGTACAATTTTCCTGCAAATCACGTTTCTATATGTTTTATTGTGACATCAAATCCAGCCAGAGAAAGAGAGGAGTGGAATGAAATCAGTGAAAGGTCCCATGTCTGCAGCAGCACGCTGGACAGCTCCACGCTGCACTGCGCTGACTCGGGCCTTCGACCACAAGCAGCAGCAACATAGTGCGCCGCAGCCAAATAATAAAATAATAATAATAATTTATATATATGAGCAAAGCTTCGCGTTTTGACGCTCAATCCAGACCCGAACGGTTGACCATGCAGCTACAGATCCCTGCTTTGAACTGCATGCAGGGCTGCCATGGATGACCTTGAGGACGAAACAGTTTGCAGTAGGAGCTGAGGAACATTTATACACAATCAGGCTACTGCGGCTTTTTGGTTTGAAATCATCAGAATTTTATACGAAAGAAAATCCCTAAATATGGAATGACATGTTTTCTGTCATATGGGGGGGGGGGGGGGGGGGGGCAGAAGATGCCGTATCTACCCCACCTCCCCCATCCATCCTTCCCCTTTGGCGCTTTGGGCAATAACAAATGAGTTAATGGTATTAGAGCCGTCCGAGTGCAGGGGGGGGGGATGCTGCATTCCGATGGAAACGACGCAGTGAGAGCAAACCCCCCCCCCTCCCAATCCTGCACCCAATCACTTCTTTCCGACTCATCTACGAGACAGACATGTGAAAAAGCAATAATCCGACACACCTTTATATGTTTAATAAAAACGCAGGAATATTTTATATGAAAATCAGCCCGCATCCCTCACTGCCTCCACAGACCCGCACACAGGCCAATTAGCTCGTCCTAAAACCGAATGACATTTTGTTTTTTTCCACCTAATAAATCGCCCATGTCTTGTTTTTTCAGGCTTTATGATGGATGCGCAGGTGCCTCCGATCCTCCATTCCCATCCTGATGGCTGCATGTTAGAATAAAACCATGCACGCATGCAGACAGCCGCCTCTTACCTTATTAAAGACTAGATTTTAGGGGGGTTCTCTGTCGGAATTGAGCAGCTCTGCCTCCTGCAAAGTCCAGAAACCCCCGTCCTCTTCGGATGGAAACGTTCACCTAAAAAACGGATTATTCTCAACAACGACCGCCTAAAAAAAAAAAAAAAAGAAAAGAAAAAATCCCGTGCGCACTCTCTCTCACACACTCACGCACACAATCACACACGGACAGAGTCGCTTATGAAATTGCGGGATTTTTTTGTGTGTTTGTTTCCAGATGAGCCGCAGCAGGGACCGATCCCTGCCAGCCTTCGCCTGTCTGCGGACTGCAGGAGCAGCACAGCCTGCTGGGATGAGGAGTTCGCCTGTGCGCTGCTGCTGCTGCTCCGTTTGGTTCCAGCTGGATGCTGTCACGTTATGACCGCAGCTGTGGATGGAGGGGGAATCACTAAGCAGGCTGTGGTAGTGGGGGGGTCCAGGTGAACGCTGCTGCAAGGTTGCTTATTAAGCAATCCATCAAATCAATCAATCAAGCCAAATCTGATCCATCTATCCTTAATGAGAAGTTTTGATAAACAGGGTTTTAGAGCAGTTGCATTGGTAAAGTATGCAGACCAGCTGAAAAGGTTTTGTTCTAATGAAATGTATTTTAAAGTAAACTTCTATGTATTTTATGATTTTCTGCAACACATCACCTCTTAAGCTGCAGCCTAATATTAAGATGTTATTTTTAATCTTCTTGCAGCTGAACTTTGAAAAATGGGCAAGTCTTCAAAAAAAAAAAAAAGTTCAAATGGATTTAGTTCTTGACTTCGAGTGATTTGATGTAAATCATTTTACAGAGCGCTACATGATGTCCTAAGGAGAATCCCCCCCACCCCTGGGCCAAGCCTTCTGCAGCCTATTATTGGTTTTAGTGCAGACTGACCCTCCATCCATCTTCTCATCAACCCTGATCTGTTACAGTCTTGGTTCTGTTATGTTTTCTTTTGAGTATCCTGTTTTACTTTGCTCCATGTTTTCTAGTTTTATTGCTGTAATTCTTATTCTGTTGTGTTTTCTAGTTATATTTCAGTTCTTAGGTATTCATTTGTTGCCCTCTTGTGTCGGTCTCCTTTTCCCTAGCTCCTTTCTAGACTCCTCTCTTCACACCTGCTCCCAATCAGCTCCTTAGTCCTCTCTTTGCTCAATCTCCTATAATACTCTCCTTGTGCAGTTCCTCAGTGCTGGTTCCTCGTCTAACTCCGTCATAGCTCGTCTTACTTCATCTTACCTTCGTCACAGGGCCGTGCAGAGACCACTAAAGGGGCAGGTGCTCAAAAAAAAAAAAAAAGGGGCACATCTTATCGCATTTTAGGACAGAATATTAACAAAGTCACATAGCTTTCAGAGTTTAATGAACAATGATAAATTACAAAATTGTGATACATACAATCAAAGCTAAGGGAAATCTCTACATAGAACATAGAACTATGCATATGTAAAATATTTTATTAGTAATTTCTTTCTGCAGGTCTATTTTCTTATAGGAAAGTATTACAATATTCAAACCTGCAATTTAGCCAAAGATGTAAATCAGAGCTGGACCACCAGACATATTTTGTCTTTACAGAATTAAACTGTTAAAAATGCATACAAGGGCACAATGCAACCTTTTAGTGTACTGTAATCTATAAAAAAGAATGTCTGCCTGGTTTGCTGTACTGACAGTGGAGATGGAGACGGTCCATTCAGAAAAGCAGAGCTGCTGCATCAAACTTTAACATGGAACTGCAGGAAAAAAAGAACAAAACAAACATTTTATTAATGCATGTCACCATGAGAAAAGCCTACTCTGTTTGTGTCTCAGTGTATTTTGTAAGTACCTATATACATTTTCTTCAATCTTTCCTCTTCGTTTTTTCTTGTCAGTTTCTCTTTTCTTTTTTTCCTCATTGTCTCATCTTTTCTGTGTTGAGTGAAGGTCAATGTCTTATTTATTTCAGTCTCTTGCCTTTCTTTTTCCCCCAAACTAAATCCAAGATTATGATCCAAAAACTTATTTTCCATCATGGTGATTTAACTGTTTAAAAACAAATGTCCAACTTTTAAGCATTTTTGCTATTTTTGTTCTCTTTTGTTCACAGCAGCAGTTTTCTGTTAGCCATGTCTTTAAAAATGTTAATAACCTCACAGTGAATGATTGGCACATCCTTCTCGATTGCCAACAAAAGAAGGTCTGACAACCGATCCTCCTTGCAGCTTCATACATTATATCTATCATATATCTATCATGGTAGTTCTGGATGAGTTCTCCTTTAAGATACATTTACCTAACGCTAGAATAAATGAAATGTACATCATGCAGCAAAGGAAATTAGAAAATCAGACATATATCCATTATGGAGATAATAGGTTTTTGACGGGCGATGTGCCCCAATTGCATAAGTAATACTGAAGAATGTCCTACTATCATTAACGACACAGGGAAGCTTTTTAGTTATCTTGCTTTGCTAGCAAAGTCATTAGCTAGCAGCTAGCTAGCTAAAAATACTGAATCGATAGATAAGAACAGCTTTTCCTCACCTGGCTGTCTCCTCCCGCTCAGTAGTTCTTCAGAGAAAGAACTACTTTCCTCCGTTTAAACCGCTACTCTTTGCTAAAGTAGAGAAATTATACAACGTTCAAAGTTTTCCATTGTCTGACAAGTAGGAAGCCTACTCCAGTATTTTCACCAAAAATTATGTTTTTTAATTCACAAAAAAATTGTTCTGTAATCATTACAGACCAGTTTTCTGTGAATTAAAAAACATAATTTTCAATGTAAAAGACTAAAAGCACAGAGCAAACAGTGTTTTATATCAAACAATACTGCATCATCCATGGGGCTCATTTGGTTTTACTTACATCTCTATTCAGGTTGACATTGGAGAGGCGGTGCAGACTGACGACAGCCATCCGTCCGATCATGGTTGATCTTGCTTAGGGCCAAATGAGCAGCGGCCACAGTGTAATGTGGAATGTTCGCTACCTTTAGCTCCGCAGTTAGCCGCCTTATCTGACTGTGCGAGAGGCAAGTGCGTCGTCACCGGCAAAAGGTCAAAGGTAACAATGTGACCGGAGGGCTTATTGTATTGTTTTTCTTGCCAAAAAAAAAGATAATAATAATAATTCCAGTACATGTGTCAAAAAAAAAAAATAAAAAAAAAAAGGGCACATTGGGATCATGGAGCAAAAGGGGCAGGTGCTCAAGCCCCATTTGCCCCCCCCTCTGCACGTGCCTGCTTCGTCATGATTGTTTTTCTCTGATCTCTCCATGATTCTGGTTCGTTTGACATTTTTCTTGTTGGATTTTTGGATTCCTGCCTCGGTTGTTTGTGAACATTTCATTAAATCTACAAAAACTCGCCTCTGCCTCTGCATTTGGGTCCTCAAACCACAACCAAACCTTGACATGATCAGCTTTCCCCCCCCTGCTGAAGAGAAGCATCCCCACAGCATGATGCTGCCTCCACCATTTAGCACCATGGGAACACTTTCAGATGATGTGAGCTTGTCAGTCCAAAGAGTTTAATGTGTTCTTATCACCAGATGAACACCTTCTCCTGACTCCTGCATGGCTTATAACAAATTGAAAACAGAATTTTTATTTCTATATGCAATAAAACCTTTTCAAAATAGATTTATAGGGTGAGAAGAAATAGCTGTAGAATTTTGCAGGGTATTCCTGGGATGGCGCTAATTGTCCTGATTTTTACATTTCTTTCTTTCTTTCTTTCTTTCTTTCTTTCTATCTTTCTTTCTTTCTTTCTTTCTTTCTTTTTTTCACATGTAAACTCTAATTTATGGTGGCAGCATCATGGTTTGGGCCTACTTTTCTTCAGCAGGGACAGAGAAACTGGTTAAATTTGATGGGAAGATGATGCAATGATGCAAAACATAAAGCAAGGTCTACAATGAAAAGGTTCACAGATAAACCAATCCAACTGAGCTCCAGCTGTTTTGCAGGAAGAATGGACAGAATTTCAGTCTCTAAATGTGCAAAACTGATAGAGACATACCCCAATGCGACTTGCAGCTGTAATCGCAGAAGCTCCACAAAGTCTAAACTCAATGGGGTGAATCATTTTGCACACCAAGTTTTTAAGTTTTTCTTTTTTAAGTGTAAAATATTCAATAAATTCGACCTACTTTGTGATTGTGTCTCACTTGTTGATTCTTAACAAAAAAAAAAAATATATACAATTTAATAACTTTATGTTTGAAGTCTTAAATGCAGAAAAAGGTTAAAAATTTGAAGGGGGCCAAATACTTTCGCAAGGCATCGTGTATAGTAGCTTCTTTTCCAGGTTAACCAGTGTTTTCTTGGTGAAATGTGATGTAATTATTTAAGAGATCTATTCAGCTTCTCCTCCTTGTTGTTATGGAGAAAACAGCATACTTTGCTTTTGATTTTGGAAATATATTCTTGTCAAATAAATAATATAACAATAGTCAGACATTAAGCACCAATTACCTGTGTGAGAAGGCTCAGAATGTAGGACCCAGAATTCAGGCGAGACAGAGAATGATAAATTAGGTGAAGGTGTTTATTGAAGTCTTCGAGCAGCTGCCCAGATGAGGGAGTGTAGTCCAGAGGAGCAGAACTCAGTTGTTTGTTACTGAGCTGGAACCAGAGATCCATGGAGGAAGAGGAGCAGCGTCTTGCAGTAGCTACTGCATGCAGAGGAACTGAAGGGTCCAGTCAAAGGGGGGATATCTGTGCTGTGGTAAGAAGACAGGTCGGAGGTCGACAACAGGCGGATTCCAGCTAATAGCCCGGAAACACAGGACAGTCAAACAGAGCAAACAGAAGTCTGGAGGCAGAAACAGGTCAGGAACAGGCAGAAGAACAAATATAGGAACGCTAGAGTTATTCTTGCTTTAAGCTCGAATATTCTGGCACCAATGGCTGAGAACCGGCGGCATAAATAGCAGCAGGAACAGGTGGATCTGAAGACGGTAAGTAAAAAAGGAATAAAACCCAGCCTTTGGTGCAAGGACATGACAACCTGAGCTTAATGAAAGGTTTAAACAGCTATGATTTTTAAAGGCACTATAGACTATAAATAGTATACATACTTTATTACTATGGGTTATTGAAAAAAGCATAAAATACATTTTCACCTTTATATTTTTGATAAAATGTAAAAACAGATAATATTTATACACTTTTTGATGTTTTATCGGACATTTGGCAGATACTTATCCCATTTCTGATTAGAACCAGATTGGTTTAATGAAAATAATGTTTGATCTAAGTGTAGAGATTATGAATGCTTCTTCAGGATAAATTTGGCTGTTAGGAGATGTAATCCTTAAACATTTTTTGGCGAGAAGGCAAAGGAGGAGCACAGTTATTTATTATTTTTAGGATAATCCAGTTAAGAGTTAGTACACTAAGAAAAGGATGATTGTCAAGCAGCTGAATGCAGGCTAGATATCAAGCATAAAGTGGTTGAACTCGGCCATGAGGGTTAGTCAGAAAGTCAGGATCTGATTGAAGCCAATTTCCTAGCTAATATTTTCTAAAAACGACAATTAATCATTTTTTTTCTCAATGTTATGTTTTCAAAACATAAAACAACCATAGATATGCAGGTTGGCGTGATCTTCTTTAGTGATCTAAATTGTCACAGCAGTAAATTTCATCATATGTTTCTGTACGTCCTGGACTTCCATGTTGGATAGACAGAGCACACCGTTCTCATTCTGTGCAAGAAGCAGAAAGTTAAATAATTTGTGCAGCAGGTTCTTGTGTGTTTAAACACAGTTTTTGGCGTTATTCTTTCTGTAAAAATCAAAACATTATTTTAGCAATAATTCTGTTTGGTCGCTTTGTTGCTTTAGGTTAAAGCACTAATTTCCAACTGTTTTAATTTAAAAGCTTGTGCTTAAAAAGCTGCAATAATAAATGTGTTATTAAATCCTATTGTAATTAACTCTTTCCAACCCATGCTTGAATCTAATATATGTCTAAATATTCACCAATACTAAGAAGTAAAATGATGATCTAAATTATGGCTGAGATCCGTTTCATTGGTGTGTGTGTGTGGGGGGGGGGGGGGGGGGGGGGTTGTTTCATATGTTGGATTGTGTTTTTAACTCATTCTGATCAGGGTTGAAGGCTTCTAAGGTCTGATAACTTTGCTCCTTCAAGCAAACTTCTAAAGAAGATGCCAGTAGTTAAGAAAAAGTAATAATTGACCTTAAAAATGTCTGCATTAGAGCAGGGCTGGGAGTAAGATAGGGCTGAAACGATTAATGGGATTAATCGTGATTAATCGATTATTGAAATAATCACCAACTAACTTAGTAATCGATTCATCCTTAACTGGAGTGTAGAGACTGTAAAACATGCCTTTAGACAGAAAAACGCAATAAAGCAGTTGGTTTTTTTTTTGTAAAAAAAAAAAAATACATAAACACTTTGCATTTAAGATTAAGAAATATTTTTCGTGTCAATATGTGCAATCCAGGACTCAAGTGGAAAAGTTTTAGTTTCCTTTGGTTTAATTTCGTATAAAATCTTCTTTAAAGCTACAGTGTGTAATAATTACAGGGATATACAGTCAGAAATGTAATATATTATACATAACTATGTTATTTATCATCATCTACGAGCTCAGCCTCTTAACCTTAATATTTGCGTTGCCTTAGAATTCGTTATTTATAATTACATAGGAGCGGGTCTCGCAGCCATGGAGGCAGACATCTTTGCGCTACGGCAGCGCAGAACCAACAAACTAGCGATTGCGAGATCGCCCATTACGCTCGAAAGTAACTACGGCAAGTTGAGAGAGATGAACTGAGACGGTACTGAACAATAGATGGCAGTATTATGCCTGAGAATACTATCTGTAAAATTATCTATGTAAACAAACCTCATCACTTGAGAAGGTAGGTGATGTGGACGTCGTGGAAGACATTTTGTCCCATAACGCTCGCCGTACTGTTGGGGGGGGGAGATGTTCATGTTGCTGCGGTCTGCAGTCTGGACGTTAGATGTCGCTGAAAATTACACACTGTAGCTTTAAGGAACACTTGGTCATCCGATTATTAATCGATTAAACAAAAAAATGATCAATAATGTTAGAATAATTCTCATAGAAGATGTGTGAGTTTATCATGCCTTGGTATTGGCTGCCTGTTGCGTGTAGGAACTGATGTTTTAATCTAATTAGGACAGTTCCTCTGTTTGGATATACAGTTATAATCTTCATTCTGTTCATGGCAAAGATTTGGAAATGGAATGAGAGCGGCGTCATTCAGCGAAGAATGAAGTGTAATATTTTGATATGACTAGAACAATGGATGTCTAATCATCTGCTAACGTGTCTGATGTTAAATAAGATGATGTGGCAGACTGGAGACGTATAAAATACCTTTTTTAAACTGTTAATCAGGGCCACTTCCTGAGAGGTGAGCCCAGAGGTAAGCAGCTGCCTTCTGTGACTCTAAGCAACTTCTCTGATCTGAGTAAGATTATAATTTCTATCAGAATCTGTTGTCATGTCTCCCGGTTATTTAATACATATAAGTTATGAAGTGTTATTTAAAGGTATACTATGCAACCGGTGTTGATTTTCCAGCGAGGCTCCCCCCAGAGGGCGAAAGAAAAAGTGCACTGTCGTAAATATGCTCAGCTGTTCTCCTGGTTCCTCCGTCAAGCCAGGTGCGGTTGTTTTGAGCTTAGCAGACAGGCGAATGCAACGAATGACTAACACAGTGAAAGTATGAACATGCACACAGAGAGAGAGAAACCATTCCAATGTTACTTACAATCGCATCAGCAGAAACTCGAGGTCCGCGTCAGCCTTGCAGCCTTCTTTTTCTTTTAGCTCTCGCCATTCGGAAAAAGCTTGCCCGATGTTCACCCGTGTACGACTCCTCTCTCTGTCCGGAGCCCTTTTCCTCTTTCTTGCCTGCTCCGACATGGGCTTTTACTGTTTTCACGCTGGTTCCGCCATGATAACTGCACAAAGATCGCCACTGTGCTAGCAACGAGCATGCTTTTAACCGGGGGCGTGTAGCAGTTCTCGCCGTAAAGCAAGACCGACTCTCGCGAGACTTCTGAGCCTGTGGGTGCGGGCCGAGGGCTCCTGCAATATCAAGTGCGGTATTTCCCCCACAGGCCACCAGGGCGGCCGAGAAAACCTTTGTTCAACCTGAAATGACTCATTTAATCATCCAAAACGATATGGAACGCATTAATTAACTGAAAAATGTTGCATAGTGTGCCTTTAAAGAGTTTGTCCTGAGTGATCTCTTTTCAGGAAAAAGAATCGGAAAGATAGAGCATCAGGGTGCAAACACAGAGCCTTTAACAACAGATTAATCAATTTGTAAAATAATCTTTAGTGTCAGCCCCATCAGTCAGCACATATTTATGGATTTTGACATGAAGATCTTTGTAGGTAGAGGACTGTCACATTTCAAACTTATTCATTTTATCAGGAATTTATGTAATAAAGCGACAAAAAATTGTTTTCAAAATTTGTTTTATGAACATTTTAGAGGTGTGGTTGCATATGAATATTATCCCTTTTTCTCTTATATCCCTTAATTGTGAAGTTGCTTAATAATTTATACCTGATAGATAGCACACTGAATAGAACGAGTAAAACGGCTTAACTTAAACCTTCAATCTTCCTTAAATATGATAATCTACTTTAGGTAACACAGCTGAGAGGAAACTAACCCGGCTCTGATTTATGGAGACCCTTGAGAACCTCACCTAAACAGTCCCTGGATAACATTTAGAGTGCCAGAAAAATAGCTGCCGTTTGTTAATCCCTGAGTGTTGAAGAACAGACGAGCTTGAATCGCTCTTAGACACGAGGACCCAAACGCAAACCTGACGGCATGGAGTGTCCTACAAATGAAATTCCCTCTTTGAAACGATAAAAGAAGTCTTCTTTACACACAAGCGCACTTGGACTCTTGATTGAGTTTTAATGCTCACATACAGTACAGCACAGTCAGAAGATCCCCTGGAGATCTCACAAACACAAAAGCAAACAGTTAAATACGTAGATAAAGTGTAGCACCAGCAGAGTCCCAACGGACTCCTCCAAAAATCAAACTCATGGTGATTGTTTAAAGTAAAACACCTTTGTTTGATCTCACTAGACATGGTTTACCTGTAATATCTCACAGCAGTGTCCACTTATGAAGTTTATCCAGTTAGAAAAACATCCATACTGTGCACCAAAAGTGGTATAGAAAAAAAGATTACTAAATTATAAATGCATTGATATAACCATTGGGATTTAACACGTATAGACCTCAGGGTTTGGCAACTTTCTGTACGAACGCTAATTTTTAAATAATAAAAATATAGAAAATGAAAAATCATCTGAGAGTTTATGAAGCAGAGATAGCTGGCACGTAACAATCTTGCTTTCTAAAACATAAATAGATCACACTGACAATGCCATTATCTTCATTATATACTGTGTTTATACAAGAGAGCTGCAAACTGTTATCGTTTTGCTTCGTTATATTGTTTAAATATCAAAGATATACACAAAAAAAGACAAATCCATTAGTTTTTGCAATACAATGTGAAAAAATAGTATCAAAATGATTTTTTCTAAACCTGTGAATCAAATGCAGTGCTGTGTTTTTAATGCACCATTATTCGTTATTGATGGATGTTCAGCTCGCTAAGCACTAGTGGAGAAGATGATGAAATGATTTCTACGTAGCCGATTTGTGAGTCTTGTGGCACAAAACGTTTCAATCAGCAGCCTTTTGTTTTACTTATTAGGCTACATGTTGTGTATTTATGATTCAAATTGTCTCAGAAGTGTACATGCACCCTTCCTGGGCTTCAATATTATATCATTATGTGATACCATATTAACTTTAAGCTTTTAGCAACACGTATAAAACCCCCTTTTTTACCACAGGATAAAAAAATGACCAAATAAAAGCAACTATAGGGGTATTTAAATGGAACTGAAATGGGTAAATATCGTAGGATTTATTGTGGATTCCCTCTAACAAGGCTTGAACTCTCGCTCATATTCGATATATTAAAAGAATCACAGGAGACACTGCAGTTAAGAATAAGCACAATCCCACTTTTCATTGCATGCCATAAAGATGCAGTAGATTTAAAATCAGGATCTGCACAAAATATCCCAATCTGCACATATCGCTGCAGAACAGAATGAATTACAGCTGCCTTTTCATATCAATCTCTGCCAAAAAATGAGCGCTTGGTAGGATGCTATATTCCAGGTGCTAAGCATGCACGGTATGCAAACTACATTTTTGTTTACCTCGATCACCAAAACTGTTTCTACCTGTTTCTAGTGATGGAGAAGCTAAAGCTAAAGAGTAGAAAAGCTTAACTACCCAAAGCTTAGAAAGGTTTGCATGTGGGGACACTGTGATGGAGGGAAATGCTTTCAAAGAATCAGCTAGTCCAAATATTTTAGCAGAAATGACACGCTTCTTACTATTCTGCAGGCATGGTTTTTAGTATGTCTCCATCGAACACTCAACTGTCTCTTAAAATAGTCTAAACATGAATAACATCAAAACAGGCGTTGACTCTTTCCCAAAACAACACCTTCAAACTTCCCCCAAAATATGGGTCAGCCGAAGATCCTCTGGAGGTTTTACTGGTTAATACATATTAAGGAAATCCTTCTGAGGCCGTTAGTTTTAAGAACTGTGAATAGAGAGAATCCACAATAAAATCCATTATTGTAACATATTGTCCATTAAAAAAAAAAGCCACTCTGAGGGTCTGACCGACTGATTCCTTATTCTTTTCTTTTGCTGAAGATGCTGCAGGATCATTAACAGAGGAAGCAGGTTTAAATCCAAGGGAAAAGGAAGCCAGATTACAGATTAAATTCCTGAAGCCAAGATCTGTGAAACTAGGTAAGGTAAGAAGAAAAAAAAAGGGGGGGATTTTGTGATGAAAGTATTGTGACATCATAAAATAATTGGCAAACTTCTTGAACAGGAGGTCTGTGAGCCCCTGGGAATCGTCTGCTGAGGGGTCTTACTGGCTGTTTGCAAATATACGATCAGATTCTTTGGCTGTCCAGCTGTTTGGATTTTCTCTGTTGGTTTAAATTTTCAACAGCAACTGACAGTTGATGAAGCCTCTTACACAGTAAAGAAACAACGTTTAATTGTTTCCCTTCTAACAAGCTTTTTATTTTAATCTTACTCAACATAAAATGATCAGTATCTGCAAGTTTTATAAATTAAAAATAACCTTATGTTCCAAATCACAAAAAAGACATTTTCTTTAAGACCAAATATGTAAAGTTTAGAGTGGATCTTTACTGTGTGAATCCTGAATACAACCTTTCTTTCTTCTGTTTTTTTCCCCATTGGATCACAGACCTGCTACCCCCCCCCCCTCTTGAACGTTCTACCGAACGTAGAGCCGCCACAGTTTTCAAAACTTTGTCTGCTTTAGTTTGTCGATGTGGTAACACAGCTTCAAGGCCGGCCCGAGCTTCAGTCCGAGGTACTTCATGATCATATCGCTTTTCAGGAGCAGCAGCGCGTTTCCGTCTATTTCCTGGAAGAAGCAGAAGTTTGCATTTAAATCAGCGAGGATTATTTTGGACTCACAGAGAGCTGACAAGCCACAAAACAACTAGAAGGATTTAATAAAGGTTTATTAATTATATCTATAAATCTCCTATTAGGCATTTCAACACTGCAACTTTAAACCACTAGGGGCGCTAGAACTGTAACTTGCAGGTTTAGGGCCCCTGATAGTTACTGGTACTATTGCACCTTTGCAAAATGCAACAGTTTCCCTCCCTGTTTAGGAATCTGGAGGCCGATCACTTTGGAGCAGCAGACTTAGAAATCGTGGATTTAAATGTAAAGAGAAGGACGCTTTCAGCCCTCTAGATTAAATCCCTCATCAGAAAACCAAATCATGTCTGATCTGGGAAGTTTCATATCCGTTTTGTTGCCTCACAACAACTTTTAGCTTAGTTAGCTCTGCTGTTTAAAGCGAGCTCAGACTGTAGAAAAGTTGAGCTTTGGGTCGATGGATCGCATCCGCTCAAGTTACATAGATACATTTTGAGAACTGCAGGCCGCATGGAGCAGCAATATCCGACAAGTATGATAAAAAACCTGTACATTATCATTATTGTAACATTTTAAGTAAGTACATTTTAGACTTTGAACGTCATCAGATGTTTCTGGATGCATGGCTTGTTTTTACAGTTTTAAATGGACTTGCTCCTCCTCCTCTAACAGATTTTATAAGCAAAAAAAAAAAAAATATTACTAGAATAAACACTAGAGCTTTAACCAGAGGAGACTGTAATGTTCAGCGGCGTAGGACCAAATTTGGCCAAATGGTTGCATCCATCAGAGGCTCACAGCTATGGAACACACTGCCAGCTCATGTTAGGGGCCGTGCACTAGAGACTGACACGGGAGTGGATTTTCACTCCTGTCCCGTCCCACTCCCACAGACAAAAATTGTGTCCCGTCCCGATCCCGCGCCACAGTAGAAATCTAAATCCTGTCCCGTCCCACTCCTGGTGAAATTACTCCCACTCCCATTCAGAATGACTCCCGCTCCTGCATCACTCCCATTCTTGCTGTTTTTGAGCGCGGGTGAAAAACTCAGAGCAGAAGCACTGTTGGTTTTTGGGTCGTGTAGTTTTTTTGACTCACATTATAGTGTAGGCTTCAAGGAAAAAAACTACAAAATGACGGCGCCAGTACTGGATTTTTTTCTTTCTATTTTATTTTTTGGCATCGATCCTAGTTTTTTTTTGTTACTATTGGTTTGCTCCCGCTCCCGTCTGCTCCCGTTAGTGTTTAATCCTGTACCGTCCCAATCATGTGATCGTTACTAATACTGACTCCCATCCCACGGGAATCCCACAGGAATCCCGTGACCCGTGGGATTCCCGAAAAAATGTCAGTCTCTAGTGTGTAACCTACATACGTTTTAAATTCTCCTTGAAACATTGGTTGAAAACTAACCAGACATGTTCACAGGTAAATTGATCTGTTTCCATGGGCCTGTTAACCTCATTTTATTGTTAACCTAATTTTATTGTGATTTTATGTTATTGGCATCTTATCTGTTTGTGTCCACTCTGTTCTCTCCTGTAGCGTCTTGTTTAATGTTCACTGTTCTTATGCTGCGTTCACACCGGACGCAGCTGGCGCGACATAAGCAGCGGGTTTACATGCAAAGTCAATGGTTGACGCAGCAAAAGGTCTCGCGGCGCGTTTTGAGCAGCAGGCGCAGCGCGTTTGAGCATCTGACGTGCCTGACACGCCGCAAACGCGCTGCTGCTCGAGATGGAAAAATTGAACTTTTGCTGCTCGACGCGCCGCGTCAACCAATCAGAGAAGCTGATCTGGGAGCTGGCAGGGAGAGAGACACAGCGCTGATGACACAGAGCGCTGTGATCGCTCCTCTGAAACAGTTTATTGACGCATAAATTAACCTAAAATGCATACATCTGCCGGCAGAATATATTCGCTTTTATTATCCTGGTGCCTGCAGTTTAGATTATTTAGATGAAAAACACCTACCAGCCGCCGCGGTGAACCGCCAGGAGGCGACCCGACCAGAGGCTGCTGTTGAAGGGATTCCTACTGACAGCGCACCGCTGGTATGTGGGGGTCTGAGCGGCTCCGACAGAAATAATATTAGAAGGCAGGATGATAATCTGGATGAACTGACGGCACTGATTACGTTTTCAGGTGGATTTTCTCACTTAAAAACATATTAAAACTACTTTATTCCCACTGATCACAGCAAATATAGCTGCAAGGCAGAGAAAGGATAGTGAAGCTCCGCCCAACGCGCGTCAGACACACTTTTGCACCGCGCGGCCAGAGCAGCAAAGCTGCTTCAGCTGCGCGTCAGAACTAACTGGTATATTTGTCACAGAATATAATGACAATAAAGGCTTTTTGACTTTTTTTTTGACTTTGACAAGCAGCAAAAATGAAGCAGCAGACGCGATTTTGCTGCTTTTGCTGCGTCAGGTGTGAACGTAGCATTACCTGCCTTAGGACAGCGGATGCAAATTAGCTGTTGTGCTAATTCTGGCATATTTACATTGATGCTTTATGTTGATGAATGTGCATTGTCCTAATTCAAATAAATAAAATAAAATAAAAAAAAGTACTGCATCCAGACCTGAAAATCATTTCATGTATCTCAAATTAAGCGATTGCTTAGGTCAAAGGTCACATAGTGTTTCTTTAAAAAGAGCTTTTTTTTTTTTTTTTTTAGAAAAATTGAGAGTGGAAAAAAAAGAAAATCTATTTCTGTTGAGAAACAGAAAATTGCCGCTGGCATTGAAATGCTGTTCTTAAGAAATAGTAACAAATAGAATCAGTAATTTACCCGTTAGTAATCAAAGTCATGACATGACAAAAATATGAAAGTACATACATTTTAAGACGTTATAAAAAAGAACTGAGAAACACCTTCAGAGTAAAATCACATAATTTAAGATCTAATTAAAAAGTTTCTCTCTGAAGTTGAAAGAAAATATTTTGTGTTCTAAATAGTTAAGAAGCAAAACATCCGCGTGAGCAGCCTCTGGTCCCTCGGCTCTGGCCCCTTCAGAACGGATCCTTTGGTCTGTAATCAGACCATCATGTTACTGCACGATCTGAACTGTTAGAGGTGCGTTTCCCACACCTTTCTCTGCTGCTGCAAGTCAGAAATATTGGAACACGATCGTCTTGTTCAGCCTGGCTGTAGGTTTGCCTCCTGTCACTGGCCTCTGGATTTCTTGGTGGAAATAGACATCAAGGACTGATTTGGGAGCAGAACAGCAGTGATCTTCCAGACGAGGTTTCTTTCCTTCTCTGGTTTAATGACAAAACCGACTGGAACTTTTAAGATGAACCAGTGATTGGTGGCCTAGTGGTCAGGGCATTGGATCCCAGAGGTTCTGAGCTCAAGCTCCACTCCCACTAGGAGTATAAATCACATCCATCATGGCGATTCGATTCAGTATCGATTTTCTGACCCAACGATTCGATTATTTTCAATACTCAAGAATACACCACGATTCGATTCGATTAATCGGTTACATTTTTTTTTTATTATGATTATTTTTTTTACACTAAACAAAGTTTCAAGTTTGAAATAAATCAATGAAAGCTGTAATATCGTTATGCATTTTTTTTTTTTTAGAAACAGCAGCAAATAACAGAAGTAGAAAAGTTGCATGAAAAAATACTGCACAGAATCAATAGAGTGCAATGCACACTGCAAAAACCATCTAGAAATAAGCACAAAATTTCTTAAAATAAGTGCATTTACCCTTAATTTTAGTAGGTAAATAAGACGATTTGCCAATGGAATGAGTATTTCTACTCCTAAAATAAGACAAATAGATAATATTCACTTGAAATAAGACAAAGCAATTGTTTTTTTCTTATTTTAAATGTAAATTGTCTTGTTCCATTGGCGAGGTGTCTCACTTATCTCCTCAATTCAAGACAAAATTCACTAAATTTAAGCAAAAATAACTCAGAGATTTCCATTTTTTGCAGTGCAATACCTCGGCTCCAGACGTCCCCGCCCCCCTCCACAGACGCTCGCTGCTCCTCTCCCAGATTGTAGCTGACCGCAGACAGGAGGCCAGCTTGTTTTGTTTTTATCACCGAAATTGCGGAAAACAACTCATGAAGTTTGACCCGCTAGAAGAGCGAGGTGCGCGAGAACGCTGGGAGCCTTTTTCCACCTGGATCTCCGCTCTTTTTGGCCCTCATGTCCCTCCGTCGTCGGACTAAACTCGCCCCCACTTCCTCGCCGCCTCGGCCGTATCTAGACCCACAGCGTGTAGCACAGACCACGCTTCAATATTGAGCATAAATCAAAAATATCTGCATCAAGCTCACTGCAACACACTGCTGTAAGAGTATAACCAGGAAGCGAGGCAGGAGGGCAATAGGTTTAGCGCCACCGCAGCATGGGAGGGAGAATTACGCCCAGGAGCAAATAAATAAAAATAGACCGGAGGAAAAAAAAAAAACATGAATCGATTCTCTTGAGGACGTGTCGATGCATCAGATCGTCGACTGTTGGATCGATGCATCGATACAAAACGATTATTATTTACACCCCTAACTCCCACAGACTGCCACTCTGGGTCCCTGAGCAAAGACCCTTAACCCCACACTGCTCCCTGGGCGCCGCACAATGGGATGGGTTAAATGCATAAATTTCATTTTGTTACTTTGTACTTGTGACAATGTAATGACAATAAAGTTGAATTCTAATTCATTCTAATTGATGCAAATACCTCCTAAAATAATACAATGGAGCGTGTCCTTAGACTATGATGGGGGTTCCTGTTCGTTCTGGGCTTTTCTTAGACTGTTAGTTCACTTTTGAGTTCGACAACTCACATGATCACAGACTGTGATGCCATGCGGTGGCGGCTGTGTTCCTTCCTAACTGACTTACGTGTTTTCTGAAGATGTCAGCGTGGGGGCCTAGAGCCTGAGGATCTGCATCTCTGATGAACCAAACAACATCATCTACAGACCAGGTGGTTGGGTCCTTATTGGCTGGAGCTTTAGATTCCTGGGATTCTGGAGGCATGCTGTATCCTCCTGGGAGAACAGAGGGAGGAGTTTCACTCTATCATGTGGATTTAAGGGCAGATTTAAGTGTGAACCATCTCTAACCTGTCCTGTTTCCATCTGGAAACATGTTAGGGCTTGAGGCCGGCTGTCTGCACATACTTATGGCGCCTGAGCTGCTGGAGAACTGCTGCGAAGAGCGAAACCCATAGGAGGACTTTGACGAGTAGGACGAGCTTATGGAGCCGAAAGCAGAATCGCCGTGGTCGACAGAGTAGCGCTTGGCTTCTGACTGGTCTCCATGATAGTCCTCAGTCATGGATGTTTCAGCTAACACCCAGATGGAGAGTCATAGGAAGACAGGATGAGTGCAGAATCGGTGCATCTTGTTTATAACTTCTACTCTTAGAGGCAAAAAGAAATGATACCATCTGACTGATAGGATCCACCGCTGCGCTGGCTAATGGGCTGATCGCTGAAGAGGTTTTCACAGTGCAGGCTGCGACAAAGCTTCTTGAGAAAACGAAGCACATAGTCGATGCTGTTCACCACAGGGAGGCTCAGAAGATGCTGCTTCCCATCAAATGTGGCTGGAAGAGCAAAACGACACCAGATTACACTTTATTTATTACAAACCACATCATGAAACGTCTACCCAGCTTAATATTTTATTCCCCCTGTAAACCTAATCTCAAATTACGTGTTTAAAAAGTTAAATAAACAAGCAGAGAACAACACCTGGTCGAGGTCTTGGTACAGCACCTGATATCTTTTCTCCTCCGTAGCCTTGCGTGAGAAGAGTGAACACGGTTTTTTGCTGGAAGGCGCTGTCGATGCAGCCCTGGACGGCCTGCTGCAGCACCACCGACGGTCTGTCGGGTCCGAAGTGATCAGGAAGCTGCTGGATCTTCTTCCTGTCCAGGTTGGGGCCGGTGTGGGCCTGCTTGTTGATGTAGATGCAAACTGAAACCAAAAAGAGGAAAGATGACACCTTGGATTGGTTTTTCTTTTGACCAGTTATGTTTTTTCCTCTCTTCAATTCGTGGATGTACAGAACCCTGAAAAGGTACTATTTTTCACAATTTTTCATTGTAAATAACATCGCTTTAAGGTCATTGGGATTGTCAGATAAAATATAAATATCCGAATAAAATAAAGTTACAGGTATAGTGGGGAATTTTTGCGAACTTTTGAAAAAACCTGTCCTCTTCCCTTAAAAAAATGCACATGCAGAAGCCTGTATCCGCTCCTGAGAGGGAACGCCTATTAAATGTGTGAGAGCGTGCACGAGCCCATTTCTCCTCGTGCACGCTCTGTTTAAAAGTTGCTGTTTGCATTGCTCATACTAGCTTACTTTCCAGAAGGTCTGCAGTTTTTTCACTATGTCAGACTCACCACCGGTAGTGAAAATGGGGACGACCACGAAGGACGGCCTTATGTAAACACATCACCAAAATGATTGACAATTAGGAGGACCACTTATTTTGATGATCCATCCGGAAGAAGAACATCCTCCACTATACCTTTAAGGTTTACGGTTATAAATTAAAGTTCATCTGTACCTTTTCAAGGTGGCTTATCTTTTCTTTTACCTGTTAGCACCTGAGCGGTGGCAGAATGTGGGATGGTTGCAGCGTCCTGAGGAATAGAGCTCATATCAGGCTCAGGAGTGCTGCTGGGTGGAGAAATTGCCAAAGGGGTCATCACCATCCGAGGTTTGAGCTGCAGAAGAACAGGTTTTAGAATCTATTCTTAACCGAGCCGCAGGAGGTGGAGCAGTCAGAAAATGTATTTTCCGATTCTGTTGTTGGATTCTGGATTCTTTTTGGTCTGGCATGGACTTATCTGCAAGATCGACTACAGAACCAAGTTTATGTTTAAACAAAAAGGATATTTCTAACCTTTAGAGAACCAATGAGAAGAAAAGAGCTGGTTGTGCTCACTATTGCTCTTCCAGGTCTGTGGACCATCTAAATCCCCTTTGATTGACTCATCTTTACTCTGTGGGTTTCATCCCAGCAGCAGCTTAGAAAAAAACACATTTTTATTGTTAAAATCTCTTCATGTTTTTTTTTTTTCCATCTGTGCTACTTTATTGAGGATCTCTGGAGAGAAGATCCCTCTAGAAAATACATTTATGGATAAATGAGGCAAATGTGAATAAATAAAGAGGAAATAAATAAAAAAAACAAATATAAATTCATTTATGACTAGTTTAGTAGTTTATGTGAGTAAATTATTTTTTTTTTTAAATAAATTAGGAAAGCACAAAAAAAACATAGAATCTTCCATTGATTTCATGGTTATATGACAGTTTTTTATTTTTAGAGTAGGAAATGGAAATTGCAAAATTTGAGGTTTAACAGAAAGATTTATCTGAGCTTCTTTTAATCCCTGATTGCTCAGGCTGGAATAAAACACCAAATCCTTTCTGTATCGGATCTTCATTTCTCATTAACAAATTTAATACCTTTTTTCAATACTTTCTTGATAGGTTTATCAATGTATTTTTCTTTTAGATTTTTTGTTTAACCTAAATTCTCACTTCTGCATTTAAAGAAAATTAAAGCTACAGTGTGTAACTTTTAGCGACATCTAGCGGTCAGACTGCAGACTGCAGCAACATGAACATCTCCCCCCCACCGCTTCTCCCCCCCCAACAGTACGGCGAGCGTTACGGGACAAAATGTCTTCCACGACGTCCGCATCACCTACCTTCTCAAGTGATGAGGTTTGTTTACATAGATCATTTTACAGATAGTATTTCATTAGTCTGTGTAGGGTATAGATTTCATGTAGACTTAAGATAATAAATATACCCGTTATTTTTTCTACATCGTTGTGACGTTTTGGCGATCTCGCAATCGCTAGTTTGTTGGTTCTGCGCTGCCGTAGCGCAAAGATCTCTGCCTCCATGGCTGCGAGACCCGCTCCTATGTAATTATAAATAACGAATTCTAAGGCAACGCAAATATTAAGGTTAAGAGGCTGAGCTCGTAGATGATGATAAATAACATAGTTATGTATAATATATTACATTTCTGACTGTATATCCCTGTAATTATTACACACTGTAGCTTTAAGTTAAACCCTTTTAAATAAGAAAATGTTGTATTTAATTTGCTGTGGTCAAATGTGTACCTATGTGAGGTGGAAATAAGGTTCAGGATGGGGTCAGTACTATGGATAGCTAAATAATATAAATATGAATATTTAATAATATTTATGTGTTCAAAATAATGTTTTTTAATTGATAATTGGGGTGAAAAGGGTGAAATATATTTGACTGTCCAATAAAAAGGTCACAGTTGGTTAAGGAAAAATGTGCAGATTTCGATAGTTGGATGAACAATCAGTGCATCTTTTTTAAACATCTGGCTGCTATTAAACTCTGTTTTTTTTTTAAATCTTTTAAATCATTGTTTAAAAAGACAATAAAAAACCAAACATGTCCACCAAATCCAGGTTGTGTGTCCATCTACTTGTGCACACACCCGTTTCTAAACAACCAAACATCCCATCCCCTCTCTCCTCCCCATCTGGCTGACCTTGAAGCCGGGCTTTCTCCCCCTTTTCTTCGGCACTTTGAGTGGTGGGAGTGACTCGAGGTACCGGTTAGGGAAATCCATCTTAGCCACGCTGCGGAGGGGGGGCCTCCCCCTCTTCCTGCCCGGTATCTTCCCCGGCTGGCTGGGGATGAAGGAAGGAGCCACTGCGGCCGACTGCATGTCACCGTTGCTGCTGCTGCCTGATTTCTGTGCTGCTGCAGCAATTACGCTCATCTGGAGCTGCAGACAAAAGAAGAAGAAAAACACACATTCAGACCTGCACTTTGCTTGCACATTGATCCTCCTCTGCTCCTCAGCAGCTGGGTACTAAGGAGCAGCATTAACCTCCATTAGAAGCAGGGGGGGAATTGCAAAGGAGACATAGATTTCAGCAACATCTGAACAGTAAAACACTCTAACCCACTTACAGAAGCAGCACTTAGCAGAGCTGCAATAATTAAACTAGACAAAGAGTAGCCATGCATGATCTCTTAGGAAACACCACCTCCATCCTGCACTGATAACACATAAATAAACCTAATAGGGAAAGGGAGGTGACTATTACCTGCTGTCCTCTATTGTGAAAGCCCAACAGCAGAGACCTTTTGTTTCATACCCCACAGCCCTAAAGATGACAGTAAAGCTAAATTCCTAGCAATGCAGGAAAAGCCATCTAGCTTTTTCAGTGTGCTGCTTTTTTCCTCCTCTCCTTTTTGGTGAACACACTGCTGCTGCTGCTGCTGCTCGGCACGCAGGCTGCAGACATCTCATTAAACTAATGCATTCAGCACTGCAAGAGAGAGGGAGGGGGAAAGAGGGGGGGGGGGGTGAAATTGACTTCACCATGGCTACCCAGCTATGAATTACCATTAAGATGACACAGTCCACCCTAGTATTTAAAGAAGGGGGGGGGGGGGGGGGGGGGCAGATCAGGAATGTAGGCTCATCTTTCTTGCAGCAGCACATTTATCCAGAGACAACAAGCCTGCCGTTAGCATGAGCAGAATATTTTAAGAGGTCAGTCAAAGGATGGGGCACATAAACAAACATGAATCAATCATGGGCTGCACTCACCATCCAAGCAGATGTGCTGTATCCTTATTCACTCCCAGATAACGCCGGCTTTCCTCCCTGCCACCAAGAGCACAGCGCCTGTATGAAGCCGGATTCCACTGTAAAAATGTGTGTGTGTGTAAAGCAGGCACTGACAGACAGTGAGCGAGTGACAATATGTGTGTGTGTGTGTGCATTAAAGAGACAGGGAGGGAGGGGAAACCTCTGTTGTCATGACAACAAGCCTGTAAGCCCTGCCAGTTGTCTGCCATGTTTTGTCGTAGACTCTAGCTGAGTGCAGCTGTGGAGGTGCAGTCACACATAGTTTCTGCTTCTCTGCAGCAGCAGAATACTTCCCTGTTAGCTGCTGGGTATCATGCAGATGTTTTGTTATGAGCAAAAGGCATTTAAGTTGGAAATGCATGAAATATATTGGCTTAAAATGGGATCGGTGGAATTTTTTTCTCCCTTCATTATCCTTTTAAAATGTACTGGTTGTAAAACAACCAAATATAAGCCTGAGATCTGTGAAAAAAACCTGATAGAAAACATTTGTTTAAATTCAGTTTGATAAACAAATAATCTAAAGAAACAATAAAGTTTTTACAAGCAAGAAGCTGCCCTCTCAATTAAAACGGCACATAATGTGGCTGGAGAAAAGGATTGGATGATTTTACCCATGATTTATAGTGACACACTAAAGCACTGTATGAGCTTTAGCACGCTAGGAGCCCACAGTCTGATGCTCTTTCCGGTTCATGAATGATGTCACTTCCAGTTGGCTCAGCACATCAAAGCTCTTTTTATAACCAGTACAAGATTCTGTTAAGCATTACGCTTATTTTTAAGGCTATTTATTACATTTAGGGCTTAGTTTAGGCATTGAAAGGAAATAATGTATGACCTGGAAAAGCCCTGAGACTGATGGCGGCCTTAGAATACTGCCTACATTCATTATTCTCAATTTTACACATGACCAGTGGAAAACTACTGATCCAATCCCGAATAACCACAAGTTCCCTCTGACACCACTCTTCAGTGTGGTAGTTGCTACCAAATAAAAAAGAATAGCATAGAGTCAGCTATTTTCAGTTTAATTAAGGTGTTTAAAATGAGTTAGACATTTTTTAGAGAGGAAGCTATTTTCTACAGTGAAAATATTAACGTTCCCTAACTATCCAGGGTAGGAAAGGAGCTCAGGCTGCTGTGCTGAATCCAGACAGCCTTCAACCTTATGGATGTCATCACTAGACAGAAACAAACATGCATGATGTGAGTCAAAACTTGGCAAAAGAACTATAAATAAAGTTACACAAATGTAATGAAGCTCTCTCTGTGACAGAAAGCAACATGAAACCACAACCCCCATTTTTAAAGTGCTGCTAACAGAAAGATTGGATTACAGAGACCAATATCACAGTTAGAATCTACTTTATTGAAAAGAAGGGGCGGATAGTCTGATAGATTCATACCCTGTCTTTTAATGATTTTACATCTCAATATATTAGAAATTATAAGCGTTTCTCACATGTTTTAATAATCTTTTTTTATTCCGTAACATAATTGTCTCATACTTTGTTAAATCATGTTTTTAAGTCCTACAAATAAGTTTCATAATGTTTAAAAACTATTTTCCCTCCTTATTTAGTCAATATTTAATACAGCTGAAAAAAAAATGTAAATATAATGACATACAATTTGTTTAACTCAGTATACTGTAAAAAAATATTTATGCCTTTATGTTATAAAAGGACGTCTTAATAAAAGAGAAAACTCAGGTTCTTAAATTTGATCAACTTTAAATAATTTTATTTATTGATAACTTGCATCGACAATGGCAACAACAACAAAACCTTCTGTAAAGCTTCAGTTAATAAATGAATTATTTATCAATCTTACATTTGAGATTTTTACTGTCAGATTTTGGGTTGGTCATTTAAATTTTTTTTCGTACAAAAATTTTAATATCTTATGATTTATTGCACAATAAAATTACCTGTAAAAAGAGGATAGGTGAGCTACAGTTGGTGTTGTAAAGGAGGGAAGGAAAAATGCTGAAAAAACTATTTTGTTTTGATGAATTCTACCATTTATGTTGCTTTCCAGTAATGCAGACAGACTTATATTACTGTCGACATTTTCTTGCCACGACAGTTTAATTGTTTTCTCTAAAAGATAATTAGCACTTGTCTGATCAGGTGGTAATTTCCTTTAATTTTTATATTTTCCGAGCATAAGGTTTTTATATCGCATTCTAATTTATAATCCTTACAAGCACAAAACTTACTGTGTTTAAAGGAAACATAACTGTAAAATGGAAGAAAAGGGATTATGTGGATTTCCAAACGTTTTTAACCCATAAAAATCTGTTTTATGCTAATCTTTCTCTATTAACCCTAAGTACTAAGTAGAGTCACATTAATTACCAACAGAACACATTAAACGTCTCTGTGTTTTCATTTATACTTTTTTTGGTATTGCTTTGGTTTTACGTAAATGTTTGCGAAAGTGATAAAATTTTATTTAAATAAAATAGAAATAACAAAGGAAAAATATTTCCACTATTAAAAACATTCCCTGCACTGGTTATCTGTCGCCCCCTAGAGGATTACATTGAAACAGTTTGCTGTGTTCGGCGCGGTGTTTGCTAATAAAGTTTCACCGTTAACCTTTGACCCCAAGATGTCTGCCTACATACCGCTCTCTGTGAAGATGTCACCGTCAGCCTTGGCGGGCATAAAGTTTGTTTTAACGGAGCATTGTTCTTCTAGAAAGTTCCTAAAATCTCTGAAAGAGCTGAGCAGGCGAGGTGAGACGCGCTGACTGCGCATTTTTTAAACTATCAGTCTTTATTTTAGCGGAACTCGTAGCTGCGGATGTGAATGAAGGAGCCGACGTACTGTTTTTGTCTCGCTGTGATGTGAGCCAGGTTACGCGGTGACAGCAGGTCAGACGGCGGCGAGCACCGTGGAAGATGAGGGCGGTGTGAGCGGCGGTGGGTTCAGCGGACCTTTGGATCACTACAACGGGCTGATCCGAGCCGGGAGCCTGCGGGAAGACGAGCACCAGAGAGCGGTGCTTCAGACGCTGGACGAGCTGCGCAGAACGCTGAGAGGATACACCAACAGACCCACATCCATCTTCTCAAGGGTAAACATAAACACGTGTTTAGAAACAATCTCCATTTGTTTACTGGGTCATAACAGTTACAAAATACGGCGATCCAAATGTGCCAAAAATGTCCCTACACTGTAAACCTACCTGTCTACCATATCAAATGTAATAGAGGGGCAGCTTTTATTTCAAGGGGGCACAGAAGAAAGCATGAAACAAACTTTTTGCCATGTGGGTGAAAAATGTAATTGTTTATCAGGGAAACAAAATTTGATCAAACTATTTAAAATTTAAATGGTTCAAACTAGGACTGCAACCAATTATAACTCTAATCCTTTTCTGCATTGGCCCCTGTTGGCCCCTGTCTAGAACCGCCCATTTTCCTTCAGTTGTAGTGGTTCTGATCACTGACCCTGTTATCATAGTGTCTCATGTCGTCTCCCTGCACCGTCTGGCTTGTTGCATGATATATTTGGAGTGATATTTGGAAAATAGTGGGGGAATTCTTATTTTTTTTTAATTACTGTAGAATATTTGAGTCACTAAAAACTAATGCTGCCCCAATCGTTGGATCTAACAATGCCCCGAGGCTCACATGGGTTAATATTTGTCTAAAGTCTAGGTTTAAAATGAGATTAAGGTAAGTGCTTTTATTAGTCAACAGTTGTTGATCAAACGGCAGTAAATTACCTGATTGATCCAACTCTGGTGATGTTTAAGAATCAATAGCTCTAAAATCCTGTGACCTGTTGATTAATTGGGAATGTTTTCTAACTGCGGAACAAATAAAACTCTCCCACTTCATGTGCTGCCAAGACCTCTACTAGGGATGCAGGATATTGGGATTTTGGCCGATATCCCATATGCCGATATTTTAAAACTCATGTAGCCGATAACCGATATCGATACCGATGTTAAAGCTGGACAAAAATAAGTAGTCATTGAAAATAGCAGTTTTGTTATCCATTTCTGACACTTTGAAAAATAATATACTCAAATATATTTTCATATGCTGATATCAAATAGATTTTTAAAAACGCGGTATCGATCTATTTTACTTTCAAAATCTGGTGAAATTTCATCGTTCTGTTACAAACTCTTGTGATATTTTGCAAATTCTTGTGAGATTTTGTTAGTAAAATAGATCGATACCGCGTCAATATATCAACATATAAAAATATGGCAACATTTGGTGAATTTTCGGGGGATTTCGTAGCATAACGATGACATATAGCAATATTTCATTAGTAAAAGAGATTGATATGGTGTTTTTAAATGGCAATATATCAGCATATGAAGATATTGGGATATTTTAATGGATCAATATTTGTTCCCTCGTCTTTAGAAGTTTTTAAGTCTGTAAAAAAGAAGTTTTTGAGGAAGAAGAAGAAGAAGTATTTTTTTTTTTTTTTTTTTTTTTTAGACTTTAGAAACTCAGAAGCTGATCAAATATCGGGTTAAATATCGGTGGGGTGGCCGATGTCCGATATTCAGTTTTAAGGCCGATACCGATAGGGGGCCGATTGTATCGTGCATCCCTAACCTCTACGATGTTTGATAGGGATAAAAATATATATATATTTTGTTTGTGTTATCCCAGTTTCCTCCATAAGTTAAGCCTTTTAATTAGAGCTGTATACGTTTCACAAAAAGTTGAAGTGGGTTTGTTCTCAAGCAAAGGATGAATATGTAAAAAACTGATCTGTGCTCCCTATTGGTTATGGTGAAAAATCTTTTGTTCTGTTCCACACAATCTATGCTTTACCACAGTAATCTTTGACTCTTGACTGCAAATTATAAAAAATGAAGCAAAAGAGAAGTCTATAAAGATTGGAGAGAAGAATTATAAAAGATCGCTCTAGAAGTCTGATTGGGTTGCTTCTATACAATGAGGGAAATGGATGGAATGGAACTCTCTATCTCGTAAACATTTCTTTAAATGTTGGGGTACACTTAATAAATGTGCTGCCAATGATTTTGTAAAATTATAATATTTGTCTTTTTAAAAAATAAGAAAATTAACCCTCATCCTGTTTTCCTCTTTAAATATATTACTTCAAGTTAAAGGTCTATTTTTTCCCCTCAAATCTATCAGTAAAAAAAGTAACCTGGATTTATTGTTTAGTTCTGAACATGTAGTCTCCAATTTTTGCTCCAACCACTAAAGTGTTTAATTCACTTTATAATGCCTATTTATTGCTAAAATAGAGCAGAGTCATCCATGGACCTGCTTTCAATCATTATTTTCTCAAAAAAAAAAAAAAAAAATCTTAACATTTTTTGTTGTTGTTCTTTAGTTTTTAACTAAACCAAAGCCTCCAAAAGGCTGCTACATCTACGGCGACGTTGGTAAGAGAACCGATCATCTGAATTTAATCCCCTTTATGTATTCATTCCACCCTAACTGTCCTCTTCTTCTTTCAGGCACGGGGAAAACTATGGTGATGGACATGTTTTATTCATATGTGGAAACGGAGAGGAAAAAGAGGGTTCACTTCCATGGGTTTATGTTGGATGTGCATAAACGTGAGTACAGTTCTTGGTGCAGTTTTAAAGAAGCCGTCTTTGGAGGTTAGCCTGGCTGTTCGGACAGATTACTGAACATTATGCTGAATAATTCATGAAAACCATAGATCAGGATGCATCAGCAAAACAGCAAACACTTCTCCATCAGGAGAGTGAAGAGCTTCTAGTTAAGCTGAATATTCGCTGAATGTTCTCGTCGGATGTGTCAAATTTTATCGAGTCTAAACTTGTGATGCCTCCTTTCAGGGATCCATCGGTTGAAACAGAGCATGCCCAAAAGGAAAGCAGGAAAAATGGCCAAATCTTATGACCCCATCGCTCCAGTTGCAGAAGAGATCAGCGAGGAGGCTTGTCTGCTGTGCTTTGATGAGTTTCAGGTGAATTAAACTACCTTTTTTAAAGCAGGTTGAACAGTTTTATTCCATTGCTTAATCGCTGCCTCTCATTTCAGGTGACGGATATAGCAGACGCCATGATTCTAAAGCAGCTTTTTGAAAACCTGTTTCTGAACGGCGTTGTTGTCGTGGCAACATCAAACCGTCAGCCTGAAGGTAATTAGCACGTTTTGGGCATTTACTTTACTTATTGTCATGGTGTTTATCTAAATAAACGGTTCTTTAATAAATCAGCTGCCGTTTAAAAATGCATTGTGTAATGTATCCTTCTTATACGCAATCTGCAATTGAAGCTGAAGTAATTATTGGTTAAAGAAATTTAAGTCCATCTATTCACATGTAAAGACTCTTTTCTGCAATACAAATACTGTGACTACTTAATGTTTTTTAGCTGTTGTTATTTTTAAGTTTGCTGCTAATCTTTCTTCATTTCCTGTATTTATGGGAATGAATCAATCAGCCGGCATAAATCAGACCTATACTCTAATTCTCTAATGCAGTTTTAGGTCTAGGAATGGAGATGAGGGTTTGCTGTGTAATAAATCATTTAATTATTCCTTTGATCATATGTTTTGGACCATTTCTCTGTGAAACTCAACAATGCCGGTAGTGCTGGGCGACATGGAAAAAGTCACATATCCCGATATGGACTATTTTATATCACAATAACGATATATATCGCAATATGCACCAATTAAGTACATTTTCAGCAAATCTCTGAAAAATATGACAAAACAATATAATTGTTTATTTTTTCAACTTTATTTTGAAGTGAGATTTATAGAACTGTCACAAATTAGAAAAATAAATTGTAGTGCAGCAATATATATGCATAAGATGAGGCGGAGGTGGGGCTACAGTATCCTACTAAATGCTACAGGTATTTAAATGAAATGACTGCAGTTCTTTAGGTGATAGAAGAGGTTAGTCGTGTTGCCGTTGGGTGAGGGAACAGTCTTGTAGCATAGTTTGCAAATGATCGTTGTCTGCTCCTTGTCGGACTTCTTAAATCCAAAATGTAACCAAATCACAGACGTGCGCCCTCCTCTTTTTGGTCAAATTTCTTCATCTTGGGTTGCCTGCGTAGCTGTCTCTGTTTGTTGCGACCACGGGTTCAATACTTCAGCCTCCTGCGTCTCCATCTCTCATGAGTTAAGTAACGTAAAGCATGTCGCGAACCCGCGTGTGAATCAAAAGCCGTAAAGAACCACAGGACGGCGCTTTTTTGTGGATAAAAAAAAAAAAATCTTATTTTATCTTATAAGCTATGAGTAGGCTACGTGGCTCAACTCAACCCAAACTTTATTTATAAAGCACGTTTAAAACAACCGGGCTTGACCAAAGTGCTGTACAGGAATCACAGTTAAGGAACATAAGATAAAAGCTAAAGGCTAAAATACATGAACACATAAAAATAGAATAAGATAAATGTTTCAATTAAAATACATTTTAGAATAAAATAAAATTTTGCCAAATGTCCACTTAGACATGATTAAAAGCCAGGGAGAAAAAATGTGATTTTAAAGAGGATTTAAAAACCTGAAAGGGGCCAATATGCCAAGGCAAGTTATTCCAGAGCCTCGGTGCCATAAAGGCTCGATCACCTTTAGCTTTTAGTCTGGTTTTAGGCATCGCCAGTAGCAGCTGATTAGAGGATCTCAGTGTTCTGGCCGGGGCATGAATTTGGAGAAGCTCAGTCAAATACTGGGGGGGTTTGACCATTAA
This sequence comes from Cyprinodon tularosa, assembly GCF_016077235.1. Classification (NCBI taxonomy): domain Eukaryota; kingdom Metazoa; phylum Chordata; class Actinopteri; order Cyprinodontiformes; family Cyprinodontidae; genus Cyprinodon; species Cyprinodon tularosa. The sequence goes on along the minus strand of NW_024039153.1, from coordinate 79,142 downwards.
GAGCTTTAAAAACAAACAATAAAATTTTTAAATCTATCCTAAAATAACCGGGAGCCAGTGCAGTGAGGCTAGAACAGGTGATATTTGGTCACGTTTACATGTGCCAGTAAGAAGACGGGCAGCTGCATTTTGTACCAACTGCAGAAGGTGTAAAAGTGAGCGGTCCAAGCCAGCATATAAAGAGTTGCAGTAATCCAATCTTGTATTAATAAAAGCATGGATTACGATCTTTTTGTGGCAGGTACCCTTTCACTTTTGATCAAATTCTTAACTGATAAAAGCTATTTTTTACAACCGAACTAACCTGGCGATCAAATTTCAACCTGTCATCAAATATTACACCTAGATTTTTTTTACTGTTGATCGAATGTTAGGTGTAAGAGGGCCCAAGAAGCCAGGGGGAAAAACTGCTGGACTACAACCAAACATTATAATTTCTTTCTTACTTTCATTCAGATTCAGAAAGTTTGAGGCCATCCATGATTTAACGTGGCTGCACTAATACGTCTGTTGTAGTCTATCATGGGAAATATTTGCTTGAATACGAGATACAATTGTATTAGAAACGATAGAATAGAATTACCACGATAGACACTTTTCTATCGTCCGTATGATATGTATCGTCTTATCGCCCAGCCCTAAATGATGGATTCCTTTTAGGGATGCACGATATAATCGGCCCCCTATCGGTATCGGCCTTAAAACTGAATATCGGACATCGGCCACCCCACCGATATTTAACCCGATATTTGATCAGCTTCTGAGTTTCTAAAGTCTAAAAAAAAATAAAAAATACTACTTCTTCTTCTTCCTCAAAAACTTCTTTTTTACAGACTTAAAAACTTCTAAAGACGAGGGAAAAAATATTGATACATTAAAATATCCCAATATCTTCATATGCTGATATATTGCCATTTAAAAACACCATATCAATCTCTTTTACTAATGAAATATTGCGATATGTCATCGTTATGCTACGAAATCCCCCGAAAATTCACCAAATGTTGCCATATTTTTATATGTTGATATATTGATGCGGTATCGATCTATTTTACTAACAAAATCTCACAAGAATTTGCAAAATATCACGAGAGTTTGTAACACAACGATGAAATTTCACAAGATTTTGAAAGTAAAATAGATCGATACCGCGTTTTTAAAAATGAATTTGATATCAGCATATGAAAATATATTTGAGTATATTATTTTTCAAAGTGTCAGAAATGGATAACAAAACTGCTATTTTCAATGACTACTTATTTTTGTCCAGCTTTAACATCGGTATCGATATCGGTTATCGGCTACATGAGTTCTGACACAAAAAATGTGTCAACAGTGATTCTGTTTAATCGATATCTGATGTGAGCTACAGCTAATATTTTATGTGTTCCACCAGATTTGTATAAAAACGGACTGCAGAGAGTCAACTTTGTGCCTTTTATCGCGGTGTTGCAGGTGAGTAAGGTGAACCTTTTTTATGTTTTTGCTGCGAGCAGACGGCTCACTAAACATTGAAGAAATTCTCTTGCCCACCTGCAGAAATATTGCCAAACTCTTCGTCTTGATTCAGGGATCGACTATCGCAAAAGGAACAGACCTTCTGCTGGGAAACTCTACTTTCTGTAAGTCATGTGAACTAAACAGGACACAGAAACCCTGTTTTTCCTTCTTTCTTTCTCCTAAGCTGCTCTGCTTCATTCTGTGTAGCTCCAGTGAGCCTGATGCAGAGGCAACGTTGGACAAGATGTTTGACGAGCTGGCTTTTAAACAGAACGACAGTGAGGGAGCTTCAGCCAACATTTCTCTGAACTCTACAGCCTGATATAGAGCATGACTCACCTTTATTTGCTTATTTTATTGTGCAGTTACCCGACCGCGGGTTTTAAATGTTCACAACAGGAAAGTCCGTCTGAACAAAGCGTGCGGGACGATCGCAGATTGTACGTTCGAGGAGCTGTGTGACAGGGTGAGTCTGCGTTATTCCCTCACTGTTTCACTTTGTTTGGCCTGATAGTTGGAATGCATGAACACAGAGCCATGCAGAACGATTGCTCTGCTTTCATTTCTCACTTTTTTTCAGGTTACTAAGACCTTGATGTAATTTATTTGAATTTTCTAGACCAAGACAAAACGGCTCATTATTGTGAAAAGAATTATTTTTATTAAGACAAGTAAAAAACAGGAAATGTTTCATACGTTAGTATTCAGCTCCTCATTTTAGTCATAACTGCTTTAAAGAGCTTCATCTTTTAATCACTGTTTATAGATTCTTAATTGGATTCAAGTCTGATCTCTAATTAGGCCATTCTAACACATGAATATGCAGCTCTGGTTGTTTTTAGGCTTGTTATCCTGCTGGAAGCTTCATTTTTACAGCATTACTGCATTTCTTTTTCTTAGAATCCAGCAGGATTTCTGACTAGGATTGGCTTGTTTTAGTTCCATCTAGCCTCGTGAGACCATCCTGATCTCGCGAGCTTTCAAGGTTTCACTCGCAGATCAGTCTGGAGACTCTCCGTTAAAGAAAATTTGGAGCCGTTCACCAAACGAACGTCCAATCAGCGTTGGCTTTGAGGCGGGTTGAGGTGTGACGCAACGAGAAGCGCGACAGTTCAGTCTAAAGAACATGGCGGCTTCAGCCGATGAAACTAGCGTTAGCGTGGCTATCGAGCAAGTTTTATGGGAATTACAGAGTATTTCTTCACTGAAAGAAGAGCAAAACACTGCTCTGGAGGCTTTTCTCAGAGGAAAAGATGTTTTTGCTCTTCTCCCGACTGGTTTCGGCAAGAGTAGCCTGGCTGTTAGTACGTCATATGTTTCGTTGATCTGATTGGTTTATTTGGCCCGTCTATCACCAACATAGGCCAATCAGCTAACCAGTATTTTCGCCCCTTCCCAAAATTACTTCTACGGAAGGTTTCCAGATGGATATGCGGAGCAGATTATTTTAATACATTATTATAATTATAATAATTATAATAATGTATTTATTATATAATAAATACATAATTCATAATTATTATAATACAGATTATTTTAATTAATGCTGATGAAGATTCTCAGTCATCCAGGTCATAGTCATTCCGTAAAAGATTAAAAAACAATTCACTGGACTTGGTTTCCAAGATTTGAAGACGTTTCGCCACCTCTCCAGGAAGCTTTCTCAATTCAAATGTCTGGATCCGCAGTGAGTTTGAGTCTTTATGAGTTTGAGTCTTTATGAGTTTGAGTCTTTATGAGTTTGAGTCTTTATGAGTTTGAGTCTTTATGAGTTTGAGTCTTATATGAGTTTGAGTCTTTGAGTTTGAGTCTTTATGAGTTTGAGTCTTTATGAGTTTGAGTCTTATATGAGTTTGAGTCTTTATGAGTTTGAGTCTTTATGAGTTTGAGTCTTTATGAGTTTGAGTCTTTATGAGTTTGAGTCTTTATGAGTTTGAGTCTTTATGAGTTTGAGTCTTTATGAGTTTGAGTCTTTATGAGTTTGAGTCTTATATGAGTTTGAGTCTTTATGAGTTTGAGTCTTTATGAGTTTGAGTCTTTATGAGTTTGAGTCTTTATGAGTTTGAGTCTTTATGAGTTTGAGTCTTTATGAGTTTGAGTCTTTATGAGTTTGAGTCTTATATGAGTTTGAGTCTTTATGAGTTTGAGTCTTTATGAGTTTGAGTCTTTATGAGTTTGAGTCTTTATGAGTTTGAGTCTTATATGAGTTTGAGTCTTTATGAGTTTGAGTCTTTATGAGTTTGAGTCTTATATGAGTTTGAGTCTTATATGAGTTTGAGTCTTTATGAGTTTGAGTCTTTATGAGTTTGAGTCTTATATGAGTTTGAGTCTTATATGAGTTTGAGTCTTTATGAGTTTGAGTCTTTATGAGTTTGAGTCTTATATGAGTTTGAGTCTTATATGAGTTTGAGTCTTTATGAGTTTGAGTCTTTATGAGTTTGAGTCTTTATGAGTTTGAGTCTTTATGAGTTTGAGTCTTATATGAGTTTGAGTCTTTATGAGTTTGAGTCTTTATGAGTTTGAGTCTTTATGAGTTTGAGTCTTTATGAGTTTGAGTCTTTATGAGTTTGAGTCTTTATGAGTTTGAGTCTTTATGAGTTTGAGTCTTATATGAGTTTGAGTCTTATATGAGTTTGAGTCTTTATGAGTTTGAGTCTTTATGAGTTTGAGTCTTATATGAGTTTGAGTCTTATATGAGTTTGAGTCTTTATGAGTTTGAGTCTTTATGAGTTTGAGTCTTTATGAGTTTGAGTCTTTATGAGTTTGAGTCTTATATGAGTTTGAGTCTTTATGAGTTTGAGTCTTTATGAGTTTGAGTCTTTATGAGTTTGAGTCTTATATGAGTTTGAGTCTTATATGAGTTTGAGTCTTTATGAGTTTGAGTCTTTATGAGTTTGAGTCTTTATGAGTTTGAGTCTTATATGAGTTTGAGTCTTTATGAGTTTGAGTCTTTATGAGTTTGAGTCTTATATGAGTTTGAGTCTTATATGAGTTTGAGTCTTTATGAGTTTGAGTCTTATATGAGTTTGAGTCTTTATGAGTTTGAGTCTTTATGAGTTTGAGTCTTTATGAGTTTGAGTCTTTATGAGTTTGAGTCTTTATGAGTTTGAGTCTTTATGAGTTTGAGTCTTATATGAGTTTGAGTCTTTATGAGTTTGAGTCTTTATGAGTTTGAGTCTTATATGAGTTTGAGTCTTATATGAGTTTGAGTCTTTATGAGTTTGAGTCTTTATGAGTTTGAGTCTTTATGAGTTTGAGTCTTATATGAGTTTGAGTCTTTATGAGTTTGAGTCTTTATGAGTTTGAGTCTTTATGAGTTTGAGTCTTATATATAAAGACTCAAACTCACTGCGGATCCAGACATTTGAATTGAGAAATTTTCCTTGAGAGGTGGAGAAACGTCTTCAAATCTTGGAAACCAAGTCCAGTGGATTGTTTTTTAAACTTTTACGGAATATTTTAATTAATCTTTTTTTATCTGAACTTAATTCTTAGGCATTTATACTTTTCATCTAAAAAAAAAAGCAACATAAATATGATGCCTGGAGGTTAGTAAGAAACCGAAATAAATCCTAAATAAAATCATATTATAAACCTGTATTTATAAACCTGAAGCTCCTCTGAGTAATTCTGCTATAATCACATTTAAACTTGATGAATTGGGAACAAAATATAGAACAAAAATATTTGTTAGACTAACTAAATTAGTTTTACTTTGTTTTCATCAAGACACCTGAGCTGCTTTGATTAACTGTTAGCTCAGTGTGAAAAATCGGCTGATATCATCCAGTCTGTTCCTCTGCTTGGTTTGGATGTATCAAAGCTGAAGATGAACTCAAACATATGAGAAAAAATTACTTTTTGGTTGTTAGAACCTTTTTTTAATTGGGTTCTCATAAAGAAAAACAAAAACGGTGTTTTCATGTGCCCCTTGCAATGCACTTGCGGACCACTAGGGGTACGAGTGCCTCTGGTTGGAAATCACTGACCTGGACAACAGAGGGAAGAGGAGACGGCTTTCTGAGCTCAGCCTGAAGCAGCAGGGAAGGAGAAGTGTGTGAAACGCCGGAATATAGAGCACTATAACTGGTGGAAAATAAAAATTTTTTTAAAGCTACCTGCAAACCTCTGAAGAGCATTTCAACTTTGTCTCTATCTTACATTTTGAATAAAAAAAGCTTTTCTCTGCTGCCTCCTCCACTAAAACAGTTGATGATACTTTCTCATCTCCTATAATTCTGATTCCTGATAAAAACATGTCGACGTACATGAGAGCAATGGAAGAATGAATGGATTTGATGCTGTGATGGGCTCTGATCGGCACATGGCTAATAAGATGGGAAAAGTAAAATATATAAACAAAATTATAAAGTGTGAGGGATTGCTGAAGAGTCAATGAGTCGATACAATCAGCTGGTTTTCCTTAGATAGAAAACTTTGAATCAATCAGACTGGATGATCTGGTTGAACTGGAAAGTGACCCGAGATGACATGATGTGAATTGGAGCTATAGAAATAAACTGAATTGAAATGGAATTGAAATTATATGGATACAACTTCGTAACTGGCTTATTATGAGGGAAAAAAGGAATTAAAAACCCGACAAAATGAAAGTGTTCAATGTAAACAGAATAAAATGCAATGTATTTTCAGCCGTTGGGGGCCAGCGACTACCTGGAAATATCCCGGCTGTTTGACACCGTCTTTATTCGGAACATTCCTCTCCTGACGCTCAACAAAAAAACTCAAGCCAGGCGTCTCATAACGCTGGTAGACGCCCTCTACGAGCACAAGGTACGCCGCAGTCATCTATTCACCCTGATAACTTTAAGTCTGAGACCTAAAATCTCTTTTTTATTATTTTCATTCCCTCTTGACTCAGGTACGGGTGGTAATACTTGCAGAACACCCGCTGGAGGATATTTTTGTTAATGACGGTGATCACAGTCATGACGAGAGCCACATTATGATGGATGACCTGGGGCTGAAACGGGTGAGAGCTGGAACTCAGTTTAACCGATGTCTAAACGAGCAGAATGTGCTTTCCGAACCAAACATTAGTAATTAAAGAGGCTTTTAACAGAAGAGTTCAGTTGAATTTATGGATATTAAAATTTTGGAGATGTTTTAAACCTCAGACCTATAGTCTGTTGTACTTCTGACTGATGAATTCAGTGGGATTAAAAAAGTTATTAAAAAGATTAAGGTATTTTTTACGCAAATATGCTAAAATAAGTCTCCAGGAAAGGCAAAATGTCCTCCGAGGAGGCGAGGACACACCTCAGGCTCCTATGTTGATATGAAATTGCACACCTCTGAAAAAAGCAACAGGTTTTTATTTTCAGGAAGGATTGCAGGGAGGAAAATAAAGGACTCAATAAAGTTTGTAGATCAGAGGATAATCATTAATCTGACTCCGCCAGATGGATTTACTCCGCATATCCATCTGGAAACCTTCCGTTGAAGTAATTTTGGGAAGGGGCGAAAATACTGGTTAGCTGATTGGCCTATGTTGGTGATAGACGGGCCAAATAAACCAATCAGATCAACGAAGCATATGACGTACTAACAGAGCAACGACGAAAACACAACCACAAGCCAGGCTACTCTTGCCGAAACCAGTCGGGAGAAGAGCAAAAACATCTTTTCCTCTGAGAAAAGCCTCCAGAGCAGTGTTTTGTTCTTCTTTCAGTGAAGAAATACTCTGTAATTCCGATAAGACTTGCTCGATAGCCACGCTAACGCTAGTTTCATCGGCTGAAGCCGCCATGTTCTTTAGACTGAACTGTCGCGCTTCTCGTTGCGTCACACCTCAACCCGCCTCAAAGCCAACGCTGATTGGACGCTCGTTTGGTGAACGGCTCCAAATTTTCTTTAACGGAGAGTCTCCAGACTGATCTGCGAGTGAAACCTTGAAAGCTCGCGAGATCAGGATGGTCTCACCAGGCTAGATAATCATAGTATTAATATATAGTAATAATAATAATAATGATGAGGAATCTGGTGCAAGGCAGACCGGTAAAGAAGATCCTTACTGCCTACAGCTATCAACACCTTTAACAACTCATTAAAAAACTTCCCGTGCTTTACTGCAACATTGAGTTTCCCTTTGGGGAAAAAAAAAAGGATTTTTGAATTTGGATAAAGCCATGGGGGCGGTTAGATTAATTTGATTATTTGTTGAACAGAGGAAATGTTTGTCCTTAATTAAAAATTCAAGATTCTTGAAAAAGATCCCTTAGATGTATGGTGGCGGACGTGTCATGGTTTGGAGATGAGCTCGCTGCGCTGCGATGCACTATGAACTCCACCCCGTCTAATCTCACCGGAGGAAACTGTAAGACTGTCTTTAAATCAAATTTAAGTGAATTTAGAAAGTGCAGCATAGCGATGATGTAGCCAGGCCATTTAAATGGGCTGAAAAACAGGAAATGAGTCAGAGACAGGATCTTCATCTCACTGGGATGCTGGGTTCTTAAAACCAGCCGTACATGCAAGATGCTGATAGACGAGGCGTCCCACTGGGATCATCTCAGCTTTTAGCTTTTAAATGGTTTCATTGTTTGTTTGTTTTTTCTTTGGTTCTGGGATCCATTTTTTGTTCAAGTAAACCAAAGTTATTTTTAAGGTTTTTGGTGAAATCGGATAACTTCCTTTTCCAGAGAGAAAAGGGTAAATTAACAGTTTATTTTTTAATGTTTCTTGATAAAGAACTGATTATTTTAGGAAAGTATCTCATTTTTGCAGCATTTTTAGTGATTCATACCAAGTCAGATTATCAATTAATTTTTATAGTTTGATTTCCTAAAATTGAATAATTCCTACATTTTTCATCCATGTAATGTTTTGAATGCATATATTTGCCAATTCTGTTGCACTTCTAACTGGCCTTGAATTAAATGGCTGATTGTTTCATTAAAATGCATCAAATAATCAGTGAAACTTTTCTTCCCCCCCCCCCCCCGCTAACATTTTTGAAAGATGTTTTTCTTTAGTGTTTTCATATTATGCTGAAGATCTTCTGTTTCAGCCGACTTTCCCTCTTTTTTTGACGACAGGAAGAGGCCAGCAGTCTGTCCATCTTCAGCGGGGAAGAAGAGAGGTTTGCCTTTCAAAGGACCATTTCTCGTCTCACAGAGATGCAGACAGAAGATTATTGGCTGGAGGGGGACCGAAGCTTAAAAGCAAAAGCGTAACAATTGGGAGAAAATAAGCCATGTGTGCCACTCTATGAACTACAGTCATGCCAAAAACACTCTAAACTGCTCCATCCCACTAATCCAGCACACAAACAAAAAAAGACTCACAAGAACTGAATTTGTATGTTTGTACATACTATATTTATTAGTATAATTTAAATGCAGATTTGCACTATAAGGATCATTTTAAGATGAATTTTTGAGTTTAATATCCCTTTTAATCCAGTTGTCATGTAATGACCCCCTTTTTTTTATAGGTGAATTCTAGAACTACAATCCAGGGCTTTACGGGCGGTTAATGGGCTTCAGTCTGTTTTACTTTTGGTACTTTGAGGATTTTCTTTCTGCCTAAATTGTTTTAATTATTAATTAATGTAAATATGGAAACAGGACTTACTTTTTGTGATGAGAGATGATTTTTCTTGAGAAATGTTTGATGAATTGATCTATTCTGACTGCGTTGATGAGCTGTTGGATTGTTTTAAAGAAAAATAATATAAATATATATCTGTTATGATCTGTTTCTTGTTTTTCAGAAGTTAATTTCTCCTAGTTGCTTAGAAAACAAACATGCAGCAAAAGTATTCACCCCCCCTTTATTGACATTTTTTGTATTTTATTGGGATTTTTTTGATGAGGGTCTGCAACCTGCAGCTCCAGAGCCTCAAGCGGCTCTCTGGACTTTCCACGATGGGTTTTAATAACTTTAGCAAAAAAAGACTTTTAAATATAAAGAGCTGACAACATTTTAATGGAATAATTGCAATGAATTTCCTGGATGAATGACTCTAAAAGCACTAACTATTTTTTTTTTTTTTCCTTTTCCTTGTTAAGTAAGAAGCAGGTTTATTTCATGTGCTTCTATACATATCCAGAAAATATAAACTTGATAATTTAGAGTCTTCTTAAATATTCAAACTTTAAAATAGAAATATTATATTCATTTTTAAAATTATTATGTAAAATTTGCCAACTTTAAACAGATTCTGCTTGGCTGGGCTGGATGCAAAAGTGTCTGTCTGGATTGTAAATTCTGCAGACCTCTGCTCAGTCATGCAGGGTTAAGTTAAAGAAAATTTGCATCAGTTTTAAAGGATTGTTTTTATTTTAAGGTCAGGACTTTGACTGGCTAGAGCTGGAAGGTAAACCACGGCTCCAGTCTAACAGGTTTTCTTCCAGCATTGCCCTGCATTTACAGCACGTTTCCATCAACTCAGAGCCGCTTGTCCTTCTGAATAAAAACGTCTCCAACATACGAACCAGCAGCCGCCGTGTTGTTAGGTTTATGCAAGATAACAAATGTAACTGGTGTTATCTAAGCTGAAAACATATAAGCAATAAAGTTGCTTTTAGAAATGCAGCTGATTATTTTGCTTATCAATTAATCTGTTCACTTTCTATATTAAGTGATATTAAAATGGTGCTTAATAGGAGATATTTAGCAGAATATTTTGCTAAATATTTATAATATATTTATAATAGATATGTAAGTAAAATAATTGATAAGCAATTAAGGAATTGCTTATCAATTAATCTGTTTACTTTCTGGATTAATTGATAAGCAAAAAAATCTGCTGCAGAGGATTATTTTGCTTATCAATTAATCTGTTTACTTTCTGGATTAGGTGATATTCAGATGGTGCTTAATAGGAGATATTTTGCAGAATATTTTGCTAAATATTTATAATATATTTATAATAGATATGTAAGTAAAATAATTGATAAGCAATTAAGGAATTGCTTATCAATTAATCTGTTCACTTTCTATATTAAGTGATATTAAAATGGTGCTTAATAGGAGATATTTAGCAGAATATTTTGCTAAATATTTATAATATATTTATAATAGATATGTAAGTAAAATAATTGATAAGCAATTAAGGAATTGCTTATCAATTAATCTGTTTACTTTCTGGATTAATTGATAAGCAAAAAAATCTGCTGCAGAGGATTATTTTGCTTATCAATTAATCTGTTTACTTTCTGGATTAGGTGATATTCAGATGGTGCTTAATAGGAGATATTTTGCAGAATATTTTGCTAAATATTTATAATATATTTATAATAGATATGTAAGTAAAATAATTGATAAGCAATTAAGGAATTGCTTATCAATTAATCTGTTCACTTTCTATATTAAGTGATATTAAAATGGTGCTTAATAGGAGATATTTAGCAGAATATTTTGCTAAATATTTATAATATATTTATAATAGATATGTAAGTAAAATAATTGATAAGCAATTAAGGAATTGCTTATCAATTAATCTGTTTACTTTCTGGATTAATTGATAAGCAAAAAAATCTGCTGCAGAGGATTATTTTGCTTATCAATTAATCTGTTTACTTTCTGGATTAGGTGATATTCAGATGGTGCTTAATAGGAGATATTTTGCAGAGTTTTTTGCCAAATATTTATAATATATATATTTATATACGTAAGTATATCAATTGATAAGCAATTTATTAATTAATTGCTTATCAGTTAATCTGTTTACTTTCTGGATTAATTGATAATCAATTGATCCAGAAAGTAAACAGATTAATTGATAAGCAAAATAATCTGCTGCAGTGGATTATTTTGCTTATCAATTAATCTGTTCACTTTCTATATTAAGTGATATTAAAATGGTGCTTAATAGGAGATATTTAGCAGAATATTTTGCTAAATATTTATAATATATTTATAATAGATATGTAAGTAAAATAATTGATAAGCAATTAAGGAATTGCTTATCAATTAATCTGTTTACTTTCTGGATTAGGTGATATTCAGATGGTGCTTAATAGGAGATATTTTGCAGAGTTTTTTGCCAAATATTTATAATATATATATTTATATACGTAAGTATATCAATTGATAAGCAATTTATTAATTAATTGCTTATCAGTTAATCTGTTTACTTTCTGGATTAATTGATAATCAATTGATCCAGAAAGTAAACAGATTAATTGATAAGCAAAATAATCTGCTGCAGTGGATTATTTTGCTTATCAATTAATCTGTTCACTTTCTATATTAAGTGATATTAAAATGGTGCTTAATAGGAGATATTTAGCAGAATATTTTGCTAAATATTTATAATATATTTATAATAGATATGTAAGTAAAATAATTGATAAGCAATTAAGGAATTGCTTATCAATTAATCTGTTTACTTTCTGGATTAATTGATGAGCAATTAATCCAGAAAGTAAACAGATTAAATGATAAGCAAAATAATCTGCTGCAGTGGATTATTTTGCTTATCAATTAATCTGTTTACTTTCTATATTAAGTGATATTTAAATGGTGCTTAATAGGAGATATTTAGCAGAATTTGAACTGGGTAAGGCTAGAAAAGAAACCTTTAAGTAGTTTTCATAATTTTAAATGCATTTTCTTTTTGTTGTAGTTTTAGCTTAATTCCAGCTCTGAATGGGTTGTTCTTTTAGCAAATGCTATGTTTTAGAGTTTTAATACTCCAGTTAAAGATTATTCAGTATTGAATTCAGTCTGTGATCATTTCAAACATTGATGCATCAGGATTTCTTATATAAAGGAAAACTAATTGGGGTCGGATGGTGGGATCCTGAGCTGCCGATCTCTGCAGCTCCTCCAGTGTTGACATGAGCCTCTTGGCTGCTTCCTTAATGAAACCAGTCAAACTTTATTTATACAATACTGATGATACATTCAAGTGCAAGAGAAAGTGCTTTATAGAGGTAAAAAATAAAGATACCGCTGACATGAACCATTGGAGACAAAGGGTGAAATTATCCAATTAACCAGACAAATACAAAATAAATATGAAGAATGAAGAAAAAAATTAGGAATGAAAGTTAGAGAAATCATTTAAACATAGATAGGAAAGGCCTGTGGAAAAAGCACTTATTAGATTAGCAAGAAAAACTTGAGATTTTATAAGGCAGGATGATGAAAAAAATGTTTTATAAAAAAAAAAAAAAAAGCAGCAGCCATGCAGAATTGTACAGAAAAGGATTAGGGCCACTGAAAAAAAATATGTTAACTGATTTTTTAAATTTTATTTCAGTTTAAAATGGAAAAAAAAGTCAGAATTCTGACTTTTTTCTCAGAATTCTGACTTTTTTTATTGTCAGAATTCAGTCAGAATTCTGAGAAAAAAGTCAGAATTCTGACTTTTTTCCCATTTTAAACTGAAATAAAATTAAAAAATCAGTTAACTTTTTTTTTTTTTTGTCACTAGCCCTAATCCTCTTCCGTAGAATTGCATAGAAGATTCATGATATAATGAATCTGTAGGAGATAAATAACATCACTTTCAGGTTTAGGTAAACAGCCTCGTCTTGGTAGGTTTTAAGGTGAGTTCATCTTTACATTTTCCAATGGATTTAAATTGAGCTTATTAGACTGAAATATAGTTTTATCCTAACCGGGCTTCAAACTGCTGTATTCCTCAGCCTTCATCATGCTGTTTGTTGTCTAATCTAAATAACAAACAGCTGAAGCCTTTTTTAAAAACCTCCTGATTCATACTGAGATTAGATCAAACACATTTAGACTTATTAAAACAAAAGCATTAAATACTTTTTAATCTTGTATCGTGTTCCTCTAAGATGTAATGAATCCCACTTTAATTGCTCACTGCATATATTCCATGCATGACTGATATCAGAAAAATCTCCATTATCCCTGTTTCTAAGTGCATTTTAATAAATATACAATCTTTTTTTTTTCTTAAAATGACCTTAAAAATAATAATATAGTAAATATTATTCCCTTCAATGAAACGCCTGCTTTACAGCAATGTATTAATATAAACTTTTGTTTTTAAATGAAACTCTTAGTTGGTTGACATTTAATTGCCTCCATGTTAACATTTATAATGATGCGTATGAGCTGCAAACAAAGGCTGCAGTGTGTGGGAAGTGAAAGTGAGAAAACACTTTAGAATTTAATTTCCTTCGCTGCAAACAGATGGGTTTAGCTTTTCTTTTTTTTTTTTAAGTGTTTAGTTTTTTTATAACTATACGAAAATTCAGAAACCTTGTAGTATGAAAATATTTTGTCACCTAGCTTTAAAGAACTCAGAGATGTTTCTGGGTTTTGTTCAAATTCAAAACATCTATAAAAAAGTAGGTTGTTGAAAATGTGTTTATGTAATTTTAAGTTAGTTTTTTTTTTCTGCAGAGTAATGAACAATAAAAGCAAGCTGTGAAGAGGCCAGAACATTAAAACAGCACCTTATTCAAAGATGGCGGGTGATGAAAATGTCCCTACTTGTATAAAGGAGACCACATGTCACTATTTCACTATTTGTAACGTTTATTAGTTTTTTCACAGCGTGCATTTTTTTCTATGTAGTTATGTGTTGATGAGGATATAGTAAATAATCTAATTCTATAAATGTATACACATTTGAATGTAAATGTCACTAATATATTACATTTTTAGAAGCAGTTATTTTGTTGTCGTACACCGTAGTAAATAATGAGGCATTATTTATATCTAAGTCTTTAGTAAAGCAGATTTTTCTACCGTTAAGGTTTCCACAGTATTTTTAGTAAACGTATTTTTCTCAAAGGTAGATTTAGTGTAATGAAAGCATCTACTGACATTTGATCAATAAAAGTTATTTAGCTTGTAAATTGTTCCCTGCTTTTCAGGTTACTGAAAGCCTACATGATCAGAATCACTTTATTAATCCCTTGCAGGAAATTATTTTCTTGCACTGCAACCGTTTACAGAAGAGAAACAAAAAAGATTGTAAGTACAAATAAGGATCACAGGACAACAATCGACATTATTTACAAGTTACAATGCTGCTCAGTACACATGACTGTGTTATTGCTCATAGTGAAGTAATGAAATAAATATATAATAATTAGTATGAATCTTTTGACATCTGAAGATAAGCCCTTCCCACCGACACGCATGTAAAAATGTCTGGATCAAAGCTGACAAGCATGTATATAATGAATTTCATTCATTATATATTAATTTATTTGTAACCTGCTGCAACCATCTCCAAACATCTTATTCTTTGCATTCCGATACAAATAGTGAAAACAAGCTTTTTTTTATTTACTCAGCTTGAAATGGTTATTTAAGGCATTGAGGTACATCTGGAACTGAGACAAACCAGGATAATCTGTTCTGGTGAGAACTTTGCATCTATGGAAGCAGTAAGAGAAGACGCTGTGGGAAAAGATATGATGTTAAGGAGTTCATTAGTTTTTTTTTAGTAAAAATGATTCAGAACATGCATAACCACTTTTGAAAAGCCTTTTAAGGTAGTAAAAAGGTAAGTACAGCTTCTTGCCTCAATACAATGCTATTGTATGAGACGGAAGTGACCATCAGTGATGATCTTCTCTAATTAGACCAGGGAAGTGCTGAGCAGCTCCTTCAGTCAGAGACTTAGACACCCTGTCTGTAAGAAGGAGCACTACTGCAGGTCATTAGTTCCTGCTGCCACCAGACTCTATAAAAATGCACTATAACAACAATAACTCCTGTAAAAACCACTGTGCAGCTACATTATAGTTTTCTATTTATTGACTGTGCAATATCCTGTGCAATATGCTGAATGTGCAATATTTCTCCACCTGTATATATTTTTATTTCTTATTTTATTTTTCATTGTGTACAATTGCACCTTAATCCTTATTTATCTTGATATACTGTATATACCTGGATATACTGTATATACACTATATTGCCAAAAGTATTTGCTCACCCATCCAAATTATTGGAATCAGGTGTTCCAATCACTTCCATGGCCACAGGTGTATAAATTCAAGCACCTAGGCATGCAGACTGTTTTTACAAACATTTGTGAAAGAATGGGTCGCTCTCAGGAGCTCAGTGAATTCCAGCGTGGAACTGTGATAGGATGCCACCTGTGCAACAAATCCAGTCGTGAAATTTCCTCGCTCCTAAATATTCCACAGTCAACTGTCAGCTGTATTATAAGAAAATGGAAGTGTTTGGGAACGACAGCAACTCAGCCACGAAGTGGTAGGCCACGTAAACTGACGGAGCGGGGTCAGCGGATGCTGACGCGCATAGTGCGAAGAGGTCGCCAACTTTCTGCAGAGTCAATCACTACAGACCTCCAAACTTCATGTGGCCTTCAGATTAGCTCAAGAACAGTGCGCAGAGAGCTTCATGGAATGGGTTTCCATGGTCGAGCAGCTGCATCCAAGCCATACATCACCAAGTGCAATGCAAAGCGTCGGATGCGGTGGTGTAAAGCACGCCGCCACTGGACTCTAGAGCAGTGGAGACGCGTTCTCTGGAGTGACGAATCGCGCTTCTCCTTCTGGCAATCTGATGGACGGGTCTGGGTTTGGCGGTTGCCAGGAGAACGGTACTTGTCTGACTGCATTGTGCCAAGTGTAAAGTTTGGTGGAGGGGGGATTATGGTGTGGGGTTGTTTTTCAGGAGCTGGGCTTGGCCCCTTAGTTCCAGTGAAAGGAACTCTGAATGCTTCAGCATACCAAGACATTTTGGACAATTCCATGCTCCCAACTTTGTGGGAACAGTTTGGAGCTGGCCCCTTCCTCTTCCAACATGACTGTGCACCAGTGCACAAAGCAAGGTCCATAAAGACATGGATGACAGAGTCTGGTGTGGATGAACTTGACTGGCCTGCACAGAGTCCTGACCTCAACCCGATAGAACACCTTTGGGATGAATTAGAGCGGAGACTGAGAGCCAGGCCTTCTCGTCCAACATCAGTGTGCGACCTCACAAATGCGCTTCTGGAAGAATGGTCAAAAATTCCCATAAACACACTCCTAAACCTTGTGGACAGCCTTCCCAGAAGAGTTGAAGCTGTTCTAGCTGCAAAGGGTGGACCGACGTCATATTGAACCCTATGGATTAGGAACGGGATGTCACTTAAGCTCATATGTGAGTCAAGGCAGGTGAGCAAATACTTTTGGCAATATAGTGTATATTGTTTATTCTTAATGCACCTTTTTCCTCCTTGTTTGCACCTTCTGTAACTTCTATGCCAATATGTGATGAGTGAATGTCTCCGCTGTGAGATGAATAAAGCTCATCTAATCTAATCTAATCTAACAGAATATTTTATTTCATTGGTCTGATGTGTAAATGCGGTAGAATCCTAACATTGGCAGCTTTGGTGATTTTGTTCAGTTTGCTTCAGAGCTGCTGCCTCTCACAGACCTACAGAAGATTATGCAAGATCTGCTGCAAGCACAGGGTCTGCTCTTCCTCTAGATGTATAATCTGCTATGTCCTATTTTTGTAAACTGCTTCTGGATTTTATTCCCCAGATCTGCTATACAGGTAGGCCTAATCCCCTGCAACAGTTTACATGAACTCTAGATGAATCCTGCATGGAGATAGAATAATTATTGCCATACTGTTCTACAAAGTGCTTCGTCTATTGTCAACTATAAAGGCATTTGCGATCACTGGGCTGAAGAAACTACAAGTGTGAGGTGTCAAATAGAGACAGTGGGTTGGACTCAAACCGGTTTCCCATGCGTAAGTAAATATTCTGAAATGTTTTCAATAAAGTTTCATATCAAATTTTATTTATAAAGCATTTTACAAAACTCCAACCAGTGCTCAATGTGCTTCATATTTTTGGAGCAAATAGGCGAGACGGGAAGAAAAATGCCTGGTTTTCTCTAACCTGACTCCGCCAGATGGATTTGCTCCTTCCGTTGAAGTAATTTTGGGAAGGGGTAAAAATACTGGTTAGCTGATTGGCCTATGTTGGTGATAGACGGGCCAAATAAACCAATCAGATCAACGAAGCATATGACGTACTAACAGAGCGACGACGAAAACACAACCACAAGCCAGGCTACTCTTGCTGAAACCAGTCAGGAGAAGAGCAAAAACATCTTTTCCTCTGAGAAAAGCCTCCAGAGCAGTGTTTTGCTCTTCTTTCAGTGAAGAAATACTCTGTAATTCCCATAAAACTTGCTCAATAGCCACGCTAACGCTAGTTTCATCGGCTGAAGCCGCCATGTTCTTTAGACTGACCTGTCGCGCTTCTCGTTGCGTCACACCTCAACCCGCCTCAAAGCCAACGCTGATTGGACGTTCGTTTGGTGAACGGCTCCAGACTGATCTGCGAGCGAAACCTTGAAAGCTTGCGAGATCAGGATGGTCTCACTAGGCTAGGTTTTCTCACCTGGGTAATTAATTCTTTAGATCTATTCCTGGGAATTGTAGAGCGATATGTTTGGATCACAAAGCCATAAAGTAGTAGGGAAAGTTAAAAGCTCAGATAAGTTCTTTAGAGCAAAGCTAGAAGGAATAGAAGAAGAAGACTGTATAGTCTATTTGGAAAAAAACTGGAGGCCAGTGGAGAGAGAAAAAAAATAAAAATAAAGTAATATAGATGGATTTGAGAGCATTGGAGAACATTTGGGTATTATATTTTGCACCAGCTGAAGCTTGTAGAGGATAGATTAACAGATTCTTATAAAGGGTGTTAAAGTAGTCAGGTTCTGAGCCAATAAAAACAAGGATAGTTGCTTTTTGATTCGCCTTACTGTAGATAGGAAAGGTTTAACTTTTGATAGAAGCCATAACTCAGGGTTTCTGTGGGTCATTAAAAAATCATTAAAAGTCATTAAATTATTATTTGTTAAATGAAGGTCTTAATTGGCATTAGAGTTCATTAACTGTGATTATCATGGCATTTAAAATGCTTTATAAAAACAAAAAATGTTGTCAAATATATCAGATTGAACTGGTTCCATGTGGAACTGCTCCTAGTTGATCCTAAAGCCATATGTTCGGAACAGAAGCTTGAGGCACAAAAAAGCTAGAGAATGGGAAAATGCTAATTTTAACAAAAGTGCGTATATATATATATATATATATATATATATATATATATATATATATATATATATATATATATATATATAAAAATGCTGAATGTACTTTTATCTCTGACCTGAACCCCTTTTTATTAGTATTTGCATTTCCATTGACCATTATTTTGCACAAACAAGCAAACTGCTAAAAATGCTTTTTTCAATGGGAGGGTTTAGGAGGGGATGGGTTTTTTTGTTGCGTCCCACGAGTCACATGATCAACAAATGGATGTTACAACTAGAAAGGAGGATGGTGAGGCACATTTTATTGTGAGTTATCAGGTGAACAAACTAGTGATTTTATCACTAGTTTTTATCAACAGTTTTGCACACATTCGTAATGGAAATGCAGCTGCTTTAGCCTAGTGTCTGCCTCAGAATCTGGTTAACAGAGGATTAGATGGTTGTAGTCCATGACTGTGAATACATCTGTGTTCGTTGACTCCTGAATCTCTTGCTCCAGCTGCATCCCAAGTTTGAATCTCCCCTAACCACTTTAGCAAACATCAGGGGCGGAGCTAGATGAGGGGCCAGGTCCCTGTGGCCACCCCTACCTTTTTTCCCCCTCTAACACAGATGGTGGCAGCAGTAATATTCTCAAGTGGAATA